>NW_022589717.1:20258591-20467370 GCF_004348235.1 Phoca vitulina
TTTCTTTCTTTCTTTCTTTCTTTCTTTCTTTCTTTCTTTCTTTCTTTTTCTTTTTTTTTTTTTTTTTGACAGAGCGAGAGAGCACAAGCAGGGGGAACAGTAGAGGGAGAGGGAGATGCAGGACTCGATCCCAGGACCCTGGGACCACAACCTAAGCCGAAGGCAGACGCTTCACCGACTGAGCCACCCAGGTGCCCCACACTGCTGGTTTCTTGATAAATCCCGAATTTCTGCCAATCCCATGCCCAATTATAGGAATCTTACCAAACCAAGAGAGAGATCACACTTAAGTAGCAGCAAAAGAATATTTTTTTCAAGCTACATAATCCTACGAATAGAGAATAACAAAATTATGGCAGGGTAAACACCCCCACGTCGCAATGCAAATGAAACAGAGAAGCTATTGCAAAATTCTATTTAAATATCGAGTTTTTAACGTCTTCTTCCAACAGATCTCTGCTGCCTGCATTTCCTGTGACAGTCACTCTGCTGACCTGGCACCCCAGACATCATTGTGCAAATGTTCTGGGAATCCAGCCGTCAGCTCTCAGCACCCTCCTTCTAGCCCCCGAGCATTATTCATAATGCTAATGTCATCACCATGAGCCAGTTGTATTCCCATAATCCCCTGCAAGCAATGGAAGGAAGAAAAGAGAGAACAGTCTGTCCCAGGGACTTAAAAGGTAAGGCCGAGAGCAGTGCTGCCTTCACAACAACCAGGTTTCTGCAGCCCTGGCTTCTCAGAGCCGCCTCCTCCAACCCACCCTCGATGCTTTCCAGGGCCACCCTCCAGCTCATCATATTTATGGCTCTTGCTATCCACTAAAGGAATTCATTGAACAACAATGAACTATTATTAATAGGGCTGGTAAAAAGCTCTTCCTTGGATAATGAGGTTGAAGTGTCTATGCCAAAAGAAATTTTCTTCTGTAGAAATTCTGTTTCTTTGCCTGGTCCTCAGTGGCTTAATCCCCACCCCCCATCCCCCAACAATCTTAGGCCTTAGTTAAATCATCTTTTCATAGGGAAAATGTTCCCAGCAACCTAGGTACACAACCAACTTTCCATGAAGATAAACGCCATTTCTCCATTCCCCTGGCCTCCCAGATTTCTGACATGAGATTTTCTAGAGTCTGCTAAAGTCAGAGGAGTTCCAAAAATACCTCATGCACCAATCTGGTTTTTAGACCTACTTGATATGATGCAGTTGAGTTTTGAAAGGCTAGCAGAAAGGAAATGACTTAAATCAGAAGCAGGCTTGGTTTAAAATTGTCTTGTCTGTGTGGTTGTTTTTTTTCCTAGATGGTTCCAGAAAAAATAAATATGATTCTTTGTGAGTGTCTACTTTGGAAATTGTTTTGTTTTTTATTTTCCCTTCTTTGTCATTCTCTGTGTGATTTCCAAGGGGCCACTGAGGAGAATTTTCCAGGAGCAAAAGGAAGAGAAGATCCAGTGAAAGACTAAGTTTGCTCTTACTAGCGTAACTCTTTCATATTTGTGGGTGAGCTATCGGTCAGCCAGCAATGGGATTATTGTTAAAAGCTCACCTGGTTCCTTGACTTCAGGAAAATAAGTATCCTTTAGTTCTCAAGCTAAGACCAGTTTGAAAAGTTCTCTTTAAGAATCCTGCTAACTATGCCAGAAATGACTTAGGTAACTAGGTGGTTTAAGACCAAACTTTTAAAATATAAAATATTTTAGGGACAAAAACAAGATTTAAAAAAAGTCAAATTCCAATGAGAGCAAAGATAACCCTTTAAAATGTGGGAAGGAGCTGAGTCAGACCCTGTCAGCAAGCTTCACTGAAGCCTGGGGACTTGTAGCAACACGATCTAAAAAAAAAAAAAGAAAGAAAGAAAGAAAATAAAAAAACCCAAAAAACTTACACAGCAACTTTTATTCAAGGATCTCAAAGTATTCTACAAAAGTAAAATCACCTAACATTCCATGGAGGGGGTAGGTTCAGGAAATTACCGTGGTCCTTCTAAGTCAGTTTCTCAACCTCGACATTATTGACATTTGGAGCTTGGTAATGCTTTGCTGTGTGGGGCCGTCCAGTGCAACGCACGGTGTTTAGCAGCATCCCTGACCTCTCTCTACCCACTAGATGCCATCAGCGCCACTCTCCCTTCCCTGGTTGTGACTACCAAAAACGTCTCCCGACATTGCTATGTGTCCTTTGGGGGACAAAATGGTCCCCAGTTGAGAAGCACTGTTCTAAATGAACAAACCAAGGCACAAAGCGGTCAATAAACTTGTACAACAGTGCCAGCCAGAAAACAGTGGCCAAAATGGAAGAAGAAAAAGCTGATTCTTGGTCCCAAGCATGTGACCCTTACCACCACTTCTGCCTACTTGCATGGAAACTCATCTGAGTCCCTAATTTATTTCCCCCAAGTCCCTAATTTATTCCTTGGGTTGGTTAGTTCTGAAAACACAACCACTAGGACTCAGTGGTCAATATAAATTTTCCCTCATGATGTACTGGATGCTTGACTGTGTTGAGTATATCTGACTGGTGTTACTCTCCTGGGAGTCACTAAGTGATTTCTGAGACTAACTCCTCTCCTAGGGGGCAAGTCTGTAGAGCATGAAATGGACCAGCAACAACCCCCTAATTGTACATGCAGAATCACTGATAATGTAAAGCTTTTACTAAGAGCAGAGTTGCCCGTGGGCAGGGTGGGGTGGCATGAGGAGCCCACAGGATGACTTAGCCAAGCAGATGAATGCTTTTAGATTTTGTTATCTGGTAAGTCCTTCAACTACCTTAATTTTTTTTTCAGAGCATTGCTTGGAAATGATTGCAACATATACTTTTGTTAATTGATTCATTTAAAAGATCATTTCATTTGCATACAAAATTTTTGATATGTCAGTGCTTGTCTGTTGACAAATTATAAAATGCCTGTGCCCTCCCTCTTCTTTATTCACATCGGTGTGTGAACTTGTTGATCTCTCCAAGTCAATCAGTGAAATCAGGTACAGATTAATTGGAGCAATGCACCACCTCAAGCATTTTGGGAATACAGACAGGTGTAAAAAATTATTTTTAAAACATGAGCTCTGGGAGACACAACAGAAGAGTGGGGCGGCATGCTGGTATAACCATTACACAAAGCTGGATATAAACTTCTATCACTCCGCTCTATAATTTATTCAATGAATATATGTTGAGTACCCACTGGCTCCAAGGCCCTGCGCTGGAGAATATGAGAATCCCAGAGTAAGCCTCTGCTTTGAGATATATATATATTTCGTGTGTGTGTGTATGTATATGTGTGTATCATGTATATATGATACATCATATATACATCTCTATATACATATATACATACAGATGATACATCATATATATATATATTTTGTATGTGTGGGGTTTTTTTTGCATAGGCTAACAGGAAAACTATTACATATGCATAAGTAATCATACTATGAGACAGAAAGTAGTCAGTACTTTAAACAGTACTTTAAAAGGAACAGGCAAAGTGTTTGTCTTTGGCATTCCACAGTTTTTGATCCTACGAAACCACAAAGAACTAAGCTTTCATCATAAGAGTTGGTGTGGCGTAAAAGATGCCCTGAGTTGCCCTGAATTTAGGGTCAAAACTCGGCTGAATCCTGGTTCTTCCATTTCTTAGTTGTATACCTTTGAGCATGTCACTTAACTTCGAGCCTCATTCCCTCAGCTACAAAAAGAGAACAGTAGTGCCTGAAAGGGTAATTGTGAAGAGCATAACGTTGTTAAATTTTCGGATAAATGTTACAATTTCTAGTGTTAGGAATCAATGGTAGCTCTACTTGGTTTATTGCTTACCTTTGCAAAGCTCCTTAAGATAGTATCTCTAACTTACACAATAATCCTATGAAATAGGCATCATCATCTTCCTTTCATAGATAAGGAAATTGAAGGCCAGAGAGGTTAAGTGATTTGTCTGAAGCCTCTGTTGAGTCTATGGAACCTAGGCCTGTTGAACTTGAAAGCATGCATCATTTCCACATCATCATGCTGCCTTGTCACTAGGGCTCTATTTTGCATGAGAGAACAAAAGGTATGAATAAACAGGTTAATACGGCACTCATTGAAATATGGGGACTGATAAAATAACCATCAAGGAAAACATTGATTTACCATATTTCGAAGAAAAAAAAGAACAAATACAAGTTACTCTCAACAGGATTCTTAGAAAATGACACAAGGTGATATAGAACTTGAGACAAAAAGCAGGTGGGAGGATGCTCACAGAGTTCCTGGTCCTATTGTCTCTCTTCCACCACTGGAGCAGAATGAGGCCCTGAGAATCTTGGGAAGTTTTGAGAGTTCGTGTGTGAACTCAGACCCCGGCAGCACCTCCCTTACCCGGACCAGGCTGGAGCTGTATTCTGCAGCACGAAGAAGTGAAAGAATTAGCTAGCTCGTCTCAAGAAATGAAGACATTTTCTTTTCGGCCACAGTCTGACATATCAGGGGGAAATAATCTATTTTTATGCTTCACAGATTAAAAATGTTGGGAGAGAACGGGGAAACATTGAATCATGAAAAATACCCAAGGCCAATAAGGATTTAAAGAAACTCCTTTATAAAGTGATCTATCATGAGCTGGCTGCATACAGCTATCTCATTTCATCCTTGGGACACTAATGCAAAGTACATGCCATATCACACTGTTTCGCAGATGAGAAAATTGAGGTTCAGTGACCCTTGTATTGTTCCCAAGGTGTCTTTGGAACAATCAGCTGTGTTGCTTTGTGAGAATTGGCCACCTTCAACATGAAAGCGTGTCCTCGCTCACCCACCAGGCTTGCTTTGTTCCCTGAGCACAGACTTACTTCCACTTACCTTCTCTGCTCTGCTCACCCTCCATCTGGCACACAGAGACACTCTAGTTGGCGCATAAATGAGCACTGAAGGTGTTTCCAGTAGCCTGTGACTTTTGAACCGAACGTTTGACAGCCAACTCTCAATTATCTGCAAAAGGCTTGCACATCTCCTTGGCAAACTCCTGCCACTTAGGTGTATTCCCACAATACAAGGGGATAAGTCCCATGATGTAAGGGTATTTTCATTTTGACATGAGCAAAGAATTAGGAAGATAAATCTGTAGGCAAAAGGAATCATATGATGCCTCCAAAGCCAAAGAGAAACTCAATCTCTTTAGATTATCTATTGCTCTCCTCCATTAAGGCAGATAATTGGGGTTACCTGGAATCCCTAACCTTACACCAGCGCCGAACTAGGTATTAGTCTATTTTTATAGATGGTGAAAATAATTCTCAAAGGTTAAGCAACTTGCCCCAGGCCATAGAGCTGGCAGGTGCCAGAAGTGAGGCTCTTGAACCACACTTACCCTTGGTAAGGCACTCCCTCCCCAATGAAACAAACATCAGAGTGAAATGAAAGGGAAGCACTCCTTCTCTTTAAAAGCATGATTAAAAACAGTTAAAACTTTGGCTTAATTATCCAGCCTGATACCTTGTCAGCTACTTACAGTAAATGTTACATTTTATTCTGGCCTTTTCCGTATATTTAGTAACCTTCAGGACCCTGTCAATGTATGTGCTCATTGACAGAAGAATAATATTAATATTAGCCCTAAAACGTGGTACTGCAAACATAAAACCAAAGAGGGAAAACAACATCAAGATATCGGATTCATTCCCAGTCAAACAGAAAAGACTTTAACTTGAAAAAAGCTTGGATCTATCATTTTATTAATACCATTTAATAAAAGTTATCATTAAGCATTGATCGTGTCAGCTCTACCTAGAAAGTAGAAATTATTATTCCTATACCAAGTTGATAAGACTAAAACTAAGCCACTTGCTCAAGGCCACTGGCCTAGTAGGTGTTAGAACCTGGTTTAAAACCTAGGTCTTTCTCTATAAGCCTTCTTTCTTCCTAATGCATTAACATCTATAACAAAGAGCTGTTTGTATTTGCAACCCTTCATGTGATGTCTTCTCAGTCTCTCATAAATATTAGATGATGGAAAGTCACGAGACTGAGAAATCTGAATGGGTCCAGTGCCCAGAACTCTTCACCATTGGGCTGACTTACAGCTTGAAATTTTCACACTTCCAATCGTCTGACTAGAACTAGCTGGTTTCAAGAGCAAGCTTGGATAGCGAGCATGATAACAGATTTTTCTTGGGGGGAAAAGGCCTGAGAGACAATGCAAAGAGCTCTCAGTGTACAAGTGGTGACATGGGGGCATTGGACACCCAAGTCGAAAATGGCCTCAGCTGCAAGGATCATCCCAACCTTTGGACTCAGGCTTGCCTTGGCTAGCAGCACTCCCCATCTGCCGCGTGGAGAATGGCTTCTAGAAGATCCGTCAGCAAAGCAGTGGTTAAACCAGCGATGAGACCCAGAATGCCCAGCTGCTAGGACAGAAAATCTATTTGGAAGACAGAGCTAGTGTCCAAATTGCGTCTTCAAGAAGCAAGTTGAGTGAAAATCCTGATTCCTCAGCCAGACACTTCCCGCTGCTGCAAGTTCCAAAAGGGTTATCTACAGAGTCATCCCGCGCCCATGTACTTGTTACTCGCAGAGCTTCTGACCCCCGATCCCTCTTCCTCTGTTGAGCTGGGTAGGCACGGCCCCTCTAGCTCAATTAAAGCTTAGCCTAGGAGTAGACTGAACTTTCCTTGGCCAGTGGTTCTCCAACTTTAACCTGCTTTAGCATCATCTTGTAGGCTTGTTAAAACGTGACTTACTGGGCTCCACCCGCAGAGTTTTTGATTCAGTAGATCTGGGATGGGGCCTGAAAATCTGCATTTTTACTAGTCCTTTGGTGATGCTGATGCAGCTGGTCAGCGGACCGCATTCTGAGAATCACTGTTACAGACCCACACTCAGTCCTTGACCCCAGGGTTCTACATCTCCAGAAGCAGGAAGAGACAAGACAAATTCAAGGGAAGAGCACTTGCACACTAGGGCAAGAACAGCTGACCAATGCCTTCCTTTCTCAGAGCCCCATTCAGTTCCTCCTAGGACTTCCAAAGGCCCAAAGGGCCCCTGCCAATTGACAAGCTACCTCAGTTCACCTCTCTTTGAACTGGCCACATGGACAAAAAAAAAAGAAAAAATTGAAAGGACAATCTGAAGAGCAAAATAAGTCCCCCTACCGTCCCCAGAGGGTACTCCAAGGAGTAGGAAAAAAAGGTTAGTCTCCCTGCTCCTCCCCCAGGAATGCCACTCTGTATCACGATGACCCAATAATTGATCTTCCTTTTTCATGGGGGACCCGGGTTAAGCTTAGACCTGCCATTAACAAGGTTTACAGCCTCACACTGTGTCAGGTGACCTATATTTTGCAAAGACATTTACCATAAAGTAAAGGAATTGACACATCTACTAAAAATATCTTCTCAGAAATTTTATTTGACCATTCCAAGAAACATGCACCAAAATGAATCTACACATCAACACACGATAACTCCCCAATTATTTTTTTCTCCTTAGACCTATGGTCTCTGAAAGTGCTTTTAACCATGCAAATTAGAGAGGCTGGAGTTAATTCTATAATGTATTAGATGGTTGCTGGGATAACTATTGATTTTTTTTCACCTCAAAAGACATTCAATTAAGGAACATGTGCAAATAAATCATCACTGCTTCCAGCTTGAATGGTAATTTATAAAGGTTTAGGGGTTAGAATGTACAAAATAATTTTAGCTTGGAAGATGTGTTACGGGCTGGAATGTTTGTGGGAAATATCTTCTACATGAGGAATTTCTGCATCAAAATGCCTTGATTAATTAACATAAATAGCTCTGAGGAAAAAGGGAACAGCATCTCAGGTCTGGCAGGACCCTGGCTGAGTTCTTTGGAAACTACAACACAAGCTAAACACAGTGAAGCCAGGACTCTTCCATTCATGGCTGGTCCAATTCCAAGGAAACGCCTTGGGCTTGGGACAGTCCTGGAAAGGATCTGCTCTAGTTGGCGGTGAACCAAAGTCCATTTCTGCGCTCCCAGGTCCCCTGAGAGAATGAGTCAGCTTCAGGGTCCTAGAGGTGTGGGAGCTGCAGCTGAGGAGACCTGCAGGATCTATAAAGAATAACCCTAATGCCCTGCTCTTCACAGTGGGATTGTCCTTCCAGAATTCCAACATGAAATGAAGCATTATGGGAAAGAAAGAGTATTTATATTCAAAATATCCTGCTGAGCTTTCTTAACATATATTATTTTATTTAGTTCTAACATTAACCTTGCAAGACAGGATTATTGCCTCTTCTATTACACATGGAAAAAACAAAAGGGCGTTCAGAAAAGTGACACCCAGCATCACACATCACATTAGTGACAGAACCAGGTTAAGGACCAGAGCCTGTTTTACTCCAAAATAATAGTCTTCTCCATCAGATTCTTCTAATGAACTACAGGAAAGGGAAAATTCAAAATAGCTCTCCAATATTTTAAGCCACTCAGACATTGAGTGGGGAACAAGAAATTTGCAGGCTTTCCTCAATGTCAGGGGTGAGTCCCACCAGCAGGTCCCTGGGCAATACTGCAAAGTAGGTAATGTTGGGTTTACAAACTTCCCATCTTCCGGGATGCCTGGGTAGTCTGATCTAACATTGACTTGGTGAGCCTTTCTGCTGCTATGATTTCTTCTACACAAAGAAATTTAATCTTTCCATGAACAGTGTTCTGACTAGAAATAGAACAATGCCAAGAAAACCCATTGGAATCAAGGCAGCCATGAGACTTCCCCAAATTCCAGAACTAAATGGTATAGATTCCCCCAAAAAGCATGTCATTAAATACTATATGTTTATATACTGTAAAGTAGTCAAAATCTTCTTTGTTCAAACATGCTACTTGCTTAGGATTGTTGAATAGCTGGCCCAAATTCAAATGTGACTTTCTTGAGGATGTCTTTCCCGGTCCTTCCCAACAGGGACATATCTCTCCCTCTTTGAGCCTCTCAAGCGCGATCTTAATATTTACTGAATGGGCCCCTGCTGTCTCGTTCTCGATGTTTCCTAGTGCCATGAAGTACCAGAACTCCCACCAGAAGGGGACCCAAGGCCTATCCAGCCTTGTCCTTTTAGTGACGCTTGTCACTATGTCTTGAACACAAAAGATATTCAGTAAATGTGTTTTTTAATGGAAATGAGAAGAAAATAGTAGCAGGGTAAGGAAGAGAAATAATCCTAGAACATTCCCTTCTCTCTTCCTTGGAAAAGGGAAAGAAGGATAGCTTTTAAACTGTCCCCATCTTTCAGGACTCTTACCCTACCTTGTTTTGAATATGAAATTCAGGTTATTGTGTTTGTACTTTCCCATCAGTTAGTTGTGATCCTGCCCAGAGATGAGAATGCTTATCTAGAGGGATAAGAGTGGGAGCAGGCTAGTGCTCACCCACGCAGGGAACAAAGTAATGGGAGACTAGAATTTGGATAACCAGGATTGTTTATTCGTCTCCCACACTGACTTGCTCCATGGCCTTGTAGGTCAATCCCTGTAATAAGGTTTTTATATCTGGTCCAAAAAAATTACGCTTAGTGACTTTTGTCACATCTGGGGACCTCCAACAACAGAGTCTATTGTCCTGTGCCTTTGTAATCCCCAGCAGGCAATAGGATAGATCAGCCTGATTTCTCTAACCCCAGTTGAAATGTCAGATGAGGTGGCAATCAGGAAAGAGTCTTCAGGAGAAGTTCTAAATTTTGCCCAATAACCCTGAGGCATTTTGCTTTTACTAAGTAATGTAGTAGTTCATGTTACAGCATGAGTGGACTTCTCTACCAGCCAGCCTCCCCCAAGCTCTGCAGCTGAGGCTTTTCCTCCCACACCACTGCTGCCCATCAGGGGTCAGCGCCAGCCTTCTGTGCACAGAGGGCTAGCGCTCCCACACAGCCCCAAACTGGAGTAGTCCATTCGGGGGCAGCGTGCACAGTTTCCAGGCGACTTTGGCCCCTGCCCAGGGATGGTGTCAGGTTAAGGAAAGGCTTGCCCTTAGCTCCCATGCTTCTATCCTGGATGTTGACCCACAGTGTGTGCCAATGCAGCCTCCTTCCTCTTCCTTCCCCTCCATCCTGCACACTCTTGTCAACCTTGGCTCCAGCCAGGTAGCTGTAGTCCAGTCCCCCTTCATTAAGGCACAACTCCAGGATCATGTATTTCCATTATCTTAGGTCCAGCTTAGAGGTACAGAGCTGAATAGTACCTGTTTCTTCTTCAGCTTTTCCACTAACTAGTCCAGATTTTGTTATTGCCCACAACCTCTCGGTTTTCGCAGAAAACAGGCCAATCAGAGGCTCAGGGAGCAGCGCTGGGAGAGCTCAATGAGAGGGTTAGTGTTCTCGGACTAGAGGATGCATCTTTCTCCAACCAGATGCCCCAGGAGCCCCTCCCTAGACAAGTCAGACCTGAGAAAAGAGAAATCGGTTTTTTTCTTTTTTTCTTTTTTTTTTTTTTTAAAGATTTTATTTATTTATTCATGAGAGACAGAGAGAAAGAGAGAGGCAGAGGGAGAAGCAGGCTCCCAAGGAGCAGGGAGCCTGATGCGGGACTCGATCCCAGGTCTCTGGGATCATGACCTGAGCCGAAGGCAGACGCTTAACCATCTGAGCCACCCAGGCGCCCGAAATCGGTTTTTTTCTTAGCCAGCTTTGACGGGTGCCTCTCCTGCATGAAGCCCAACCCCTGCTCCCCCCACACCTGTAGCAGGTTCTGAACTTCCCAGCCTCCATATGCGTCTCTGTGAATCTCTCTTCCCACGTGCCCCTCTTCTTTGTTACCTGGCAACAAAAGCCCGTATGGAAAACAGTGAGAAAACCCCTGACGCCCCCGCGTCAGCACACTTTCACCGGTGAAAAGAGTGATGCTACCAAGTTATAGAAGGATGAGAGAGAAGCTGAGGGGACGGAGACAATGTCTATCTGCTTTACAGCTTTTCCTGGGGCCACCCTAGATAATCCTCAACCATTTATCTTCAACTCTCTCCAGGAACAAAAGCGGTTCGCAAGCGTGCCGTCCCGTCCCATCCCATCCCACGTCAGTGGGAACACTGGCTGGTATGCACGGAAGTGTCAATGCCTTGAAACTCCTCAGACACATCTCCTGGGAACTTTCCCTGGAATGGGAAGATGGATAATCGATCGCTCCCTCACCCATTTCTCCAATTTGACTTTCTTTGGCATATTCACAAGTACGGAGGAATACTAAGCACAAAGTGTAGTAGTTAAGCGCAAGGGTCTTGAAGTCGAAAAACTCTGGGTTCAAATTGTGACTCTGCATTTCATGAGTTTTATGGCTTTGAGCAGATTCTTTTATAGCTTTCTTGGCCTTTCTTGCCTCAAGTGAATGATGGAGATAACATCTCACTCACCAGGTGCTGGGAAGATAATGCACATCCTTACCAGTACTGAGTGAGGACTCGGGTCCTCAGGGTCACATGGCGGAATGACGCTCCCTGGAATTGCTCAGCCCCATGCCTGCAGCGACACTTTACCATGTAGCTCTGGGAAGATGTAAGGAAAAAGGAGAAACTTTCAAAGTCGACGTGAAGCGGAAGTTGGATGGGCAAATTCTGAGCAGCGGCAAGAGAACTTTCAGTTCTGCCTAAGTATAAATTTGGTTCGGGACAAATCTGGAGCTCGGGAGGAGGTAACCCCTTTTACTAATTTTTCTGTATCAAGGGAATAATGATACCTTGCAGAACTTCTTAAAGGAAAATCTTGCATTTTTAATGAAATAAACCCCTTGGACTTTTCAAAAGAACACTGTAAAAATAGAAAGGAACTTTATTTTACTATAAGTGCATGTCAGGAAACACTAAAATTTCTGAGATGTAATGGGGTATCAGGCAAGAACAGGAGGAATATTATGCAGATTAGACATAATTAGACATAACGATCAGACATAATCGTTACCATCAAGGAGCTTCCTGTGTAAAGAGCAGGGCTTCTTAACCTGAGGTTTATGGTTGAGCCTCAGAGGACCCTTGAGCCTTCTGAAATTGTATACACAATTGGGTGTGTATTTGTGGGCAATCTGTGTCAGAAGGTTCAGGGTTTTCTTCATATTCTCAAAGAAATTTTTTATAAAAGGGTTAGGAATCACAGATCAAGACTAAAGAATCATTTAATTGTAGTAATGTTTCTATGGAATGCTACAAGAATAGACTACTTCTTGCCATCTAATTCTGGGTTTCTCACACTGGTTTAGATAAAGGACAAGCTTAATTCTTGGCCTGCTGAATTTAAAGATAGTCTGAGTCTTTTATTCCTCTGTAAACATGTGATTTTTCAATACATTTGGATTTCTCAGAAATTATTCACAAAATCTGTGCCAAGATCTATGGCCCCCTTGGTATTACATCTGGGCCGCCTTGAGCCGCATAGTAATTTATGACCAGCCCGCTGTCTTGAGCCCTCCTCCCCCTATGACTAACAGGAAGAGAAGTTTGGCAGCAGCCCGGTCTTAATGAATGAAAAATGCAAACCTTGCAAATCCCCTCTGCATTTAAATCCCCCGGAGTCCTGATGCAGACACATTTCCAAAAAGCCCGCATTTCCAAGATGCAATTTATTGCCCTTAGGGGTTTGTTGTAGGCCACCCAAAGTACATAGGCCTTATTAAAGCAGAGTTTTATCAGCCAGGCAGATACAGTGATTCTTATGATAAAATGGGAGAAATTTGTTGAAATGAGAAGCTCCGAGTGAGAACTATAAGTCACTTCTTATCACTGCATATTTGTCTGATTTGTACACAAGGTCAGGAGAGAGAATTGATCTCTGACTCCACATTGCTTTGCTGCATTCCACCACTGTACCTTGAAGGAGAGGAGACTTCCAGCTAGTTGTACCCTTATATGGGGTTTTCTGCATAAAAACAAATGGATAATGAGGGAGAAGCTACCCCTCCCTGGATTCTCACGGGTAGTAGCCAGTAATTTCTTTTCGTTTGTAGATTTGAATTCAGTGCGGGGAAGACTCTGGGGAGATGCTAGAGACAGAAAGGCTGCTTTTTTGTTAACATATGGAAAATAGGATTTTCTGGAGTGTGGGGGTACTATCCACCCTAGAAATGGGATTGTATTACTCCCTGCAGCATACAAATTATAGTACAGGTCCAGGATCCACTATTCGAAACTCCTGAGGCCAGATGTATTTCAGAATTTGGGATCTTTCTGATTTTTTAAAGGTTAATATGGAGCATACACTCTTCTCTTCAGAGAGGATGGGGTAGCGCCCCATAATCAAACAGACTCCATTTCCCCCTTTTTCGAACATTAAAGTATTGTCAAGGTCTCACCTCGTGGTCCCAAGATGAGTACAACAGCTACGAGAATATTGTTCTCGTACAATGATATTTAAGAACAGGGAGAGAGGGACATGGGTTTCTCCTCATGTCTCTTTCTTATCATCAAGAAAAATTCTTTCCTAGAAGCCCCAAAGAGCCTTTCCCCAAATACTATTGTACAGAACTGGGCCTGAAATATATTTGAATATGAATTCCAGACAAGAACTCATTCCGTGCACTGGGGATGGATATATCTTTCCTGGGCGCACTGCAGCCATAGCTCAACAAAGAAATCAGTGTCCTTATTCAAGGACTAAGGAAGGAATAGTGTTGGCTAAAGTAACTAATGGTGACAACCACCCAGATTATATCAGAGAGTCAAGGCAGGGTCCTGATTCCTAGGGACGGAACTGCAGAAATGGCCAAATGATTAAAGCATTAACCATCTAGGACCCTCATTTCTGTGCTTCATCTAAGAAGCCCCAATAGACACTAAAACTCAGACTTGTTACTCAGGTATACAGATTGGAATAACCAGTGGTAATTAATGCCCTGTCTTAGGATTTGATACTAAGGGATGGTGTTTTATTCTCAGCAATATAAGGGTAGGGGATGAAGGTGGAAGAGATCAAAGTAAGAGAGTTAAAAAATGAAGTGATAAAGACACAAGTCCAGGAGGTCAGCAAACTATGCCGGCTGAGCCAGATCCAGCCTATTGCCTGTTTTATAAATAAAGATGTATAGGTACACAATCATGCCCACTGGTTTGCACATTGTCTATAGTTGCTTGTGTGCTACAACAGTAGAGTTGAATATTTGTAACAGAGATCACATGGCCTGCAGAGTCTAAGCATTTGCAATGTAATCCTTTACAGAAAAAGTTTGTTGGTCCCTGAGTTAGACCAACTCTCCAAAGCAAGGTAATAAGAGAACAACTATAAGACAACATTCTCCATTTTCAGATCAAGGAAGGGTCCCAGAGGAATTAATAGGGATCACAATAGATGGGCTGCATGGCAACAGGGAATCTAGGTTAAATGTCCTAAGATCTGGGCACAAGGCCATAGGCATGTGGGAACTTGGAAGAAAGCATAGCTAGATCCCAGAACTCACTGCAGGACTGCAGGATTAAATAGAAGACTTGGGTGGGAATTTAAAATGAAAGCCAAAGTAGAGGCATGGTTCTTCCAAATGGGCTTATGCACCAGGGACTGGGGAAGTGTGTGTGTGTGTGTGTGTGTGTGTGTGTGTGTGTGTATGTGTGTGAATGTAAATTCAAAAATTTGAAGGAAACAACCCCATAATTAGGGTGAGAACCCCACAGATGAGCAAGCTATAAATCAGGAAACTCGGTGGTTAGTAAAGATTTGCAGCACGGAGCCAGCACTTAGATATTATGTTTGGGATAAACCTACAAGAGAACTAAGTAGTAATCCTTCACTGGTTTGAGGGGAACCTGGAGATATTGAAATGATTCCTGCCTCAAGTCAGAATTGTTCTGGGGAGGAAGTGACCAGAACTGAGCCAGATGGCAAGGGACCAGCAGCTCATCTGAGAGTCACTGAGGGCACTTATAGGCAGGGACCCCGGGGGGCTGGAATAAACCTAACTATTTCCCTGGGGAGTAATCACTTGAAACTGTTGATCTAGAATCACCACCCTCTACATTAGATAGCAGTAAAGGAAAAACAATTATTTTCCAACTCTCATTTTTCAAGATGCCTTTCTATTTGCTTAAGTATAACATCAGCTATATCCCACTTCCCCACTCTGTACTCTAATGATGTTGTTGTAACGTGCTGCAAGATTATATTTTAGGTTAATGTTTCCTGGTGGCAGCTGGAAAGCCACCTTAACATCGATATTAAAAAATACTTGGAAATTGCATTGTAAGATGGGCTTCCTGTAGACCATGAATCCACCCTACAGTGCGAGGATCATTACAGCTCCATCAAAGAGGGTGTTCCCTTCCGGGAGGCAGTGTCCTTGCCTCTTCCTGTTCTTCTGCGGCCCAGATCTCATAGGAAAGCCTCCCTAACCCTTAGAGATTTAGACAGACTTGACTTGAACGCCCAGAGTTACAGCTTGTGTGAGTCCAGGGTCTCCTAATTTTTTCCCAAAAACTCCTGGCCTTTTAACCTCCTGGTTCCCTCTATCTTTGCTCCTACATCTGTTTCTATAATCTGAATCTCATCTTGAATATGAGTTGAATTCCATCCCCCAAGAAAGATATGCCCCTTCCCCCAGAACCTGAGAATGTGACCTTATTTGGACATAGGGTCTTTGCAGATGTAGTCAAGTTAAGATGAAGTCATAAAGGTGGGCTTTCATCCAATATGACTGATGTCTTTCTAAAAAGGGAAAATTTGGACACTGGGATAGACTTGCAGAAAGGGCCAATGAAGTCAAGAGACACAGGAGAAGATAGCCCTCTATAAGACAAGGAATGCCTAAAGCTACTGGAAGCTAGGACAGATCTTTCCCTAATGTCTTCAGAGGGAGAATAGCCCTGATGACATCTTAATTTTGGACTTCTGGGCTCCATAACTGTGAGACAATACATTTCTGTTGTTCTAAGCCATTTAGTTTGTGGTACTTTGTTACAGCAGCCTTGGAAAACCAATACACATGCCCAACAGGCCTGGGCTCAAAGCTCTGCCCCTAGCCCATGGAACACCAACACATCTGCTCATGCCAGGCCTCTCCTGAGTGTGCCCAGTTAGAGTTTCTCAGAGCAGTGACCTTCCATCCAACTACCCATATAAGAAACCGTCAGACACACCATTCCCCCCTCAAGCCACCCTTGCCCCACATTTTTCTGGTCATCTCTACATCTTCATTTGCCACCACCCTGACTTAAGTCACTATTGACTTTCTGTAGCAACCACCTAGTTGGATTTACCTGCTCCCAGTCTTGGCCCTCTAACCTATCCTCCCAAATGTAGCAAGTACCTTAAAAAATGTAAATCATCTCACTATGCGAACTCTGAAGACCAGATCTAAAATCCCTAAATTGATTCAACCTTTTCTCTGGCCTAAAACCCTTGACAATGCTACACTCAAGTCATGTGGAAATCTTTTCAGTTCCTCAAATATTCTACCCCTTCTTTCCTCCCCACCTTTGCTTGTTACTCTACCACCTCCTCACCTGATGAATTCCAACCCATTCATCAAGTCCCGGCTAAAAATTCCCTTCTTCCGACCAGGGCCCTCCCTGAACTGGAGACCAGGTTATGCTTCTGGCTATACATCCCCTGTACTTCTATCATGGCTGGAAATGTCTTGTTGAATCTCCACTTCCTCACTAGAATAGGAACTAACTCCCGCTTACTGCAGTAGTCCTCACTTCCAATAAAAAATCCAACATATCCTATGCATTTAAGAAACATTTGAAAGAATTAGTGAATTATTTAAATGAATTTGACCATAGAGGTACTCACTTGTTTACTTATTTCATTAACCTAATCCATTTTAGGAAACACTGTTCCACTTGTTAAAACTAACCTCCTTACCTGGGATTCAAGGCCCTTCAGAATCCTTCTACCTTCCTTATCAGTGCTCCCTATTCTAAACTTTCTGCATCTGAGCCATAAGGATATTATTCTCTCCACTGGAATGCAAGATTCTGGCCTCTTATCTGCCCAAAATGTAACCACCCATCAGAGCCCAGCTTAAATTCAACCTCCTCCATGGAACCCACTCTGCCTCTCCAGCTAACTAGCACTAATTTCTCCCTCCTCTGAACACTGCCAAAAGCACTGAAAGTCTGTACTAGTCATTTTGCATTTAGTGTTCATGGTCTTCATGTTTTACCCTTGTGTTTTTCATATATTAACCACTGTTTTCTCCCTGGATTTTCCCAATTCTTTCCTCTCCCTGACCCAGTTAAGCGTATAGTCAGAACTGAGCTCTGGCCATAGGGAAGGAAGCAGGAGAAAATAAGAGTAAATTTCCAGATTGATTTAAAAAAGTAGATCAAAGAGAAGAAGAACAAAAGATTCCCCCAGACCGGGTAGAAAGAAGAGTAAGGGTAGAGAGGCATTAAGCCAAGAGACATCAGTGCATCCCAGAGAGAGTGTTTCTCCACCAGCTTCAGGGCAGAAGCCTCGGAAGGAAGCAAGACCTCTGAGAGGTGTGGGGACTGGAAGCAACAGGCATCTGCAGGATGCTTACTGCACAGAGCTCCAGGGAGACAATAAGACTCCAGAAATCTGTCTGTAAGATGTGTCTGAGCAGATAAGGACATGAACATCACAAATACACTTCGCCTCAGTTCAGCAAGAAGGAAGCAGAATAACTCCTGGGACTTTCAGGCATAGCATGGGAGTATCTGAGAGATTTGTAAGACCTAAAAAAAGTCATACAGCCTCTTTTGGAATGAAGGACATCTTAGTGACAATCATATGCAAAAACAACTAGAACAGTGGATCCCTCATGGACAAATGATTCAAGGACAGATGGCTCATTTCCCAACATCCTGGCACTATTTACACGCTCTAGAATTTAGACAACCTGGAAATCAACCCTACTAGACTATCTGCTTCTTGATGGCAGAAATTTCATAAAATTTCTTTTTAGTTTCTCCTCATACAGTGGTGTCTTTTACCAGAAAGGCAAATGAATAACAATAAATTGTGTTCCCTGGAAGGAAATTTCAGTTCTCTAATTAGAGTCTCCAGGAGGAATATATTACTAAGCCAACTCAGTACTGCTCTGAAGTCTAGGTCACTGCACACTGAACATGGGAACTCAGGGAAAAGACTACCTCATCCCATGGTGGAAAGAAAAGGCTATGTGAGCACAGAGAAGGCCCCGTGGTTACTCTATGGAACAGGGACTGGTGAATGGGTATTTGGGGGCCACACATCTCACCTTATCATGATTGTGCCTTCATTATGGACGGTAGGCCGTGGAGCATTTTGCAGTGATGGCCATTTCAAGTAGGCCTCAGAGTTCCTACTTTTCTCACACACACCAGAGGAAGTGGACCAAGTGTTTTTACTAAATGTACTCTTTCTATACTGTTGGTAACGTATGAGTTTCCATCAGCTTCCTAAAGTTTTTTATTTAGGTATCTAAGTGCAGAGATAAAAGAAAAGGGGAAAAAAGTAGGATTTTTGTTGGAATGCATTAGTGCTTAAGTTTAAATGATCTTAGAAAAATTTTTAAAAATAAATCCTGAGAAAGTATGAACAGGTTGTAATAGTTTTATACTCCACTACAAAAATAGCATATATTTGTACAGTAACTGCATGAAAAATCCTAAGGTATGAAATAATAGGATAATAAAACCTTGACTAGAAAGCAATGCCATTTTTGGAAATCACTAGTAAGGTACACATTTTAAACATGTTCGTTTCCTTTTTTATTGGCCCCCAAATAGTTCACAATTGTAATAAGATAATAACTATGGTTTTGTCTTACTCTTTGTTCATCGCCAGCTGCAACTTTTTGTCGTGCAAAAACAATCTGAAAATCGTTAATCACTTATCCAGGAATTTAAAGATGTCACTATTTCCAGATAAAATACATCAGTGAGGAAATCTCTGACTTAACATTTCGTAAAAAGATAGAAAAGGAAAGAGAATCTACAGTGAAACCTGTGACTAAATCATTATAATTTGTGCAAAATCACTTTTATAATGAAAACGGTTGGCCATTGGGTTCAGGGAAGCATCCTTTTTCGGCTGGAGGTGGGGGTGGTAGGGTGGGGGGGGGAGCCTGGGGTGGAAGAGCTAGCACTCGTAAGCATCCCCACTCCAGCGAAACACCGTCAGGGTCTCCCATGGGTACTTGTCAGACTTTCACCTTGGATTCATGTTCCTAGTTGGATTCAGCCTCTCCTTTCCTCTCATGCTTCCTGACCTCAGCTTTTTGTAGTTTTATAGATCTAGCAATATCCAGGTCTTTAGTGGGTTTGCCCTGGATACTTTCCGGATCTGTGTTTTTAATCAAACAACTTGGAGGAAGGCTGAGGCGAGGGAGAGGGCTGCTCCCAGTGACCAGGTCAGTGAGGCCAATGAAACAGCAAAGACCATTCATTCACATCTACAAGAGCAGTTCCGGGCTGAGCCCTCGAGCAGTACAACTGGGTTCCCCATCCTTCCCTCCTGGGTTACCAGAATTTATATCTGCAATTCCCAATAATGGTCATTCCATTTGGTTTGCAATTCAGCTTTGCCCCCTGGTTGCAGATTCTGACACCTCCTAAAACCTAGCTCAGTGCCTCTCGCAAGACTATCTGTTGCCAGCTCAGCCATCTGACCACAGTCCAGCCTTCTAGATATTGGGCAACATCTGATACCCCATCAAAGCTCCAGTTGTGACTGAGTATGCCCCCAGACTGTGTCAGACTAATCATGCTAGGATGCAATAGAGTTTCCAAATCTGTGGATCTCACAAAGCCAGGAGAGACGGCTAATATGATGAAGATGTTTAAAAGCTCTTGAGAGGTTAGATGGCTGGGTCAAAAGCAACAGAATGAGATTTAATAGCCTTGAGTCTGGGTTCCAAATACCATCTCATAAATACAGATGATGGAAAAAATGGCTTGACTATTTTATGTGAAAAGACTTGGGTGTTTTTGTTGATCCTAAGTTCAGTGTGATGTGACTTAGCTGCTCTAAAAGCTAATCCTCTTGTAGGTTGCATTAATAGGATTGTGTCCAAATCACGCAAGGCAACAATCTCAGCAGACTCACCTTCAACTAGTCAGGCAACAGCTGACTACTCAGTTGTGACCTCCATTCTCCAAGAGGGTCATTAACAACCACAGACAAATCAGGCGAAGCAGACCAGGACAGAGAAGTATGAGCTCTCCACTGCATAGGGAATTGTTGGGACAACCGTCTAGCCAGAGCAGTGGCTCTATATCAGCTAAAACTCTTGATTCAACAAAAAAAAACTTAGCTAGTTTAGGCAAAGAGGGGGTCATGAATCCTAATGATATAGACAGGGCTGCCATTCAGATGAGACACATAGGTATGGCACAGCTAATTGTTTATCTCTAGCATCTGCTCTGATTCATTGGTTCCCATAGAGTAGCAGCTTTAAATATTTTGAATATCACCCCTAGAAACAGGAGTGCCTCATAGAATCCAAGGGTAGGAATATAGCTGGGCTTTGGGAAGGGCTAGAGCCAGGAAATGGAATGTCACTGGGAAGGCTGGTAGTATTGGCTCTCTACTCCTCCCCTCTGCTTCATTATTCTTTGTCTGTGTGAGACAGCTTTCTCCAATTCCTACTCTACTTGCCCAAAACTGGCTGCCTCTTGATCCCAGCTCCAAGTTCCCAATAGAAGGGATTCTGTTTGGTGTAGCATGGGTTCAAGTACCTACCCCTGTCCCTGTCAATGTGGCCAAGTGGATGGAGTCCATTAGACAAACATGGCAGCTAGAAACTCGCCCTTATGAATTGAGATGGGGATGATCAATGAATCATTCTGTGGCAGGCAAATACCCAAAATGTTTGGTATCAGTTTCTTAACTTTCTCTGATGTCACATGCCCCTTTGAAAAGTTGAAGAAACTTATGTTTTCCTCTACATAAAAACACCCACAATTTTGTTTATGTTTGCAGGAAGTTCCTAGAACCTTGGGATATATCCATAGATACCAAAATAAGAAACCCTGGCCCAGAGAGTGAAATACTGAGAGGAGAAAATATGAATATATGCCTTCAAACAGCTGAAGAATTATTGGAGAAGGGGATTAAAATATGTAAATGTATGTATAATAAGAAGACTAGAATGCTATATAAAAAGGAAAATATGGTTCTCTTTGGGGATAGTATAATGGATAGTTCTTACTTTTTTGTGTGTTTCCCAATTATCCTACCAAGAACATATATGGTTAGTTTTATAATCAGATAAAGCATTTTTTAAAAAGAAAAATAATGAAATTTTCAAATGCTTCAGGCAGAGTTTAGAATAATGGATGAAATTAACAAGAACACAGATTTTTACT
This sequence comes from Phoca vitulina, assembly GCF_004348235.1. Taxonomy (NCBI): domain Eukaryota; kingdom Metazoa; phylum Chordata; class Mammalia; order Carnivora; family Phocidae; genus Phoca; species Phoca vitulina. Next base: position 20,279,813 of record NW_022589717.1, read on the forward strand.
CAGTGGTACTGATTGTCTTGGGAATAATCACCATGTCCCTAACTCTATCCTTGCTTTCCTATTCTCAAAACAAACCAGTTGTGTTAAAACAAGTCAGAGTATGTCTGCTCAGAATCATACAATGGCTCCCCAGCTCCCTCAGAGCAAGAGCCACAGTTCCTGCATTTGCCTACAAGGCTCCATATGACCTGTCCCATGTTATGTCTCCCACTTCATCTCCTACAACTGTCTCAGCTTATTCTGGTTCTTCTATTCCTCAAATTCCATCACCTCCTTAAGTCTCTGCAAATGACATGTTCTCAGTAAGACCCACTGTATTTTTAAACTGCATCCCCTCTATCCCCTCATTACTGTTACTCTCCATGCCCCTTACCCTACTCACTTTCTTTTTCTCATAAGTTTGATCACCTTCTAACATACTATGTCAATTACTATATGTTCTTGTTTATCATCTAATTCTCCTCTATGAATGTAAGCTCCAAGAAGGCAGTGGATTTTGTCTTTTTAAAATTTTTTTGTTTGGTTTGTTCAATCCTAAGCACCCAGAACAGTGCCCCCCTAATAGTGGACACTCAGTAGACATTTGTTGAAGGAAAGGAAGGAGGAAAGGAGGGGGGAAAAGACTTGAAGTGGTCATGCAGAGACAAAGCGGTTCTCTCACAGAAGGAATTCCTGAAATAAGAGAGAAGTTTGGCTTGGAAACTTGAAAGTTTCCTTACAAATCTTAAGTTTCTACATGATAGGATTCTTCTCTTCTTCCACCGTAACCCAGATTTTTACTGACTTAGATTTATTACTTGCCAAATTTCTCAGACAGGAAGCATTTGGTTACAAGGAAGAGAAACCACCCAGGTTATATTAAATAAAAAGGGAAGTTTTATTTTTACGCATGGACTCTCGAGGATTCCAAGGGCAAGAACTCCAGGGTGGCCCCTTGAGAGGCTGGAACCAGGATTGTCTCCTTGCCTTTCTAGTACTTCATCTCTCTTTCCCTCAGGGACATCTCATTTCTCCTAAGTGGAGAGCTGCAAGACCTCCCAGCTCCAGGGCCCATCACTAACTAATTAGAGTCTCTGTCTCAAATCCAGATTCTTCAAGAGTGCATCTGATTGGCTTGGCACAACTTATCAGTTGTTTTCCCATATGTCAAATGATACCACCAGCTGTCACCAAAGACAACAGCATTAGAGAGTGCAACCATGACCAAAAGAAGCCACCGCAGTGGGCTTGGGAAGGGAGGTGGTTCTCAGAGAAGAAGCACATGAGCTGAACAGGCAAATTGACTAGCATGCCAAGGCACCACCCCACTGGAATCTAACTGCATTAACATTCTGAACAATCTAATTTCATTTCCCCAGCAATTTCCTGTCTGGAAGAGGTTACTGATTTCTTTGAAGCTAAAATAGGCACATCCCTCACTTATAAAAATAATAAACAGCTTTTTGAGAAACTTCTGAGGAAATTTTTTTACCACCTGGAAAAGCACAGTGAGAGGGTTCATCTCCCAGAATAGAGCAGCAGAGACTTTACCCTGAAACAGACCTTCAACCTGTGGCAAATTTCCACTCCAAGATCACAGATGTATATATCATTTTTTTATAATAAATAAGCTTTTTTAAATTGAAGTATAACATAAAAAAAGAAATGTACACCAATCGCATTCAGCTTGGTGAATTCCGAAAGGGAAACACACTCAATGTAACGAGCAACCAGATCAAGAAATCAACATTACCACCCTACCAGAAGCAATTTCTCCCCTGCCCCAAAGCATAGCAAAGGTAAACCATTCTCCTCACTTTCCACAGATTAGCTTTGCCTAAGGTTAAGTGTTTGGCCCTTTTTTCCTACTGAGTTGCCTATCTTGTTTTTGTTGTGTTGTTTTGTTTTTTTAAGCAACTTTATGGAGGTATAATTGATATGCAGTAAAGTGCACATATTTAAAGTGTACGATTTGATAAATTTGTACACCACAATCAAAATAGTGCACATATCCATTCCTCCCAATCCCAGCTAACCAGTGATTCTCTTTTTGTCATTATCAATTCATTTGTATTTTCTTGAATTTTTTATAAATGGAATCATACAGTATGTCCTTATTTCTGCCTGGATTCTTTCACTCAGCATAATTTTAAGATTCATCCACATTATTACATGGATCACTCCTAGTTCATTCTTTTTTACTGCTGAGTAGTCAGTATCCCACTGTATGGATATGCCACACTTGGTTGATAGAACCTGTTAATGGGCATTGGACTTCTTTCCAGTTTGGTGCTATTTAAAATAAAGCTAGTAAGAACATTTTTGGACAAGTCCTTGAATTAACATATCTTTTCATTTATGTTGGCTAGATGTGTAGGAGTGGAATGTCTGGGTCCTGTGTTACGTGTATGTTTAACATAAAAAACTACCAAAATGCCTTCCATTTTATACTCTCACAAGCAGTGCATGAGCGTTTCAGTTGCTCAGTCTCTCACTAACACTTGATGTGATCAATCTTTTTAATTTTAGACATTCTCATAGGTGTATAGTGATATCTCATTGTTATTTTAATTTGCATTTCCCTAATGATTAAAGATTGTGAGCATATCTTTTTTTTTTTTTTTAAGATTTTATTTATTTATTTGACAGAGAGAGAGAGAGCGAGAGAGGGAACACAAGCTGGGGGAGTGGGAGAGGGAGAAGCAGGCTTCCCGCTGAGCAGGAAGCCCAATGCAGGGCTTGATCCCAGGACCCTGGGATCATGACCTGAGCCAAAGGCAGATGCTTAACGACTGAGCCACCCAGGCGCCCCTAACTTTGTTCTTTTTCTAAGTTGTTTCAGCTATTCTAGGTTCTTTGCATTTCCAAATGGATTTTGGAATTAGCTTATCAATTTTGCAAACACACAAATAAACAAAAACCTTGCCAAAGTATTGGTTGTGTTGGATTTATAGATCAATCTGGAGAAAAACTGACAATAATATCATCTTGTGATTCATGAACTCAGTTTATCTTACTTAGGTCTTTAATTTCTCCCACCAATGTTGGGTCTTTAATCTATGGGTTTACGGTTGCAACAAATTTGGATAACTTTCACCCATTATCTGTTCAGATATTTTTCTGTGCCTCTCCCCTCCTTTGGAAACTCCAATTCCATGTACATTATTAGCCCAGTAGAAGTAGTCACATTTTTAATGATGCTCTGTTTATTATTTTTAATTTTTTTCTCTGTGTTTCATCCTGCTATGTGTTCAAATTCACTAATCTTCTGTAATGTTTAATATGTTGTTAATTGCATGCAGTTTATTTTTCATGTTATTGTATTTTTCATCTCCAGAAGATTTATTTACATCTTTGCAATATCTTCCATGTCTCTACTTAATATGATGTCATCTTTCTAGCTTCCTGAGCATATAGGATATAGTTATAATAGTTATAATAACATCTAATTTTATCAACTAATTTTATCATCTGTGTCTTTTCTGGGTTGGCTTCAGTTGATTTTTCTCCTCGTGTTAGGTCATATTTACCTGCTTATTTGTAATTTCTGATTGGATGTCAAATACTGCAAATTATATCTTGTTGGATGTTGGATATTTTTGTTTACCTATAAATATATTGAGCTCTTATTTGGGACATAGTTAAGTTACTTGTAAACAGTTTGATCCGAAGAGTCTTGCCATTAAGTTTTCTTAGGCAAGACCACAGCAGCATTTAGTCTAGGGCTAATTTTGCCCCACTATATTTTTTAAGATTTTATTTATTTAGTTATTTAGTTATTTATATAGAGAGCGAGCGAGCAGAGGGAGGGGCAGAGGGAGAGGGAGAAAGAATCTCTAGCAGGGCTCTATCTCATGACCCTGAGATCGTGACCTGAGCCAAAATCAAGAGTTGGACGCTTAACCGACTGAAGCACCCAGGTGTCCCTTTGCCCCACTATTGAGACAAAAATCCTGCAGAGTACTCTACAGCACCCTGTGAATTATGATGTTTTTCACTCTGGCTGGAAGAATGGGAACTATTCCTACCCTGTGTAATGCCCTGGTGATTTTTGCCTGTAATCCTTTCAGTGGTTCTTTCCCTAGTGTCGAGGAGTTTCTTCACCTGTACCTGCTGATCAGTGCTCAGCTGAAAACTTGAGGGGACCACTTGACTAGGGACTCTGCAGAGCTCTCTCCCTCTAGCTCTCTCCTGTCTAGTACTCCATCCTGTAAGTTCTAACTGCATTCGCCTTCCCAAACCCCCAGATCCATCTTCTTAACTCAGAGAGAGTGCAAGTTCCCTGTGCTATAAACTAGAAAGTCTCTTGCAGGCAGTAACCTAGGAGAATTGTAATGTTCACCTTCTTTGTTTCCTGCCTCCAGGTATTACTGTCCTTCAATGCCTGAGTCCTAATGTCATGAAAATTGTTGTTTCATATATTTTGTTCTCTTGTTAAAAAGTTGTTTCAGTAAGGTAAGTAAATCTAGTCTCCTTTACTCAATCTTGGTTGGAAGCTGAATTTTGAATTGCCTATCATCTTCTCACTGATTTGGATATTTCATATATTCTAATTATAAGCCGTGTGACAAATAGAGGTAAGCAAAGGTCTTCTTCCATTCTGTCACTTGTTTTTGTATTCCCTTAAACATGATTTTTTAAAATTTTTATTTATTTATTTTTTTAAAGATTTTATTTATTTATTTGAGAGAGAGAGAATGAGAGAGAGAGAGAGCACATGGGGGGGGAGGGTCAGAGGGAGAAGCAGACTCCCCGCCGAGCAGGGAGCCCGATGCGGGACTTGATCCAGGGACTCCAGGATCATGACCTGAGCCGAAGGCAGTTGCTTAACCAACTGAGCCACCCAGGCGCCCGATTTTTTTTTTTTAAAGATTTTATTTATTTATTTGACAGAGAGAGACACAGCTAGAGCAGGAACACAAGCAGGGGGGAGTGGGAGAGGGAGAAGCAGGCTTCCCGCTGAGCAGGGAGCCAGATGCAGGGCTCTATCCCAGGACCCTGGGATCATGACCTGAGCCAAAGGCAGACACTTAACAACTGAGCCACCCAGGCGCCCCAAACATGATTGTGATGAAGAGATATTCTCAGTTTTAATGTTGTCCAATATATAACTTTTTAAATTTTAGGATTAGTGCTTTCTGTTTCTGTTGACCCTTTCCAAAATCAAAAAGATAGTTTGGTATGTTTTTGTTTAGAAAAGTTCTAGTTTTTTCACTTTAATATTTTTAAAGATTTATTTATTTACTTTAGAGAAAGAGAGAGCATGAGTGGGAGGGGCAGAGGGAGAGGGAGAGAGAATTTCAAGCAGGCTCTGCATTGAGGGGAGCGCCCAAGGGGAAGCTCAACCCCAGGATCCTGAGATCATGACCTGAGCTGAAACCAAGAGTCAGACACTTACCTACTTAACTGACGGCACCATTTTTTCACTTTAATTTTTAAATCTACAAATCATCTGGCACTGATTTTTGTGTATGTTGTAAGATAGGAGCCAAGATTTCTTTTTTTTTCTTATGAATGTCCAGCTGACCCAAGACCACCTACTGAAAAGTCTGTCATTTCCCCACTGTACTGTACTGCCAACTTTGCCCTCAATTTAATGACTATATATGTATTGGTCTGTTTCTTGGTTCTTTGTACATATAGTTTTTATCTCAGTCTGATAAATAGCACTGGTCTGAGGCAGTCATTTCATAATTTTCAACGTAAAGAAAACTGAGTCGGGACACCTGGCTGGCTCAGTTGGTAGAGCACGTGACTCTGGATCTCAGGGTCGTGGGTTTGAGCCCCACATAGGCATGGAGCCTACTTAAAATAAAAAAAGAGGAAGAAAAAATAAAAGAAAACTGAGTTTTCTTAAGTATATATAACATTGACTTAGAATATTATTGTTCATCCAAAATATAATTTGAACTCACAAAGTGTGAAAAGGTAATTATTATATTAAATAACTCTAATACCATTATATAAATGTTTTTATGTTACAATAACAAAGGTATTTTGGTTACAAAATGAATACTCTCTTTTAGCCCAGTTAATAACCTACATTTTGAAGTATTAGGTTAGAAATAGAATTATGCAATTCAGGCAATCTTATCATAATCTGTTTAATTTTTCATGGCCCCTAATAATTATAATTGAAATATTCTAAAAACAAACAATATTTTATTCCTTTGTCAAAAGATCATTTTCTCAAAAAAAAAAAAAAAGATCATTTTCTCATTATATCTGTGTAAATCTTATTCCAAGGATATTTTCATTCCAAGATTATTTAAACAGAACTTCCTTAGAAATGCTTAGATGTATGAAAATTTCAATTTGTAAAGTGCAGGTTTAAGTTATTTGTTAATTAAAAAATATTACATGTCTTTTTTTAACTTGAAATAAAAATTTCTTATTACAAAAGTAATGCATTTTTGTTATGGAGAAAAGATCAAACATATATAAGATAAATGGATAAGATCAAACATATATAAGATAAATAAGATAAATTTTTTTCTTTAAAAGAAAAAAATCCCGGGCGCCTGGGTGGCTCAGTCGTTACGCCTCTGCCTTCGGCTCAGGTTATGATCCCAGGGTCCTGGGATTGAGCTCCACATTGGGCTCCTTGCTCGGCGGGAAGCCTGCTTCTCCCTCTCCCACTCCCCCTGCTTGTGTTCCCTATCTTGCTGTGTCTCTCTCTGTCAAATAAATAAATCTTTAAAAAAAAAAAAAGGAAAAAAATCCCACCTTTAGGTAATGATACCAAGTATGGTTTGTCACTTTTTGGAGTCTGGTTATTCAGGAGACAATTTCTACCTGTCTTAGTCCATTTGGACTGCTATAACAAAAATACCTTAAACTGGGTGCTTATAAATAACAGAAATTCAAAAATTTATTTCTCACAGTTCTGGAGGCTGGGAGTCCAACATTTTAAGTACCAGCAGATTCAGTGTCTAGCAAGGGCCCTATTTCTGGTTCATAGATGTTGCCTTCTGGCTGTGTCCTCACATGGTGGAAGGGGTAAGGGAGCTTTTTCTGGCTTTTTAATAAAGTTACTAATCCCAATCATGAGGGCTCTGCTCTTATGACCTAATCACCTCCCCAAAGCCCTACCTCCTAATACCATCACCTTGAGTGCTAGGATTTTTATATATGAATTTTACGGCACATAAAAATTCAGACCATAGCACTGCACCTTGATGCCAACACCATTTCTTGTTACCATGGCAGCAGTAAGCAAACACCTGGGTCACTCAGCCTCCTGATCAAAGCCCTTTACTTCATCCAGTCATTAACTCATTCAACAAGTATGTGTTCTGTACCTATGATATGCCAGGGACCCTGCTAGGTGGAAGGAAACTGAATAAACAAAATAGACATGGTCCTTTCCCTCCATAGAGTCCATTGTCTAGTGAGAGAAGTAAATACCAATAAAATAACCTCAGAAACAGATGTAAAATGACAACTATGATACATATTCTGAAAGCGAGGATAATAAATAGCGTGGTAAGAGGGTAGAATAGGGAATGTAACTCAACCAAAGTATGAGGAAAAGTTTCCCTGTGGGAGAAATGGGTGACCTGAGATCTGAAGGGTGGGCAAGAATTAACCAGTCCCAATAAAACTAAATGAAAGTCACAGAAGGGGGATGGCAGCATGCCAGGCACAGGAACAGCAAGAACATAGGCCTTGTAGTAGGAAGGGAGAAGCGTGTGTTTGCAGAATTGGAAGAAGGCTGAGTGACTTAGCACAGGAGATAGGAGAATGGTACAAGATGAGGCCGGATACCTGTGGAGGGGAGAGGCCATGCACATCTGTAGGCCATATTAAGGATTTAGGGTTTTATCCTAGGATCAATGGGCAGCCATTGAAGTGATCATATTTGTGTTTTATAATGATTACTCTGGCTGAAAAGTGGAGAATCTACTGATCAGGGGTAATAAAATGTAGATACATGAAGAATATAACCAAAAATCCAAGTGAGAGATGAAGTAGCTTCAGAAAGAGTGGTAGTACAAAAAAATAAATTAACTAATTAAAAAAAAAAAAGAGTGGTAGTACAGACATGGGCGAGATAGGAAATGATTCCATAGGCAAGCTCCTCTACATTTGGTCATGGGCTGCTGATGGAAGATGAGAGAAGATGTAAAGAATGACTCCCAGAGAAAAGGAAGGAATCAGAAGGGGACTAGATTGGGTGAGAACTGGGAGATCAGGATTTTGATTTTGTTGATGTTGTGGAGCCAAGTGGCATATAAAGAAGGCAGTTAGATTTACAGGATGGTCTTTCGGAAGAGAGAACTCAGCTAGGATAGAAATTAGTGAAGTGTCTGTGTGGAGATAAAGTCACAGATGCCACCACACAGGAGAAAGCACAGAATGAGAAGCGAGGTAGCTGGACTTTAGAATGCCAAGGGCGAGTAGAAGAGCCTGCAAAGAGATCTGAGATGGAGCAAGGAGACAGGAAGGTTCAAAGCTGTGGGGTCTCAGAGAACAGGGGTACTGAGTTTTTAGGAAGGAGTGATCAAGAAATATGAAGACTGAAAATTCTGGTCTGATTTAGTGATGTGGGGGTCATTGGTGACCTTGGAAAGTACAAGAGAGAAACTGGAATGGTCGCCAGAATGAAAGCAGGCTGAAAAATGATGGAAGATGAACTAGAGATAGAAACTATAGCAATACTTAAGAGAGGTCTGGCTGTGAGAGAAAAGAGAAGAGCTGGTACCTAAAAAGAAATATAAGATGTAGAGGGTTTTTCACATCATTTTGTTTTAACAGAAGAGATGTATGTTTAAAACATGATGGATAATTTAACTCAGTTTTCAATTAAAACTGAAGAGAACTGTAATCTATTGCCTCTAATCCTTTTGTCAACTACAATGCAGCCAATTTTCATTTTAATCATATGGTAGTTTATTCAGAAGAATAGTGCTAACATTAGGGAAGAATTAAATAATCTGCAATTGCATGTTATCAGCAATTTCATATAAGGTTCCCCTCACAATAGCTATTTTAAAAGGTATTGTAGTAATGGTTCACTCCATTTTAAGAAGTGTAGTGTGTGTGTGTGTGTGTGTTAATGTGCACCCAATCAGATCATGATGGCATAAAGCAAAATTTGACGAACTATGGCCCTTTTGCCAAATCTGGCTCACTATTTGCTTTTGTAAATAAAGTTTTATTGGAATACATACATACACAAATGGCAATAGAAAGGACTACATTGAGAGTATTTAGATAAAGAAAGAAGAGATCATTTATAGGGTGAGGTTCTTGAGAAGGTGCACTGGAATGAAATCCAAAGCATAAGTAGATGGATTGGCCTCTCGTAGGAAGAAAGCGATGTTTTCTATTTGCCATAGGAAGAAGGGAGAGTAGGAGGAATGAAGACAGTATGTAGGTTTGCCTATCTGACGGCTATAGGTTAAAGGAGTTTACATCTGAGCACTTTGGCATTCTGGTGATGCTGTAAAAAAGATCTTCAGTTGATGGGGATGGTGGGGAGTTGGAAATTTGAGAAGTCTGAGAAGGTTTAAGAGTTATTGCAAGCATTATTTATAATAGCCAAAGAGTAGAAACAATCCAAATGCCCATCAATTGATAAATGGATAAGAAAAATGTGGCATATCTATACAACGGAATATTATTTAACAATAGGAATGAAGTACTGATATACGCTACAACATGGATAAACCTGGAAAACATTATGCTAATTGAAAGAAACCAGTCACAAAAGGCCACTTAATGTATAATTCCATTTATATAAATGTCCAAAAGAGGCAAATAGAAAGATTAAGTGGTTGTTAGGGGTAGGGGGAAGGGGAGAATGGGGAGTGACTGCTAATGGGAATTTCTTTGCTAATGGGGCTTCTTTGGGGGGCAATGAAATATTCTGAAATTAGATAGTAGTGAGGTTGAAGAGTTTTGTAAGTATACTAAAAATCACTGAATTGTGCACTTGAAAGATGTGAATTTTATGGTACATGAATTATAGCTCAATAAAGCTATTTTTTTTTAAAGACAAGTTATTGCAGAGGGTAGGCTAGTGCATTGTCCAGACAAAGGAAGTGGGACCGCCGGGTAGCAGGGACATCCATAAAGCTAATGAAACTTCAGCGCAGGTCTCCCCTGAGAGTAGGGAGCTGCTGGGAGAGATGGAGAGTCCTAGTTGGGAGGGGAAGCCAGGATGCACTCAGGAAGCATATTTGTGTAAGGATTCTGGTAAATCATCGTAGAGACCTCAAAAGAAAGGCGCCTGTATCTCCATGGCTCCAGTAAATATGTTTGTCATTTATGTCTTCATTCTAAACACAGATTCATCCTAATTTTATATTTGTAATTGTATATTCTTTTCCTTTAAAAGGACTCTCCAAACTGTATAAGATTTAGGGCCCAGAAAACTAAGACCTGTCCTCCTTAGAAAGTTGAGGATCTATTCGAGGTCTTTGAACATGAATTTATGGTGATGCCACTTATCCTGTTGGGTGATTCCCTCCAACAGCACTTGGTTGCTTGGGTGCAGAAGAAAGTAGAGTTGGGCTCGTCCAGAATTGGGTTTTCTGAGTTGGGACCATGTCATTAAAAATATGGACCACGGAATTTAAACTGGACAAGGGGGAAGCAGAGAAAGGAGAGGTCTGATGGATCATGAGAAGGCAAAGTGTTAATGGGCTAGAAAAGCTGTTAAGATTACATAGGAAGATATTAAAAGATCAAGTTAGAGGACATGTGGTTAAAGGAGGATGCTGGAGGTGAATGATAAAGTCCATAGCAGTGATTGTTCGAGGTGATTTGAATCACAGGAAATGATATGATCATTTGCTCTAAGAAAAAGTTTCAACTCTAATCTGCAAGCATCTGTGCAACCTGTCCCTTGCCTGTAACCTCACCCAGTCCAATGTCCCTCTCACTTGCCTCACTGCTGCCTTCATTCAGGTCCTTGGGAGCTCCTTCTACACTGAGGACTTGTACACCTAGGAGTTCCTCTGTCTGGAATACTCTCTGCTGCTTTGCCAGGCTAACTCCACTCAACCTGAGGATCTCCGTTTAAAGTCTTTTCCTCAGGGAAGTCTATCCCAACCTATCCATTCTCCTCCCAGGGATAGATCTTCCTGTTATATGCCCAGATAAAACTCTCTATTTTTCTTTCACACCATTTCATACCACATATGACTATACTGTAGAAGTTACGGGGCTAATTATCTGTAAAATGTGTTTCTCCAGGATAGAGGAGTGTAAGAATAGGTCTGGCTTTCCTCCCTATCCTATCCCAGGTCCTCAGGGACTTGCACATACTAGGATATTCTATAAGTATTTGTTGTATGAATGAAATTTAAGATTCTTATGTGTGATAGCTTTTTCCAGCATACATTTTAATGTATAAAGATATAAAATGTGATTTAACAGATAATCTAAAAATGGCATGTTAAAATAATGCAAATTTCCTTTCTAAAATACACACATGAAGATGTATCTATCTTCAACCTCTCCTCAACCCTTATTTGATCTCTTGAAATACAAATCTAAAACAACACAGTTGAAGATAGGGAAAATACTCAAAGATTTCTTCAAGTATTCTTCTGTCTCATAGAAATGAGATAACTGAATCCCTTATTTGAAATAAAGAAAAGATTACTGGAACTTCCAAAAGCTAAATAGTACAAGATATATTACAATTTTCCATTAAAAAGACTTTATAACAGGAGCGGAGATAGTGATAAATTTTCTAAAGCCAACAGTGAACTAATCTTATGAATGTTAATTATAAATACTCAGTGTATATACACACTTCCTATGGGAGAAGTGGAAAACAAATTCAATGATTTATTTTCCTTTGGACTTGTGACAAAATCTGCATTCACACGCTTAAAAAGAATTGCTCTGGTTTATTAGCTGCTGTAAAAATGACAATCACTGCTGTTCTAAAAAGCCTTAAAATTTAAGAAAAACAAGTCCCCTCGCTTGTTCTTTCCCTCTGCCCTGGTCAAGGTTATCCCTTTTATCTTTTCATAAAACAAGTCTTGGGATTCTCCTCTCTTCACAACATCTTACAAATCTCCATCTAAATGCCTCTTTAAGGAAGACTTACCTCTCACCCCATCTGAGTCCACCCCAGTTATTCTTTCACTTTACTATATTTGTTTCCCTCAGGGCACAACATTTATCACAATCTGTACTTCGGTTGACCCTTTGTTTACGATCCTATGCCACCACAGGAATGTCACCTCCCTGAGTGCAAGGATCTTTGTCACCACCCCAGCACCTAATTCCCTACTGCAATTGTACATTTTCAAACTGAGAGGAACTCCCGAATATGAAAGTCGTGTTAATAGGCAAATGCCCATGTTAACTTATCTCCTAATATTTTTAGCAGTTTTATCTGATTATTTACATTACCTTCTGAAAATTGTTTTGGGGCTTTGTTTTTCATAAATAAATTGGAAAAGATATTTCTATTACAGGACAATGGTAAGCTAGAAACCAGGTGTCATAACTGTAAAACACACAAGTAGGCAAATAGAACTAGGACATCCAGTGAGTCTCCCTGTTCTAGACAAACATTCCAAGGGTAGATTTTAAACAACGTCAAGTGGAAGAAACTGGCCACAAACGGAGGGAGTGTGAGACTTTAAAATGTCCCACACAAAGACTCAGTCAAATGCTTTGGCCACACTAAGCGCTCCCACCACTTTGGCAGGCCTGCTCCGGGGACCAGCCCAAGCCAGCGCGGGTGGGTCCCCCCCAAGCCAGCGCGGGTGGGTCCCCCCCCGTCCTCCCCACCAGGCCAGTCGCCACGGCGCGCTCCCCTCTCCCCCTCCCGGTCCCGGCCCTTGAGTCTCCCCGGCCTGGATCCGCGGGGTCGCGGTCTCCCTCCGGGCTGTTTTGATTGCAGGCTGTCAAGTACAGAAAACCCCCCAAACTCCTGATCTTGTGTGCACTACAAACAGAGCCAACATGGCAAACCACAAACTGACACTCGAACATTCCTCGCTCCTCCACGGGCCCGAGCCCCGGCGGCCCTAGCCTCGCCCGGCCTTCCCCTGCTAGGTGCCGGCTGGGGGCTCCGGCCGCCGCTGCCGCAGGGCGGCTGAGGACCCCGTTCCAGCTTCCGGAACTACAGATCCCAGGGTGCCTCTCGGACTCCCCCTCCCTCCCTCTCTCGCTCCCTCCCTCCGTCCGCTCCCTCCGCCCCCGGCCCTTGTTGTTTTGGCTGGAAGCGCTCCGGCGGAGTTTCAGAGAAAGTCTGGGCAGAAATCGGAGCCGGCCCGAACGTGGGAAGGGGAGGAGGAAGGGAAGAGGGAACCGGGAGGCCCGGCCGCTCTCAACCTGCCGCGCGCCCCGCGGTGGGGGAGGCGGCGCGGGAGGAACGTGAGGGGACGGGACAGTGGGGTCGGTCCCCGGAGCCGAGCAGCCGTGTGCCTCGTTCCTCCGCCGCTCCCCGCCCTCTCCGGCGGCTGCGAGAGCGGACCCACCCTCCGGCGGGACTTGCGCCCTGCCCAGCACCCGCCGCCCAGCGACGCTCCGCGTTTCGCCGCCACCCCAGCGGCTCCCTGCGTGGCCCAGGACCTGCCCTGCGCCCGCACGAGACCCTCGCGGTTCCCCTTTTCCCTCTGTCCGCCCCCCGCCGTTTCCCGGGCGCCGCGGGGAAGTGACCCACCCTCTCCCGAGGAAGGGGAAGGAGAGGATCGCGCCCGGCGCCCCGAAACCAAGAGGCGAGCCGGGGTGGGCGCCGCGCGCGGGGGCATTGTGTGAGTGTGTGTGTGTGTGTGTGTGTGTGCGAGAGAGAGAGAGAGACAGAGAGTGTGTGCGCGCGCGTGCAACGTAGTGTCTGTTTCGGAAAGCGCCTGGGGAGGTCCTGTTCCAAGGGGGCGGAGCGCAGGGGACCGAGGCTCGGCTCCGTGCAGGGGCAGAGTTTTCGCTGAGCCCGAGCGCTGCTGAGGCGGCCGGCGGGACGGCGCGCCTGTCGGCTAGGCGGGCGCACTGAAAGGCCCGGGCGCCCTCGGCCCGGCAGCTGCCCCTGCCCCGAGGTGTCGGCCTTGGCGACGCTGCCCGCTTCTGTTCACGTCCGCGGACCCGTGCGGGAGACGGCCGGACGCGCACACCCAGTGCGCAGTGGAGCCCGCGCGTCCCGTCTGTCCCGGCTGCGCCTCGGGAGAGCCAGGTTCTGGTGGCTGCGCTGCCGGCAGGCGTCGGCTGTGTCGGGAGCGCGCCCGCCCGCCCCTCCGCTGTCCGGCCGGGAGCCGGAGAGGCGCGCACCATGAGCGGCGGCGAAGTGGTTTGCTCGGGATGGCTCCGCAAGTCCCCCCCCGGAGAAGAAGTTGAAGCGTTATGTAAGTAGAGCTTCGGTCGCCTCTCCTTGGGCCTCCCCGCCCGCACCGCTGTCCTGACCGCGCGCGGGGCTGGTTCTTCAACTTAGTCCTCCATCTCTTTCTCCTCGGCCCCTTCCGCGGCAGGCTCGGGACCGAGGCTGTAAGCTCACGCCCTGGCCTCCCTCCACTTTGCCGGCTAACTTTCTTCCTCCAGTTTCCAGACGGCCTGCTTTGCGGGCCTCATCGGCCCGTGGAAGGGCCCGGGATTTCCACCTAATGCCTGCTGCATGTTTTTATTACTCCTTGTAGCAGAGGTGAGGGGAGGAGCATTTTTCTTTCTTTATGTTTGCATTTAATCATCATGGGGGTGCTGTATACTGAATTTCTCGCAACCGAAAAACCGCTGAGGTTTTAGAACTCAGCAGCCCTCTCTATGGTCCGTGCTCTCTCGTCTTTCCCCGCCCCCTCCTTCCCCGAGGTGCGGGGAAACTGTGGACTGTGGACCTGAGAAGTTGATATTAGAAACCAGCATCTCAAATCCGTGCAAAAGAGAAAGAAAAGTTGCTACGCGCCCTGCCGTTTGCTTAGCAGGGTTCGCATTTTCGCGGTTTTGAATCAAGGGACGGTGGAGTTTGGCCCGAGAGCCTTGGCAGTTCGCTGCGAGAGGAGGGCGCTGGGGGGAGCCTGGCGGCTGGTGTCTGGGCGCCTTGGACGCGCTGTCAAGCCTCGCAGGAGGGGGGACAGCTGAGGCCAGTAGGATTTCTGTGTGTTGCGGTCCTTTCCCAGGCCACCAGGGTTACTTAAATGGCATTGGTGTAATTGATACAAGATGCTGATTATGTGTTAAACCATTTTAGCTGTTAAGAAAAATATTCCTTGAAAGAACCAACCTTACTTTGGTGGACATCTGTGTCCTCTTCAGGGATCTAGAATCTTATCCCTTCTCACCCATTGGTTCTTTTGTCGCTGCCCTCTGCAAAGGAAAGAAATGACACGTTTGTCCTGGCGTATGGAGCCAGTGTTTTTCTACTAAAATGTGTTTTCAGAAGCAAAATGTATGCCTCCTTAAATACAAATTTACTGTAAGGGGCCGGCACTTCCAATGGAACTTGCTTCTTGTTAAAGGATATCTACACCCAGTATTAGAACCCAAATTAATCTTATTAGTCACTGCTTGGATAGTGAAGTGCAATATTTAACTTCACCGACTCACCAGTGAGTTTCTGGTTCACTTTCTGCCGAGCATTTGTTATAGACAAGTAATTATCGTTTAAAAACTTGATGCCACGCATCCTAAGAAACTTCTCCAGAAATGTGAACCCTTCCAGATCCCGTCTCTTGACTTAATCAGAGTTTCCTGAATGTTCTGGTGAAGATGCTAACTTTATTCCAACATTTGTGGGATGCCGTGGTTCATTTAGTTCTTTAGTTTTAAAAAGAAGGTTGTATGTGTGTGAGAAGAGGGAGTAGGGAGATAGGTGTGTTTGTTTTGAGAGGCACAGTTTAGGAAACACAGAGACCTAAGGAGGAAACTAAAGGACAGTACATTTGCCTAAATAGGTAGTGATTATAGGGACTTAATGCATTCTGTCACATGGTTGGTTTATGGCTCTCTCAAAAGATGCCT
Organism: Phoca vitulina; assembly: GCF_004348235.1. Classification (NCBI taxonomy): domain Eukaryota; kingdom Metazoa; phylum Chordata; class Mammalia; order Carnivora; family Phocidae; genus Phoca; species Phoca vitulina. The sequence continues at coordinate 20,295,707 of NW_022589717.1, forward strand.
ACCACTGGACTAGGCACCATAAGATTAGAAAATACAGTAGGAAATAAGCCCTGCCTAGTGAGCTTGCAATTTAATGTAATATAATTTAGGAAGAAAATCAGCCAAAAAGATTGTCTTAGCAAGGACAAAGAAAATGAAAAGTCCCAAATAAAAATATATGTATTATTTCATTTGATCATTACAACAGTTTTATGAGGTACATATTATCTCTGTTTTACAGATGAGAAAAGAGTTTCTGTAACCAGAATGTGCCACAGACAGGATTTGAACCTAGATCTGCCTAACTGGGCTATCAAAGGTTAATGACTCATCTAGTTCATTTCAAGTGGAGCTCAGACTAAGTCATCTTTAAAGTTCCTTTCAGTTTATAACTTTCTAGGAGTCTATAAATATTAGTTGAGAATGCAAGGAAGAAGCGAGTTGGGGATAAGCTGTTAGTGCTAAAGAAACATAAGACCCTTCAAGCAGCTTTCTGAGTCTTTCGAGAAATGAGACAAGAATATGTGAAAAAGTCAGCCAACAACATAAAGTGGTTTCAGATTGTGTGCCCAAGCTGACTGTTATTTATTTTTTTTAATAGATGTTTTGAGGAACAAGCTCAATGTCGTCTGAAACCATGGGGATACTTTAGAGAGGGAGCGGGCTCCCTAAATTGTTTTCAACAGGGGGAAGAATATGCCTAACAGCTTGGGGGAGGTGGGGTTTTCTTGCCTGGCTGAGCACTAGTGTTTTCTTTATACACGGATATGGCCCAGGAAGACTGTGCAGGTGGCTACCAGAATTTAAGGGGTCCCAGAGGATGACTAGAGTGTTGTAAGTTAAAATGAGGCCTTACAGTTTAGCTGTCAAGTTGGTTGCCCAGAAGTTTTTGACATTTCCAGATTATTGATCTTTAGGCTTTGGTATCCAGTTCAGATTGTTTTTGCTAAAGCAGCTTTGACCCTCAAAGACATACATATATTCATGCATTTCCGATTTTTGTTTTCTTTTCATGTAAAATCTTTATATGAAAATAAAGGGTAAAAGGAAACATTGTTGGCCATCCAGTAGACAAAATGTTGCTTGATAATAGTTTTTAATGAATGGATTTGCTGTAAAAATTTATCTTGGATGAGTGGTACTGTAATTGTTAAATGAGACATCAGGAGTTTGAACACTGATTCTTTTGGGAGCATTTGGCCCATGGGATTTTGACAGTTGTCTCGCTGTTTACAGTATTTATAGGGTAGTCCAAATGTCGATTAAGATGATACTTAAGGGCTTTTACATGACAAAAAATTTGTTTTAGTTTTTATCTTTAAAGTCATCTTTTGTTATGGCTCCCGTGCATTCCATTTACAACTCCATTTTATGTTTACTGTTTCATAGTCAGCTCACACAGCATTGTTTTCTTTGCACACTAGTGTGTTCCTCTGGTCTGAAAGCTTTTCTTAAATTTCCTAGAGAGACTGAAAGGAACATCAAAAAAAGAGAGAAAGCCTGGAGAAGTGTGTAGATTTCCTAGCCTTTTCATCTCTTTTTGCTTTTTTCTATATCTATTTGCAAAAGGGTAAGAACCTCTTCTATTTCATCCTCTGAATTTTTTGAAGTCTACTTAAAGTGGAGGTGACAATGTCCACCATGCTTTCTTTCAGTTTTGCTAGTGCTGTGTTTTGTTTTTTGTCCTGTGTTGTTTATTAAACAGCTGCTTTTTTACTTTAAGGACCTGAGTGGAAACATACAGATCACCGTCACTAGGGTTACAGAAAACAAGTAAACTCTTGGTAGTATGTACTTAACAGTGGTGCTCAGATTTTTAAAGAGTTATTTAAAGACAAGTCAGCCATTTGGAATAATGGTAGGATTTTCATCAGGACTTGAAATTTCAGCCAAGATAAAATGTAAGTCTGAAAACAAAGGATTGATTCAAGCCAGCTGGCTATCGCCGTATCTCTGCAGGAGGAGCTTCCCTATGGCCTGCCTCAAGTCTGGACACCAAGTTTGGGCTCCTCCATGGCCCAGCTGTCAGCATTGGGCAGGTGTGCAGTCTCAGCAGGAGAACCTGCTTCTGAGGCCAGACCAAGGTGGCCTGTGAGCTGCCAGCCAGCCTGGGAGCAAGACCTCGGCCAGTTCGCGGGTGTGTAATCTGCACCCAGCTTGGGCTCCACTCTTCAGCTGTCAGTTAATAGGATGGTTCTTGTCCGGACTTCCAGAACATGCCCCTGGTTTTGGAAATGGGCCTAGAAACAGAAATAGCCTCTTCCTCTGGGTGGGCACCTGACCTCTTCCATGGAGGAGAGGGGCACAGGCAGCCAGAATTAGCATGCCCTTGTTCGAGGACAGCCCAGGATCTGTGCTAAGCATTAGGTCGCTGCTCAGTAGGGTCACTACAGCAAATGGGACTGTGATGTCTGTAAGCTCTTCCTGTACTTTTTTATTTTATTTTATTTTTTTTGCGCAATTACCAGTAGCAGTCAAGGGACTCTGAAGCTTTTGCTTACAGTGACTGAAGGAGCATAATTATTCTGTCGAAGGAGTTTTTTTCTTGAAAACTTCAGGATAGTAAACGTCCGTTCAAATTTTTAATGTTTTCTTTTTACCTTTTCTCATGTGGTAGGAACACTGTTTCTGTTACCAAAGATCATCAACTACCAGTTCCATTAAGCTTTCATGATAGGTAATGATAGTTAATTCTTTCATTGTGCCTGGACTTAATGATGAGTACAAAACTCTCCATGTAAAACTTGCTGAATTCCTAAATCTGATTGTTGTCTTTTGGGATTTAAAATTATCATTGGGAAGTTGTATCAGTTTGGAAGGTAGTTTTAGAATTCTGATGTTTTGAAAATTTGGTTTTGAATTTTCTAAAAAGATCATCTTTGAACAAAATACAATAATATGACAAGAGTTATATACTTGGATAATCTGGTTGACAGCTGAATTGGTTATTTCAGTGTGTTGTGAGATTATTAAGTCTTTAAAAATTAGGAAAATAAAACGACAATGCACTTTTTATGACTAAATTTCATATATATATATATATATATATATATGGTTTTTTTTTTTTTTTTTTCTTAAGTTTATTTTCAGTAATCTTTGCACCCAGCTTGGGGCTCCAGCTCATGACCCTGAGATCAGGAGTCGCATGCTCTTCCAACTGAGCCAGCCAGGTGCCCCAATAGAATTCCATATTTTGTAGTCAACATAAAAAATATGTAGATAAGGTCTTGATAATTTGCAGATTGAGGAATTTTAAGAGGTGGTAGATTCAAAACATTGAGTGCCATCACTCCTAATTTTCTCACAGAAACTAACACAGGAGAAGGGACATCACAGCAGGTAGACGACTACTTTTATTTTTGAAGGATTTGGAGTAAATTGTACTACTGTGGAAGGGACCCTGGACTGAGTGTCAGGACCCAGGATTGGACTTGACTTTACCATTGTCCAGGTGATACTTTGACCATTCTGACCCTCCGTTTCCTGATCTGTAAAATGGGGGAGGGGCATGCAGATCAGATTCTAAACTCTCTTGTGGCTTAACATTCCTTAGATATTTCCTTGGAAGTGGGAGGCAGAGGGGGGAGCTTCTCAGGAGGCCTCTTTTTTGGGAAATAAATTTTAATTTATTGCTCATCTTAAATAGTTTAGTGAATATATGAGGAACTGCTTAAGCAGAGGTTCTTTGGGGACCCTCCAGCGTTTGCCTTAACAGAACACAGGTGCACTGAGTACAGGGTTGTGGAGTTGCTGCTCCAGGGTGTCACGGTGTCATGGTGTCCCCAGCACCCAGAGCTGTGCCTGGCTCAGAATAGAAGTGCAACTGTTGACTGAATAAATCAACTGGTATTTCTGGAGCTTTTGTAATGTGTCATGTATGGAATACAATGGAGGGAAAGGCCCACTCCCTGCCCTCAAGGAGTTTCTAATCTATCTGTGAAGACAAGCTGTAAATGCACTGACATTTAAATCGTTTTACAAGACATATGTTATAAGGCCGTATATGATTACTTGCCAGATGAATGATTCAGACAATAATTGCTTAAGAGTTCAGACTGAGAGGGGAATGGAAGGGGGCTGCCAGGGAAGGATTCACAAACGACTTTTCAGGCTTTGTTCTTGGAAGAACTGAGGTCCTGCTGGCAGAAAAAGCAAATCCTAAGGGAAGCCTGGTTTTAGAGGAAGAACAAAGACTGTGTGTTGAGTTTAGACATCCTAGTGAAGAGAACAGCCTCAGAACACCTCAGTTTCAAGCATGGAGTATGGCTGTCAGCTGTAAAGTCTAGTTTGAGAAGTTTCTGTGTCTGCCATGACCTAATGCTCCTGATGGGATCCTGACCACAAGTGAATATTATGTGTCAGGCAAGAAAAAAACAAACAAAACAACTCGTTTGGTCACCTGAACTTATTAAAATTCCAAGGGACATGTGTTATTTAAGAATTTCTTTATGTCTGTTTTGAGCTAAATAATTCATTCTGGCAAGCATTTAGTTTACAACAGAGAGGGAGCATGTTCTGGTAGGAGGGAGAATAAAAGAGCCTTTGATTCCTTTGCTCCTGAGTTCCAGCAGGAGGGCCAGCACTGCCTTGGGCTAGTGTCTTATTTTGGACTTTGGAAGCCATCTTAGCCCAGCTGTGTGAGGCCAGCTAGGGCTGGAGGAAAGAGAATAACGCCATTGGGTCTCATTAAACCCCCTCTGACTGTTGATGGAGGGGTTTCTCTCATTTCACATTCCTCAAATTAACATGGTGGCTGATTTCCACCAAGTTAGAGCTTTATCTGAATTTGCCATTTGAACTTTGGCTTGAAGTCGCAACATTTCTGTGACTCCTTTTATCCCAGTCTATGGATTTGAGTACAGGAAACTTATCAAGTCACAGGTCTCTTTATTCTCCCCTCTTTGGCTATAAGCACAAATAAAATTAGCATTCTTTTCTTCTTTAGATTACTCCTGGGGAAAAGTGGTTCTTTGTACAGTGGATTTCCACATCCATTAAATAAGTAGCCTCTTCCAGTTGCCAAGTAGATGGCTGGGGAGTCTTAACTGAATAGTAGGTGGCAGTTGAGGCCTGTGGAAGTACTGGGAAAAGTCCCTTTAGTCACTTTGACTGTCCCTGGCTTATATTTGTAAGCCCCTTAAATAATACAAGAATGCCTTAACTGGAAAAGAGAATCTTTTATATTTTCAGCAGTTCTTTTATTCATAGGCTCAAAACTCTCCCTAACTGAAGAGAATAATTCTCCTTGCTGAATGCATATGAAGTAGGACCTAACAGCTTTTGACTCTCTTGCAGCCTGCTTTGTGAAAAATAGTTAACGCTCTGCACCAAAATGCATGTTTGGTTGTTATCTCTGTTACATTAGCTCTTGAAGCGTTCTGATTACAACTTGTAGCTGCCAAGCCCCGTCCTGCAGTATTATCTGGAACAAAAATTTTCCATGTGGTTGTTTTTAGCAGAGTTGCTATATGCAAACTGCACGTGAAGATGTAAGTTGCAAGAAATAGAGCTTCTAGAAGGGGAAATGTGAGTTATCTTAAATTTTTTCTACCATTTAATTGTTCTTTCCTTTATGTGTGTTTCAGAAATTTTTATCATATTTCTAAACTGAGTTTTATTTTAACATACTGGAAAGAATGCCAAATTCACCATGAGTTTTCTTATGGTGGTATTTCTTTTTTCTCTCAGCTTTTTACTTTGAATTCATACTTGGCCTAAATAATTCCCTGTGTTCTAAAAGGAAAAAAACAAATGGCTACATTGTTCCATGAATTAAAAACAATATACGGAGAGTCCAAATATTTCTTTTCAATGTAAAAATCTTAGGTCATTTTTTTTAAAAGGAAGAAAAATATTAAACTTTCGCTTTAACTATCCTGTTCATTGTTTTTCTTTTCCCTTTTTTATTTTTCTTTGACTGGTGTAGTTTAATTTTTTTTTTGAAAACAGTTTTATATGTTCTTTAAGAACACTACATGTAGAAAAAGAAAACATCAAAATTCCATTTTACATTTCAAGAGAAAAGGGAGAGGAGGACATCTATAGTGTGAAGAGGGGGGAAAATGTCAGTTGACACCGCAGCTTTGCACATTACTTTCCTGTTGCTTGGTTGAGTTGAGTATTTGTCATTTGCCTACAGATATTTAGTTATTATACATGAAGTGAGCAGGTAAATATAATTTTAGTCAAGGTTTGCTTTTGTGAAATGAGGACATAGGATATTAGCTCTCAGGAGAAGGTTGAGAACTCAATCTATTGTTGTTGTTTTTACTTTTGTTTTGTTTTTAGTTTGTTTATTTTTTATTTTTTTTTGGTAATCTGCAAACCCAGTGTGAGGCTCAAACTCATAAGGCGGAGATCAAGAATCACATACTCTACCAACTGAGCCAGCCAGGCGCCCCTTTATTTTTTGTTTTTAATACATCAGTTAGCCAGTTGCTATAACATTTTATTTGCAAACTTTTTAAGTGGGAGAAAGGTAAAAGCACTCTTTGTCCTGTGGATCTCTATCTACCCTCTTGCTCTTTTCTCTTTGTTTTCATTTCTTTCTCTGTAATATAAGCCTAGCCACCAGTATCACAGAGTATTTGTGTTAGAATCTTTACAGACACATTCTTTCATCTTTTCTCTGAAAGGGGGGAGTTATTTCTGTCTCTGTAATGTGGTAATCAAGACTAGGAATAATAATTTTCCACCAGCATGTAGATTGTTTTCCTCTCCTGAAATGCAGTTTTTAGTTACTGCTGTATTGGGAAATGTGGTCAGGCCACTTTCCGAGTAGCAGAACTCCTCCCTGAGATGACTACCTGATTAAAGAATTAAGTACCTGGTGTGCTTTCTCAATTCCAGTCCATCACATATTCCCATTAGTGCCTTGGCCAGAGTCATAGCAGCCAAGATGAAAGTGCTTCTGGTTGGAGGGATGACCAGTTGATTAGCGGGAGAGAAGTTTTAATCTTCCACTCTTGAAAGAGAAACACTTAGTAGAATGCTCCCTCCAGTGTTTTGAATTCCAGTGGCGTTAGGTAGACCTTGAAGAGGAATGATCACCTCATTCAGTTAAGGAGGTATTATGTGAACCCCCTTCCCTCTGGCAAAGTTATAATTGACCCCAAAGTTGTGTAGGAGTATTAAATTTTACAAGTTCTCCTTGACAGTTTCAGGTTTGAATGTTTGAAGTGTTGAGAAAAGGTAAAAGGAAATACTGACCTAGTAAGAATGCAAAGTATTTGGGAAGGTAATTGGATCCTAGTGATGCTGTTACATAAAACCAAAGCCTTCTGAGTAATCTTCACTGGGTATATAGGTCATTTATCTCCGAAGAACAGGGTGCAAAATTAAACTGGTGCTTTTGAACAGTATTCCTTTTTTTCTTTTTCTTCACTTAAGTAATCAAAAAAGGAAAAGCAAGCCTAATATATTTTTATATTTGATATATATTTTTGATGATTTTCATAATGACCCACAGTATACACAGTAGAAGTTACATACACATGATCTGTTTACAAAGAAAATTATGGCTTTAGTTATCATTCTTTAGTGTTTGTAATAGGATATTAGTTTCCAGAGGACAAAGATGGTATTGGTTCTGTGTGTCTAAAGGTACGGTGTGATACTTTGCACGATCTCTTGAACAACATGACCAGATAATTATAGAATTTTAAACCTAAAATTATAAATCATCTAGGTCAGTGTTTTTCAACCTTTCTAACCCATTTCTCTTTCATGTGTTGTTTGGCTGTCTTTTGACTTTTTATCCAGTTTTTTTTTTCTATGATTTGCATTACCAAAACGAGCTATATTGCATATCTTTCCCAATTACACAAATCTCCTTCTTCCCTAGTCAAGAATCCAACCTCCTCGTTTTACAGGGAGTGAAGATTAGCCTCTGGGAGACTAATTGATTTGTCCCAGGTCATACATGTTAACCGGCTGTTCTGGCAGAGCCAGATCTCTCACCCCTTGGGTCAGATCCTTCCAGTCACTGAGGAAATGCCTGCTATGAACAAGGGACTATGTAGAATTCAGAAGAAGAGGACCAAGAGGGTTCTGTCTCCACCTTTTAGGAGTTTATATGCTACATAGGATGCACTTAGTACTGCAAATTTTATTATGATCAGTGATGCTCGAGATAGGACTCTAGAAGAATTTCGCAGAAGGAGGTGAATTCAGGGACTCTGAGAAGGCTTAATGAAGGTGGTTAGAGATTTCTCGCCAAGATCTTAAATGGTGGATTCCGTTTTCAAAGCTGGAGCTGGAGTGAGACTCTTTCTATTCCTCCTTTCCTAGACAGACTTCTTTTTTTTTTAAGTAGTCTCCATACCCAATGTGGGGCTTGAACTCACAACCTTGAGATCAAGAGTTGCATGCTCTACTGACTGAGCCAGCCAGGTGCCCCCAGCCAGACTCTTGAGTGGGTTTTGTACACTTGGCTGCTTCCACCTGCCGCTCGTTTCATAATGGAATGGAGCCTGTGTCCTTTTCCATTACCTTTACCTAAACAGTTCCCTTTGAGGTCCCCAGTGACCTCCTGGTTGCCAGATCTAGCAGAACGAGATTTGAACTTTTTAGTTCTTACTTTTCATGGAACTCCTAACTACATTGATGGAGAGATGACCAGTACCTCTTTTCAAAATCTTCTTTCCCATGCTTTCCTGATACTGGGCTCTGGTCTCCTTATGTGTGGGAGTTCTTCAGCATTCTGTTGCCGGCCCTGCATGGCCTCTTCTCCCATCTCATGCTGTTGGTTGCCACTTCATCGTATGTGAGTTGATGAACCCCTTTGAAAATTTGATAAAAGGTCTGGGCTCTCAGTTTCTGCAAAACTCTTACACACTTACACATAATTGTTATAACCTTGCGCTTTTCCTGACCTTTAAAGCCCGTCTCTGGATCTTAGATGGCCTTGAATTATACGATGATGATTCAAGGGCATTATCTCAGTCTGTTTCTCACTCCACATCTGTGGATCTAACTGCTTAGATCCATAACTACTTAGATCCCCCACAGCAACCCAGCTTCAGCATATCCACAGCAGACCTTATCGTCCTCTCCCTGTACCTGGTCCTCTCGCTGTTCCCTCAGTCAGTCGCTCCACCATCCCTTGTCTAGAGGTGTTTTGTGTTGTCCCTCCTTCATTCTCCATACCCAGTGACAAGTCCTATCAGTTTTACCTCCCACATATCTCTTTGAGGGGCCCCTGAGTGGCTTAGTTGGTTAAGCGTCCAACTCTTGGTTTCAGTTCAGATCATGATCTCAGGGTCATGAGATCGAGCCCCCCATGTGGAGCTCCCCGCTGGGCATGAAGCCTGCTTAAGATTCTTTCTTCCTCTTCTTCTGCCCCTCCTCCCCACCTCCCCATCCCCCCTGCATGCCCGTGCGTGACCTCTCTCAATCTCTCTTAAAAAAAACAACAACACATAAATATCTCTTGAGTTAATCAGCCTCTGCTACCTGAGGTGCTTTGCCTTTCTTCTGGATTGCTGCAGTAGCCAGTGGCCTCTCTCCTTCCATTCTTCCACTCCCCACCCCCCCACACTGTCTTCATTAAGGCAGCCAGAAAGGCCTTCGGAAACACAAATCTGAGCATACCGCTCCCCAGTTTGAAGCTGCTCTGCAGCAGTTCCTTTGGCCTTCGGAATGCCCAAACCTCTTCTCTCAGTTCGCAAGGCCTGTTGTGATGGCTGCCTGCGTGTGCCTCCCGTAGTATTTGTTGCTGCCTTCAAACTCTGCTTCAGCTGGACTGAACTTCCACATCCCACATTGGCCTTGTGATCTGCCAGTCTGGCCTTTGCCCTGCTCTTCTCTTCTCCCGGAATTTTTGGTCCTCCCATCTGCCTTCACAACCAGGCTAACTTCTGCTTGTTCTCTGCCCCTGAAGCCTCCTCTGAACTCCCACCACTCTCACACATAGACACAGTGGGCTGCCGGCATCTGTTTTATCCTCCTTTGATGCTCTTCTGTTCCCATAGCATGGTGCCTGTCACACCTGATCATACATGCTTGTTTTAATTGCTTACTGCCCCTTCAGATGGCGGGGCCATATGGTGACTTGTGAACCCCAGGTACTTTTGCCTTCATGGGCCCCCCTTCCTCTATTAAAAAAAAAAAAAAAGAATAAAAATTGTGTTTTGCAACTGCGTCACTATAAAGATGAATATGTTCCAAGCTGGTATTGTTATTGTTATATTCATTTTTATCCCGACTTTAAAATAAATTAATATAAAAACACTTTTCATGGGCTCCTAAAAGTCTCATGGATCCTAGTATTGTGCCTCCTGTGCCCGATGGATATGTTGGGTTTGTTAAGTGGGCATAAATACTTTGGGCCTACTCAGTTATTTTATTATGTGTCCATTTTGTAATGGCTTGGATAGCTTATTAAACAATATTAAGATTTTGTATTTTAGCCCCTGGTAATGGAAAAATGTATGGAAAATAGGGTGATATACTCAAAAGTGTATATTTTGTGTATATATATATATATATATATATATATATATATTTAAAAGTAGAAATTGTGAGTTTTTTTACGATATCAAAAATACCTTATATGAACTATTTTATTAATACAAACTTCTCTTCATGATGCTTCTGTATTCAGCGGTGGTTTTTAGTGGAAGTGGGGAGTTAATTTTGTGGGGGACATGTGAGAATGTCTGGAGACATTCTTAGTTGTCACAGCGGGGGCACTTTGGCTGCTAGTCAGTGGAGGCAGGGATGCTGCTAAACATCCTGCATTGCACAGTACAGCCCCTACAACAAAGAATTATCTAGCCCAAAATATCAGTAGTGCCGAAGTTGAGAATGTAGAGGAATTAATGTAGAGGAATGTAGAGGAATTAATGTAGAGGAATTCTTCATAAAGCTTAGTTTCTACATGTATATTATTTAGCTTATTTCCCTGTGTGTCCCTTAAAAGCTATACACTTGACCCCTGAACAACACAGATTTGAACCACATGGGTCCACTTAGACGTGGACTTTTTTCAATAAATATACTGGAAAATGTTTTGGAGATTTGCAATAATTTGAAAAACTCACAGAGGGGGCGTCTGGGTGGCTCAGTCCTTTAAGCGTCTGACTTTAGATTTCAGCTCAGGTCACGATCTCAGGGTTGTGAGATTGAGCGCTCAGTCGGGCTCTGTGTTGGGCGTGGAGCCTGCTCTCTCCCTCTCTCTTTGCCCCTCCTGCCCTAGAAAAAAAGGCAAAGAGAAAGAAAAACTCACAGATGAACCACGTAGCCTAGAATACCAAAAAAATTAAGAAAAAAGTACTATTGTTGTAAGTATACAGTATATAATACATATAACATACCAAGTATGTGTTAATTGACTATTTTATAGGTAAGGCTTCTCTGATCAACAGGAGGCTATTGGTAGTTGAATTTTGGGGGAGTCAAAAGTTATATGCAAGATTTTCAATTGCATGGGTGTCTGGCACCCCTAGCCCCTGTGTTGTTCAAGGGTCAGCTGTATTTCAGCTGTAGGGTTGTGTTGTAGTACTGGAACCAAACATTTATTTATTTATTTATTTTTACCTCAGTAAGGCTGAGAAGAACAGTCATTGAAATGGCTGAGCTTATGAACATGAGAGGTTGGTGCTGTGTAACGCTTTCACTAGGGTTTATTTGATAGACAAAATCTCTCTCAAAGGGTCTGTTGTCATTTAAATCATTACCCAAATACTCATTTTTGCCCTTGCTAATCCTAGCCAGAGTACAACCAATGGTTGTCTGGGTGGGGAGGGGAATGTCGAGTCGTTTATTCATGATTTTTATTACCTCTTGGCTAGAATATCACCATTCGTTGTTCACAAGCCGCCCAACTTGTTTACTTTTTATAAATTACATGTAATCAGTCCTCTTGCAGGTCTGGCTACTGTAATTGGCAGTAGCCACAGAGCAGGGCTGACGAGTCCCCATTTGTGCTGATGTCTCATATTTAGCTCATGTTCCACTCTCCACGCTTTCTTGCCTCTTCCTTCTGCTTTTTAAAAGGAAGATGAAGAGAGAATTGCCACCATGCTCTCTTTTCCGATGCTCTAATGGTGCTTGTTTATAATTTGGTCGAGTCCCTGTGTCTTTTGGGAAGAATCCAGGGTTTGGGACAGTGGTTCCCAGACTTGTTCCGTATGTATTAGAGTCACCTGGGTAACTTCTAAAGTGAGGATTCTTGAGCCCTACCCACCTTCTGCTATTTAGTAAATTTAGGTTGAAGTCCAAAACACTTTTTACGTCAAATCCCTGCTGATTCTGATGTAGGTGGTCCTTGAAATTATACTTGGAGAACTCCTTAGTTGGCATGGACGGAAAAAGGGAGAAGAAAGAAAATCCAGTAGAAGTAAATGTGTATAAAGAGTGGGATAGGAAGGCAAAACTCAGAAAGGAACTTTAGCCGCTCTACTTTGAGATAAGGGAAATATGCTGTGTTGCTACGTGCTTACTGTTTTCTAGCAGTGATTTAGATCAAACTGTCCCATAAAGAGGACATACTTAGAGGAAGACAAAAGTGAAAGGGAGTTTTTAGAAAGGTTAGAATATGAGAAAGTACCTAACTGAGCTTGGAAGACATTATTAAATCAAGGAAGGTATTATGTAACTATTGATTTAAAAAAGAATGTGCATTCCTGAATCAAGAGTTTATGAATGACTTAAGACAAAGAGGAAAGATACGAAGAAGGATTAGCTCTTCACCAGAAGTTCTGGGTATTCCGGTTATCGGATCTGAGAGCATACTATTAAAATTCAGTCCATATTTCCTAGAATAGTTCTAATTTCAAGTATCCTTTCTATTGTCTTTATTATTCATGTCTGGTTCACCCTAATGTTGGTTAGTTGAGATGTGGTTGATTTATAAAAGAGCACCAAAGCATTTGTACTCGACTAAAGAAGTTCTGTTGTTTTTCAGTCTGTGTCTCTGTGTTTCTATGTTTAATGTATATATTCTAATCTTTTTAAACCTAAACTTTGATTTTAAAGTCCATTTTAGAAAAAGAGAGCAAGAGAGACAGACAAGACAGACTCTATTTAGAAAACTGGTCAAGAAGTGGACTAGGTGGGAGTGGTTATTTAATCTTAGCAAAGGAATAAAGTAAAGCACTTTATTTCCAACTGCCTACTGAACTTATTCCATTTCTGGAAAGCTATGTCTGCTTTTTTGGCATATTGGTTCCTTCGGGGAACTTCATGATTCCATTCAATGACAATGCGGAAAGCCCTTGACCCCGCCTCCACCCAAAGTAAAAAGATTTTGGAGGGTTACTTATAAAATGATGGCTATCAGCTCTTGTTAAATCATTCTTTACCCTGCTCTGGCCATCCCTATGTCAAAGTGTTCATTTTTCCATGCTAGGAACCCAGACTGTTTTGTAAGACGTTTCACCATTATGATACCGTATTCACTGGCTTGCTCATCTGTCCTCCCTCCCTTCCTTTTTCCATCCTTCATGCTGTCTCCCTTCTCCATTTATTTAAATGCCTTCATTTAGAGGAGAAATACTTCAGCCTCTTATGTACTCTTCCCATCTGCTCACAAGATCTTAGAGAATCTCCACATCTGCTTTATAAGTGTCGAGTATCATTACTGTTATTATATGAAGTGTCTACCACACCCTCTCACTGCACTGTGAGTCCAAGTAAGTTTGGTTAGTAAATCACTTGGCTCCTGAAGTGAGGAGAAGGGCTGTTGCTGGATGTGGTGGAGACCCAGAACCAACTTCTACCATTTACTCTGGCAACCAAGAAAGGCTAGACTTCTGTGACTTCTACTCTGTGCAGAGAATTGAAGTCAGGGCTCCTGATTTGCTCTCTTCATTCCAGGTGACCTTATTTTCTCGCTTTCCTGTACTTTTTAAACCATATACTTGGTAAACCTCTTTTCTTATTAGTCTCCTAATATTTCTAACTATTTTTTTCTATAATTTATTCCAATCCATATGTTGTTTAACATGGCGATAGATGTTTCCAGTGAATATTTATATTTGCTGAATACGAGGATGAATGCTCTTAGGGAGAACCATAACATAAGTAGTCCTACGAGTGCAGCATAAAGAAACATATAGCTTATAAACTTAAGTGGGAGTATTTTAACTTAAAATTTTCTGGTTTAGGTTTAACTTGGAAAATAAGTTATAAAATCTTAGGTAAAGCAGGTTTATTGCCCTTTGTATAAGTTACTAAAGGGAAATATTTCTTAATTAACTATATATGATTTATCATTAAAGTTAATATACATGTTTAGCCTTATAACAATTTTATATTTACTTATATTTGAATAGGAAAAGTGCATAGATTGACTTAAAATTTTAATACGTTGGTGCTTTGGTTATTTATATGTTTAAGGTATAGTTTTTAATACTCAGACATATTTAAATGTTTAATATGTCCCTACTAATTTTAATGAGTCTTAAACAATTAATGATATTCTTTTAGGATAGGTTTTGTGCATACTTAATTTTTGAGGAAATTGGTTTTTATTCCTAAGTTGGAGAAATAGTATATGTTAAGAAACCCATTTTTTATAAAGGGAAATTGGAACATGGATATTGAACTATTTTTAATCTTTCAAATAAGGTTCTAGCCTTGAAAACATTCATATATGTTTTCAATTAGAATCTCTTGTGTTTCTAAACCATATATTTCTAAAGCAGAATAAATGTTCATAACTTTGAGATTTTTTTTGAAAACCTTAGGGAGAAGAAAATGACTCAAGAAAGATAAAGACCAGGTTTTCTTAAAGTAATGAAAGGGGTAAAAATTTCTATTACTCTTCCTATTCCTAATGAGAAAAAATGAGGCCCTAGGCAGTTGGACCTAGGAAATACCCTGAATGCAAGGCCAGCTGGTTTCGGCAGGCAGACATAGACGTGAGCACAGGCTCCAACCCAGCCCGATGCCATCCCAATCTGCCCTCTTCCCCTCTGCTTTCAGTAGGTTGTTGTGATTTATCACATTTGAACAGTTGAACACTCTAAGAGCATTTTAGTTGTCCCTCAGAGCAGTGGCAACATGGTAAATTCACCCCAGTCCCTCTTTTTCTTTAATTTTTATTTTTAATTGTAAAAAACCCATTTTTAAGTGCACAGTTCAGTAATGTTAACTGTAGTCCCAGTGTTGTGCCACCCCAGTCTTTCTTGCCTCTCCCTATAATCTTTATAGCATGGGAAACATCTGAAGGGGCTTTATACCAGCGCCATTTGGAAAGGTTGTACACCTCACCTATGTTTACTCCTTCTCTGTAGTAGGAAGTTAATTATGTGGGATTTGCTCACCTGAGCCACACAGAAGATCCTACTTTAGTGTACATTTGGAAATCCCATGCCCCTTTCTGCCCCTGAGGAAAAATTCTTTCATGATCTAGAGTCAGTGTTCAGTTTAATCTTGAGCATATGAGAATGAGTCACCCTGGGTAAGTATGTAATCCCATTTATACCTTCCTTCCAACCTCCCTTTAATTTTTAAACTTAAGATACTAGATCCTGATTTCCTGTGTAAGGTCTGGTGACTGGGGACTAATTTAGGGACTGGGCAATGTTGAAATTATTTTGGAACAGCACTTTCTGTTCTATTGAAAATGAAGCTGTGTGGCCTAAGTTTTAAAATTCAGACTATGTGTGGAATGTCTCTGTGGATGAAGAAACATGTTAAATGCTTTTTTGGAAGGCAGGAGGAAAGAAGAATGAAAATTTTAAGCTAGTCTGATTTTTGTGGGAGAAATTTTGAGATTTTTAGAATATGTATAAACCAAAGATGACTGACTAGTTGCTCTGTGATTTCTTCGTATACACAGAAGGAATACTTGATATCCGGCTAAAGAGATTGCTGAATAGGTGTATTAGCTAACAAAATAACTGAGTTCTGCTTTTGATTCCAGTTACTATTATCTAAACAATGTATAGCCACTACTTTCATTTCTTCATTTGTAGGATGAAAAATACTTCACTGGGAAATTATTTTAAAAAGAATACTTGTGAAGTACTTTGGAATCTTTAAGGTACTTTGAATGTGATACGTAAAGAATGTAAATCATTAACGTTTATATTTTCATACCCGTGGAGGTATATGGCAGTGGGAGTGAATCTCACAATATCCATTTTTTAAGATCGCATACATTTGAACAAGCCGTTCTCCCTAAACGCATATTTTAAATTGGCAGTGGTTTAGCCAGCAGTCAGTAACCTCACACAGCAAGTGTTTGGCACGCCTGTTTTAACCTGCACAGGTTCACTTCGCACAGAGAAGGGAGGGTGGGGTTACATGGTGGAAGCACCGTGTTAGCCTCATTAACATATTTTGAATAACTGTATTTGAACATTTGCCAGCTAAGCTAGGCTATTTGGATATTTGCCAAATAAGCAGTGGGAACTTCTGAGAGGAGCATAGAGATTTGAGCCTGTAAAATGTTTACTTTTGCTTCTTGGAGGGGAAACATTTTAGAAGTTGCTGTTTAGGATATTTCCCTTATTCTCCCAACAGAACTTTTTTTTTTTTTTTAATTCTGCAGAAATTTGAGATCTTCTCTTCCCACCACCTTTGTATATTTTTTTTTTTTTTTTTTTTTTAATATGTACCTTAGGACTTGTCTCAGAAATACCTTTGATAATCTCTCCCGGATTAGATTGAGTTCCTACTCAGCCTGTCTTTGGTCTTTGCAAAATTAGTCCTAAAGCTCTTTCTGTGGCCGATCTGGAGAACCTCTTCTGCAAGCTTATCGTGTGAACACAAATGGTTGGAACAGGACAGACAGGATAAACTAGGGTACCTATAGAGTCAATTCCTGCCCAGGGGATGCTCAGATCATAAAGATGCCAGCCTGGCTCAGCTCTATAGAGCACAGAAATGGTCTTTACACAGTTCTAGTTTTGTGGCCTGTAACTGTGTCCAGAAATACTTTTTTGACTTTGCATTGACACCTTCTGGCTGAAACCACAACTTGGGGCTCTAAAACTAGTTAAGGAAATAATAGCTGAAACCAGGTTCTTGGATATTGTGATGTAGCCCATTTTAAGGGTAAGAAGATAAGGCAGCACATATGCTTAGTTCTGTAGTTCTTATTTTGGGGGCCACGTCAGGGAGTATCAGAATCACCAGGGAGTATCAGAATCACCAGGGAGCTTTTTCAGAAACTATTTGCCATGATTGTTTTTTCCTATTTCACACGTATTGCAGTGAAGGGTGGAATGACAACGTAATGAGGAGGCATTTGAATTTACAGCCTGTTGAAACCATGGGTGCTTGCCACTGTGTGGTAGTTTCCATAGTTTAGGCCAGTTTGCAACCCTGCCTCTTGCTTACTCTTTAGAATGGAAAGATACAGCCAGATGACACCAACTCTCACTGCTCCTATGAAAGATTTTGAAGTAATATGTCAAATGTGCCTTTAATAGACTTGCCAAAAGAGGGTTTTCTTCCTGCTTGGAGCTTTTTTTCCCCCTTTATTTCTTCAAAGTTGGTTCTTAAGACTGACTTACTAAAATCACACAGATATAGTATATCAAAAACAGGAAAGAACAATTTGATTATAGCTATTTAAAAAAACATTTTAAAAATGAGAACCTAGGAAAGAACTCTGGTACATTAAATCAAGCCCTAAATTTTTAACAGGTTTTGTAATGAGCATATCTGTTTACATTTTATATGCCAATCATATATGTGTAAATAAATATTTGTGCTTTTAAATTTCTAGATGGAAGTTATTAAATTTCAGCTAGCTTTTGTTGACTTTCATTGATTTACTTGTAATTTTGTGAATAATGTGTGTGATTAATATATTTACATAATCACTATCTACTTTTAACTAATTACATAAATATATCTTTGAGTCTTCACAGCTTTTTTTTCTTAGTGATTCATAACAGCCTGTTTAAAGAAAAAATTTATAGGTGATTATAATCATGAAGCAGTGTAGGGTTAATGAATACCTTTGATCATTTCTGTATTTATATTTTTTATCATAAAATGTTAAATTTGTGTTTGTGGAGCTTCTCTGTTGTATCAGTTTATTGTGTTACAGGAATAATTGTGGAATATTACCAGTTCACTATTTAGTATATGTTTAATATCTCTGAGGGTGGTAGATATAAAGTCTTTTTCTCAAACAAGTAGTTACATGAAACAATTTATTCAAGTCCTCTAACAATCCTAGTGAAACTTGAGTTCTGGCACCAGGCCCACATTTAAGCTGATTTTGTGTGTGTGTGTGTGTGTGTGTGTGTATGTGTGTAAAAGATACTAATCACTGATAGTCTCTTTAGAATGTGTTAATATTTTTAGGTCCAAATATGAGTTATTCAGTAGGTACATCAGATTTTAAAAACTAAATGAAATGTAAATATTGACTTTTGTGTCCCTTTTAATTAATTTTAGTGACTTACTAGGTGGTATTTGTGGGGATACATATAACTTCTTCATTGGTTGTTGTGTTCTCCATAATTTAGTTACAAAGTGCTACCCATGAAACGTGAATGAAGAGGCTACCTTCAGGTATAGTGAGGGTTTAGCTCATTTAACCATTGCTCCAGCTTATCCTCCTCAGCGTGCTCCCCAGCTCCCTGGCATATTTACATATTATATAATCCAGACTGGTTTGTCCTGTTTTGTAGGTTTGTTATAAACTGCAGAGCTAAGTAAATGTGTGATAACATTTTAAATGGCATTACAAGTTAAACAGTACTTGAGGAGTGATGTAGCAGAGGGCCCAGCTGTCAGGTGCCCCAGGGTCAGCCTCCTTTCGGGCCATTTCCGTTTTCTTGTGGGTAACAGGAAATAAACATGAAACTGTAGTAATGCCTGACGAGAGGACCACTCCTTTTTCCAGGTGACATCCCGCCTGATACTGAAAATGTCTGATACTGAAAGTAGATGTTGACTATGTCCACTAATGACTTCTGTACATAGGCAGAAATCAACAAACCAAACTGGTGGAACCATTTCCATCTGTCTGTGCCCAGTATGAAAACAGTGAAGGAGAAAGGTAACTAGATGACTTTTGTACCCCTCCTCCCTCAGTGTATAACAGGGGAACATTGCCATGTGCTTGGGGATGAGTATTTCTTACGGCTGCACAGTACTGGGTTAAACTGACATACGTGCTTAACTTATCCCCAGTTACAGGGCTACTGGGTTTTCTAAAGCATCCTCTGTCCTTACCTGTTTACTTTATGAAAGCTACGCGTCTCTTGTGAGTGCTCTAAAACCCTCTGAGGGGCTGTGTGTCCCTCTTCAGTGTTGTGTGTGTCCTTCTCGTGTTCAATTACCGTTTGGCCCCTAGCTGGAAACTGGGATCTAATGGTGGGTGTGGAAGTCTTTCCTGGAATGCCTCTCTCATCCATACAGGTCCTCTCTGAGATTTGCAGGGGTTCCTAGTGCCGCAGGGTGTTAGTTAAACTTATGATGGTGGTGGTGACGACCTCCCCCTGCCATCCTACATGCTTGAGCCTCTCACGCTCTCACCTGTTTCAATCTCAGGGCTTCTCTTTGAGCCTACAGACTGGGGACCCTAACTTAGAAGATCTCAGGTTAGCAGCAACCTGCTTTTTCCTCGTGAGTCAGTGCTTAGTTTGAAGTATGCTAAAAGAGGTTCTCATTTCTATAGGTCAGGCAGGTTGTAGCCTGCTTGAGTTTTTAGTATCTCTGGTTAATAATGACTTTAGAGCACAGAAGAGGAAATGGCTCTTTTATGAATGTTGCATAAAACTCTGTGGCCTTGTGCAAATGATCTAACTTCACGTGAATCATGCCTTATAGACAGAATCTGCATTTGTGTGGGTAGATTCACCACTCTATGTGCTAGTCTGAATTAATGGGGGACAGAATCATCCCATATATAGCACATACTTTTTTTTAACATTATTTTTGCTGTTTTAAATTTGCTTTTATTGAGATCAGAAATATATTTTTTATTCTTTTTATTTTTGAACAATATTTAAAACTTACATCCGTGGAATTACCCACTTTTCAATGGTTAATTACTGAAGTTTATAATCAGAAGATAGTGAGACCTTTAGAGGATAAAATGGAAAATAAAATTAGGTCTAGGACAAGGAATTCTACTTGGATATTGCAAAAATAGAAAAAAAAAAAGTGAATGAATAACTGGCAACACAAACTCTTTTTCCTTTAAGTTCCTTTTTCCCAAACCCTTGCCATCACGCTAAAAAAAGTTTTCTTGCAAGTTGATTTTTCTCAGAATCCTGCTGCTTACTGTTAGTAAGAATTTTTTTCATGTGCCAGCGTTTTGTTTTTCATGTGATTTCTGCAGCAATTTGGGTCTTACTGAAAATATTTTTTTTAAGTGCAGTGGCAAAAGTTATTGATAGTAAGCCAAAAGGAAAACTTAATATGAACTTCTGTACAATTTATTTATAGTGATTAGGGGGAATTAAATGCATTATCCAAGGTGAATGAAGTTAAATTATTATAGGAGAAATATCAATTCAAATTGAAGATGAAGTATGAGTGCTTATTTCCAGTTTCAAAAATTACACTTTTCACTTGCCGCCTGGTCTTTTCCCCCAAGGATGCATATTTTTGAGATTTCTCTATCAGGCTAATGCAAGGTAATGCTACTGACTGAGCCAGCTTAATGGAATGACATCATGGTTTCCTTGGGAATAATTAAGCAGGGTAAAAATCCAAGTTTTTTAGAGGGCGTGATTGGACTTCTTGAGCAATGTGATACCTTAGAGCATACGAGAAAGTAACTGAATGCTTTTAAGGGGATAGCTAGTGTTCTGCATCTCTCAGTCTGATCGCAAAAAAGAAATCATATTTAGATACTACTATTAAAACAGCATGTGATGTATTCATCCTGTTATTCCTTTTAAGAAATGATTTCAGAAATGGTCAAGAACATCTTGTTCAGCAGCTCACTCTGACTCCCTGACTTACTGGGAGGATCTCACTCTGTTTGCTCTATAAATCGTACTGTAAATTGCTCTATAAATCGCTCTATAAATTGGCCTTTGACCAAAAGTAATGAAATGTTACCTGACCTGCTATATCAGGATTCTTAGTTGTAAGCAACAGAAACCCTAATTCCATCAGGAAAGGAGTTTATTAAAGATACTAGGTAGCACACAGCGTCTCTGGGAAAGCGGAGGACCTAGCTTAGGAGCTCATCAGTCAGGAACAGGACCACTGACCTGGTCCAGGAGGCAGTAGATTATTACTGCCTCAGAGGCCACGACCACAGGCCCTGCATCTTATACTGCCAACCCCAGTGACACTAGATAATGAACACTGCCATTACTACCTCTGGAAGCTGCATTTGCTGCCCCAGTGCCAGGTTTGGATTTTGTATAGTTCTTATTTCTTGAGATTCGAAATCTGGAATGAATTTACTTGGTGAAGCCAGTGTACCTGATTGTGTACCTGCACTCTGTTGCAGGGAAGCTAAGAAAGCAATGACCTGACATTTTCTGCTTTTGTAGTATTAGAGTTAATAATTTTCCAAATACAGGGAGGGGAGTTCAGATGCTGGACATCCTAAAAGAATCCTGTAAGTCTACTGTTCCAGGCATATTGGAGGTAGAGGTAGAAGATTCAGAATAAGGACAACTACTCTCCTACAGAACTTAAAATGTCTGCTAATAATAGGTATGAGGAAAAAATGTCATAACAAAACCCATTATTTCTCAGTATTCTCATATCAGCAGCCTCAGACAAAAGAGCAAGCACTCTTTACTAAGCAGCTGCTACGTGCTTTTAAATTTTATCTCTAATCCATACAAGAACCTTGAAAAGTAAACATCACTGCCCCCATTTTTACAGGTAAAGAAACTGGTGTTCCAAAGTAACTTACCAAAATTACATAGCTGGTAGATGTCAGTGCTGAAATTCAAACTCATTTGTGTCTGTTCCAGAACCCCTGTTCTTTCTATTGTACCAGCTTTCCCCCTCACAGAAATTTTGTGGAAGAGCCCGGATGCCTTCCCTGATCTAAACCAGAAATTTTTCTGGGTGCTTCTGCATTGTTTCCCTTAATACAGCACTTACCATTTATCATGAGTTGGGAGACCCTTCTAGGCTCAGGAGAGTGGGACTAGAGCTGCAGATTCAGGAACGGTAAGAATGTATGTGTCCCTGGGTGCTTCAGGCATCCATGCAGTCATCTCAGGAGAGTTTGTTGAGTGAGAGAAGGGATGATGAGACTTACACAACACTAGTTTGGCAGGTGGATCAGAAGGAGAGGAACCAGCAGAAGACAGAGGGATTTTTCCTTGGTAGGAGGAGATTCAGAAAAGAAACTTGTTAGGGAAGCCAGAGATCATGGTTTAAGAAGGAGGGTGTGGTTGGGAGTCAGGTGCTTCAAGAATCAAAATAGGATGAGGTGGAAAATAGCCATTGAGGTGAACTGGCCAAGCAAGAAGTTATGGTGGCCTTCTGTAATTTGAAATAATATTCTCTGAATCTTACCCATCTCTGTTAATCTACCATGAAGTGCAGTGATGGAAACACCACCCTGGATTTTTGGTTCTCATACTCAATGGACATGTACAATTTTGTGTTTAAATTTTTCATTCCTTTATTTAATAATGCTGTGGTAGTTGTTGGGGCCACACACCTGTGTAGTGAACAGTCCAAATGGACAGAGTTTTCCCTATTCCCCATTCTGGAGTCACACTTGTTTTATTTAGAGGCCATCGTCCCTCAAGAATGACTTGGATTGACTCCCCATCAGTCTGTTATTTTATGTCTGCCCACGTAGAAGCTAATCATCTACTTTCCTTCCTACTCATGCAGCCTTGTGAAATCTTCCAGCCACTTATGCTATTTGTCTTTTTGCAAATCAGCTGAGCATCATGTCACCTTTAAACATCCTTCTAATTAAACTTCAGAAAGGATGAAGGATGAACGATGAAAATTTAGCTATTTATAGTTTATTTAATTCTTCCCTCTCTAGAGAACCTCTTTAGAATACACAGGCATAGGAGTAAAAATAAAAATATTCCTAAATGGGTTACAGAAAATTATGGGAAAAATTGGAGAGATGTTGGAATGGATTTTAATGTCTGTAAGGTTGTATGTCCAGAGCAGTCTGTTTTGGATGGGCCCTGAGCAGGATGGCCTTTTCCTGATTGAGATGGGGCCTTATCTTGTCTGTTCTGATCACTGCACAATCTCTCCTTTGTCCTGGAGTGATGGGATTTCCCTCCCCGCCCCCTTTTCTGGTTACTGCTGCAGCCCCAGTATTTCCTAGTTCACTCCCCCACCTTTGTCAATGCCAGTCATCTCTGCCTTACAACTAGTTGGCATTGGGATTTGTAAAAAAGGGTGGGAATGGGAGATGAAAATAAAAGCTCTCCCTGCATCTGCTTTTTAGTTATTTGTTTCTGTCCCTCATCTCCTTTCACCCCAATGATGAAATGAATGCGGATGAAGGAAGAAGGAGAGGGAAATGGTACCTCATATTTTTAATATTCTTTTCCTTTTCTGCTCATCAAACTCCCCACTCCCCCGGACCCCTATTCTCGTTTCTGACCCTTCAGTATCTTTCTTCCCTGTTGGAATGTAAGCTCCCAAGGTGGAAAGATCATGTCAATTTTGGTCTTTGCTGTGCTCCCCGCCCCCCCCCCCCCCCAGTTGCCTAGCACAGGGCCTGATGTATAGAAGACCTGTGTGCTTGCTTGGTCAATGAGTGAGGAGAGGAAGTCATGGGAGGAAACCATTATATCTGTCAGTATCATTCTTGACAAATTTCCCCTGGTCTGATTTCTTACTCGTCCTCCCAATTCTCTAATCCTGAGTGAGGGGAACCTGCCTCCTGGGCAGCAGCAAGAGGGTGACTCTCACAGTGGGGTCCTGGACACATTTTCCTATGGTGTGTTTTTCTGTATAGTGATGAGCTCCGTTGGAACTTTATACTTAAAGAAGCTCTTGTGGGCTGGCCAGAGAAGTAAACCATTATGTACAACACTGTTTATAGGGAAAATGCTTTGTGACTTCAGATGAATCTACTTACATACAAACTTTTGGATTACAACCTTTCCATTAGTTGGAGACTGCCATTGCATGATCTCCGATTCAGGCTTTTATTCATTACTAATATATAAATGAACAATAAGCCATTTCTCTGTAGAAGGACCAGAGCCAGAAATCTTTCCTTCTGAGATTATAAACTATTACATTAAAATGAATTTCATTCATCCAACAAACATGGCAGTTTATTTCAAATGTATTTATAGAGTGCCTGGCACATCCTGGGCTTTGTACAAAGGATTCACGCGTGAATAAAATAGGGATTCTCTCCTGGTAAGGTCACAATCAGGTTTCCATTTAAATAGGAATTAGACTCATATAGTCCACAAGGTCACTTCCGGCTCTGAAATTCAGTAACTCTGGTTTTGAATTGCTCTATTCATTGGCCCATTTTCCTTGTCGTATGTGGTTCTGTTATAAAATGTATTTTTAGATAATGCTAGGGAGAGCATTGACATTCATGAGTAGCAATTAATAGTAGCAATCCCACCTTTACAACTTTTAAGTAATTCTAAATCTGCTTTTGTTATTAAGAATGAGAAATCCAGGAAAAAAACCATTTACTTTTATTCTAGCTTTTATCATTAAAAAAATGAAGCCAGACGCATCACAAAATTGACATTAAAAATATATTGAATGGTAGGAGCTTGACTTTGAAAGTGCAAGTGTTCCGCAAGGATAATATATATAGGTGTTGGGATTAACAAATATTTTTGGTTGTTTTTTTCTGAATGCTTTCCTGTAATTTTTGAACAGTTTATAGCAAGTATATGTACTTCCCCACTGCCACCATTGCACACTGTTCACAAGTGCATGTGCATGCAGCACTTCTTCACACTTCTTCAGATAAATCAAAATATTTTAGTGAGGTGTGCTTCTTTCCCCAAATCATTTACCCATGTGTCTGAATAAAGACTTGAGCAACAAAACCTAGTTTCTGGGAGTTGGAATGTGGGAAATCTGAATGTTTATATAAAAAATTCTACAGCTATTTATAAAATATACTTAGAACTCTGTGGAGTAAAAAATAAGCCTTTCTTGAATTCTCTGAGTTGTGACTTGGGTTCTGTGGAAAGTCTTATTCTGCCCTGAAACCTGAAAAGTTACCGGGTAGTTAATTCAGATATGTTTGAACCACAAACTTCCTTATTGGTGGAGCTCTGATTTTTAATAAAAGTCTATAATTCAAGTAATATATTAGCTGTTTCTGAGAAGTGAATAAATGACTGTTTACTCCCAGCCCCTGGAGAAAAACAGATTCTATATTTAGCTTCTAAAATTCTCCCATGTAGTGATCAGGATAATCCCTGAATTAGTATTTAGAGTTAAATTTGCCAATACATTTTATTTTATTTTATTTATTTTTTTTTTTTTAAAGATTTTATTTATTTATTTGAGAGAGAGAATGAGACAGAGAGAGCATGAGAGGGTCAGAGGGAGAAGCAGACTCCCTGCCGAGCAGGGAGCCCAATGTGGGACTCGATCCCAGGACTCCAGGATCATGACCTGAGCTGAAGGCAGTCGCTTAACCAACTGAGCCACCCAGGCGCCCCTTGCCAATACATTTTAGAGTGTTATTTTTCTTCTCTGAAATAACTACTAATAAACTACATATTTTATTGCCTTATTGGTTTCCTATTCATCATTGTAGCAGTTTTTTTTTTTTTTTAAGACTTATTTATTTTAGAGAGAGAGATAACAATCACACACAGTGGGGAGGGGCAGAGGGAGAGAGAGAGAAAGAGAGAGAGGCAGAGAGGTAGAGAAACAGACTCCCCACTGAGCAGGAACATGGAGCCCACGGTGGGGCTTGATCTCACAATGCCCAGATCATGACCTGAGCCTAAACTGAGTCGGAGGTTCAACCAACTCAGCTACCCAGTTGCTCCAGCAGTTTCTTTTAAGGTAAAAATCAACCTCTAGCTAGAATCTGGTCCCCCATACTTATGGGAGATTGAAAACCCACATTTGAGGAGTTCAGTTTTAGGGAAAGAACAATTCATAAATTATTCAATAATTTGCTTCTGTGGTCCTTTAAGTATTCTTTGCTATTTTATTTAATGCAAAATGCAGGTGTACATCACCATGCTTCTGTTGACAAAAAGAGATCATTATCTAGATGGCAAGAATCTCAGATTACTAAAACAAACTGGATGCATATTAACATGGTTTAATTACGTTAATTGAAATTGAAAGTAGAGGCACTTGCACAAGTTCATTGGAAGATTGTTTGTAACTAAAGTTTCCATTTTAGGAGAAATCATATTACAAAGTAATGAATTAAATTTAAAATGAGAGAAATGCTTTTCTTGATGACTGGCAGATAATAGGTATGCAATAAGTAATAGTTTCATTTGTGACAAAGAAGGTAAACATTCAGATTTAGAAGGTCATCTCAGCAGTCCACAGGTCTGCACATCATGGGGCATTTTCCTCCTATTTATGCTTTAAATATGTGCACATGGTGCAAAATTGGTAAGCTTTTTTATTGTTTTATATGCAGTTCTATTTTTTTACTTTCATAATTTTTTTCTTTTCATTTGCTTTTACTCTTAAAATGAACTTTTGTTTAGATTTTTACTTGTCATGAGTCAAGTTTTGCTTCTACTTGAGTTTTTTCTAAGTTCACTGTGTATAACAAAGCACACAATCAAATTTATGGTAAGTACGGCTCAGAAGAGGAAATTTGGAGCTTTCTAAAGTCTTTGAGTCTTTCGCAGGCAGACAAATTAAATACTCATATGAGGCCCACTTTGTGTAATTAAGAACAAATAAATGAACCATCAATACAAAACAAAAACCAGCATCTGAAAATGTATGATTGGTCTTTTTTTTAATGTGGTCTTAGAAAACATATACAATGGAATGTAGCACCCTTGGGTTTCAAAAATAATGCCATTTGAAAATACACCTGATGCCATATAAAAGACACTAATACCTTATTCTAACAATTTTACCTTGTGTTCAGATACTGAGCTTCATAAAACTTTATCACTTATTTATTTTTTTTAATACCTGAAGTGAACCTGATTTGAAGGGTTAACAAGATAGCAGATTCATTTCTTCTAGGAAAGTTCCAAGGCAGTGAATCTTACACTTAAAAAATTTCAATCTGCTCTTATGTTCTACGTTTTGTGCCTATGTGATATCTTCTGTACATAGTTAATATGTATGTCTGGTGAAAAATACGTATAGGACATTAGCCTAGGTATTCAATTCTATATAAACATACCTATTCAAATAGATTGATTTTATTTTTTGTAACAGTTTTATTGAGATATAAGTCATGTACTATAAAGTATACCAGTACCCTTATATAGTATACAATTCAGTGGTTTTTAGTATATTCACAGAGTTATGTGTCTATCACCACTGTCTAATTCCAGAACATTTTTATCACCACAGGAAAAAAAAAAACCCATTCCCATTAGCAGTTGCTCTCCATAGCCCCCCAACCTACCCCCACTAGCCTTAGGCAATCATTGATCAGTCCATATAGATTTGCCTATTCTGAATATTTCATATAATGGAATTATATAATATGTGGTCTTTTGTGTCTGGCTTCTTTCACTGGGCATAATGTTTTTAAAATTGATCCATGTTGTGGCATATATTAGAACTTCATTCCTTGTTATTGTATGGATATATCACAGTTTATCCAGAATGGATTAAATTTATTTTTGAACTGAAAATTTGACAAGCCTCAAAGCCCTCTGTAATTTTCCCAGACTTCTTTCTCTTACCTCTCTCTGTCCACATCCCACACCTTTCAGGGCTGGGTTTTCACTGTGTTTCCATGTCTGAGGACTATCTCAAATGCTACTTCCTTTCTGAATTTTTTTACCTTGATTGCTTGAGTAATAAGTAATCTTTCTTCCTTCAGATTCTTACAGTTCTTCATCTTTGCCATAGTTTTTTTTTTTTTAAGATTTTATTTATTTGTTTGAGAGAGAGAGACAGAGAGCACACGAGCAGGGGGAGGGGCAGAGGGAGAAGCAGGGAGCCTGATGTGGGGCTCGATCCCAGGACCCGAGATCATGACCTGAGCCGAAGGCAGACGCTTAACCGACTGAGCCACCCAGGCGCCCCTTTGCCATAGTTCCAACGTGTGCTTTGGTTGTTTATATACTTGTCTCTCATTTCATATTTTAATGCATGAGACCAGGGACATTTCTGTTGCTATCAGAAATAACCCTGCAAATAGCCAAAAATCAATACATAGTTTTTAAAATAATGAATGAGATCATTGAAGATCACTTGGGTATCATAAAATAAGACTGGCATTGATAGTTATTATTTCTAGTTGGGATGCCAAAACTGTCTCAGGAGTTAAAGAAGATAGCTATGTTTTTGGAAAAACCCGTCTTCTCGTTATTAGTGCAGTGACTTAGTGTCTGGTACATAATTGGAACTTAGTAAATGTTTGTTGAATTGGACCCGGTATCTGGTAGCAGGACTGGGTAAATTTTCAATGTCTCTAGAAAGGAAATTCTGTATTTGTTTATAAATACACTTAGAAGCCCAAGTTCAAAAGAGAGAGAGCAAGAAAGTGAGAGCATATGTTGGTCAGATGAGGAGAAGGTTTGGAGAACCTCTTTGCAGGAGTGCCACAGAGCAGTTGCTTTTCACTTTTATATTGGGTGTGTCATATTTGGATGTGTCAGTAAATGTTTGCTTTTTTCTTTTCCAGAGGAGTAAGTTCTAGTTACCACTGAAGACTTAATAAAACAGACTGTAATAAGTTCTCTAAGTGCAAGGGCTGAGGGTACATCTTACATCTTTTTTGAAGTCCTATTTGCACCAGCCTTAAGTCAGAGGTAGAATTGTAAATTCAGATGAAGGTCTTTAAGTTCTGACAATGGGGCAGTTCACACAAGTGCTCTTCTTGGGTGCAGCAAGGACCTTGATTCTGGGCTAGTGTTTTCAGCCAAATCCGCAGGGCTTTGAAAAGGAAGAAAGAGGTTACTGGTAGGTCCTATCTTTGAAGAAAAAAAAATGAGTAAACAGGGGTCCTGTCAGCATGGCAGATAACTTCTTATATTCTAGTGCTAATTACTTTATATGGTCAAAGATCAGAGAAACGGGGTGCCTGGGTGGCTCAGTCGTTAAGCGTCTGCCTTCGGCTCAGGTCATGATCCCAGGGTGCTGGGATCGAGCCCCACATCGGGCTCCCTGCTCTGCGGGAAGCCTGCTTCTCCCTCTCCCACTCCCCCTGCTTGTGTTCCTGCTCTCGCTGTGTCTCTCTCTGTCAAATAAATAAAATCTTTAAAAAAAAAAAAAAAAGATCAGAGAAAGGGGGGCCCAGGATTGGAAGAGGTAAGCACCAGACTTTTGGGGTTCTCTTAGTTTCTTTCTCCGATGACAGTTGTCCCCAGAATAGGACTGTGCTGTTTTTGGAGTAAATGATGGTACTCCATCATTTTGTGATTATCTGTTACTTAAATAGTTTGAAAGCTTGTTAGAGTAGGAATTATAATATGAAAGTTTTATGGTTTTCATTTTTATCTTCTCTATTCCTACCCTTCTAAGTTACTACAGATATGCCAAATTTCTATAACTGTATTTTCTATAACCAAATTTCTATAACTAAATTTTACAATTAAAATATTTTAATTCTATAATATTATAAGCAGTTGTTCTTGGTAGTTGATTCCTATGGAGGTTTTTCCTTATATTTTGTGCAGCTCTCAAAATTTTGTTCCTCTTTATTTAATAATAACTTATAAAGTTGTCTTTATTTTCCTTTGTCTAAATTCATCTGGTTTTATGTGTACTTTTCCCACCTGACCTTCAATTTGCTTAATATTTGCTGTGACTCTAGGACATACAAAGAAATACCAACCCTTACCAGACATTTTCATTTTATACCTCTGTTGGCACTGAGAAAAGATAGTATTTTCCCACTTGGTACATTCTTTACAAGGTAAAAATCAGTGCAAGGTGAAAATACCCTATTGCTCTAGTAATTCCCACAGCCTCAATAATAAAAGATGAAAAAGAGAAGTTTGGTAGTGTTTGTTCTTTCACAAACTCGTATCTGGAGAAAGAACATATACATGATTTCCTGATAACTGCCTTTGGTGTCCAAAATCTGATATTGTCGCATGATAATCTGACATTGCTTCCTGTTTCTGAGGGGATGACTGGATGTGAAGCCAAACTGCTTGCTAAACCAGGAAACTGCTATTTCGGAACGCACAGGAACTCAGGCTGCTTGAGCAGTTGTGCTGAGTGTAAACTGTAGAGGCTGCATGTCTTCCCACTGTTGCGGCTGGTTTTAAAAACCGGCTTCAAATACGTGAAAAGCCTTGTGTTAGCATTATAATGGCACTAAAACTAAGGGGCAACAAAGCTCTCCAAAACCTGCTGTGCTCCCACCTGTCCCAGTAAGCCTTCACCCAGACACTGGATGCGTACCGGCTCAGGTGGTGGTTGGTCAGGGATGGGAAGCAGGTGGCAATACTCCATAATTTGAGGAGCATTCAAGAAAAAAAGACTACTTACTAAGACATACAGTATAATGAGAATATAAAGGCCCGTAAATGGGGTGGGCAAGGGCTGGTACCTATACCTGAAGAGGAAAGAGGCAGTGTTACCAAACCCCCAAAAAGATGGTGATGTCGAAATAGCTGCCTTGCGGGAGCTGAGATCTTCAGTCAAAGGATGTGGCTGTCCATTGAGAACACAAGGACGCAGCCAGAGCATCAGTCCCCTGCCCTGAGGCCCCTCTCTCGATCATCCCCATTGGCCAAACCTGACCGAAGGCGAGAGCATGAGCAAGAGTTGATGCAGTCCTTCATAGTTCAGCCCTCCAGGTTCAGAGGTGGTGGAACTAGAGAGAGGGTCGGTCTGGAGGGGTAGATGGCGACTGTCTACCACAGGTGTCGGAAGGGATTCCTGTATTGATTGGGATACGCTCTCTTTCCTCTTGATACGATGGAACTCTTTTCTATGTCATTGAGTCTCAAAAATACTTAAGATTACCTGGTTCAGGCATGTAGAAAATGGCAACTTCCTATTCATCCAATGTCTATTTTAATATTTTCAGTTATGGAGAACAAAATCTTCCTTCAAGAAGCAGCTTGTTCTGTTGTTAAACAGCTCTAATTATTAGGAAGGTTTTTCTTGCATTGAAACCTGCCTTCCTATAACTTGTGGTGCTTGCCAGTTTTCTGTTTTGGGGCTACACGAAAAAAGGCTACCCTTTTGCCATTTATCTTTTATCCTCATTTTAGTTTTGTGCTGTTGGTCATTCATTTATTCAACTACTATAGGCCAGGATTTGTTCTAGGTGCTGGATATTCAGCCGTGAACAAGACAAAACTCCTGTATTCATGAAGCTTCTGTTTTAGTGGGTGGGGACATATATTGAGCAAATATATAACATGATGTCCAGTGGTGTTAATTTCGGAGACTATGTAAATAGAATGTGTAAATAGAATGCCCAACACTGGAGAAGTCATGTTTCCTCTGCTTTCTTATTGTCCAGCTGGACCTGGAGTGTTGCATTTATATTCTAGAGGGGCATTGACAAACTGAGACTTGTTTAGGCGATGTCTTCATTATAGCCTTTTAAATCGTTGAGGAAGGCCACAGAGTATTCTTTAGGCCAAACCTTCCCAGTTTTGTCGACAGTTTCTCATGTGGGATCATCTCTATACTCTTAACCTTCCTGATCTTTCTCAGATAATTAATTTGGTCTCAAAATGCTGCTCTCAAAATTTAACTCGGTTCTCTAGATGTGGTTTCAAGTTAGGTAGTGCCTAGTAAACTGTCTCTTCCCTTGATCTAGTTATTTAATTTTAGTAATGCAGCTGAGGATTGAATTTCCTGTTGTTGTTGTTTTTTTAAACAGCTGCGTTACTTCTGACTCTCAACGTACTGCTAAGCCAGGTTTCCAGCATTTCTGTTTGTACAATTCATGTTTATACTTAAATATAGGACTTAATATCTCTCTCTGTTAAAATATCATCTCATTGCTGTCCATATAGTATTCTACATTAAGATGCTTTTGAATATTGTCTTTCATCTTTTTGTCCTCTGCAAAATTAGTAAGCATATTCTCAAACTTCGTCTATGTGATTAATATAACTGTTCAATTAAAGAAAATCAGTGACTCCAGATCATTCCTTCAGATTATAGCAGCTCAATAATTAATATTCTTTTAGGATGGTGTTTCAAAGAACTGTGAGCACCCTTAATTACGGCATCCATCTCACATTTCTCTATTTTACCCCGACCTTTTCGAGAAATGAAGATATATTTTGTTTACAGTATTTCTCTCTGATACCAGGCTTATCAAAAAACATATTAGGATAATTGGACATGACAATGGAAATACAATAGGCCATTGCTGCCCCTCCCATACCCAAGCCTTATGATCTGTCTACTTGAAAACCCAAGGTAGAATTTTGTTTGAATTGATACCAAGCTTACCTGTCTGTGGTTTCCTCTTTTCTGTATGTACCCTTTTTTTTCTTTTCCGGAACTCTACTTTCATGTATAGGGAACTTGCCAGGAGTGATTCTTTGGTTCTTGAAGATGAGATGAGATGAGGCTAAAATTTAAAAGTGGCCTTTCTTCCCTCTTTTCAGGGTGGGCTACCATTTCCAGTTTTAAGTCTCTTCTTTGATCAAATCTAGAACATTGAGGCAAAATAGAAGCTGGATAATTCTACCTTCCCACGTCTGTGAAGGTTGTGTCATTTTTGCCAGGATTTTAAAAGAAAGTGGGGGAAGGGATGTGTTCCCCTGGTTGCTGGTACTGCTGCCTGTACCCGAGGTCTTTCTGGGCTCTCTAGCCTCCCTGAAGTGCCTGCAGGAAGTCACCTCTTGTATTCAGCCCTAGGTCTGTGTCCAGAGCATTAGTACATGTTTTTGGTTTGGTTTTTAATTTGTGAGCTCCCTGTAAAACCACAGTATTTTTTTTAGAGGCCTCCGTATTTATGGGTTAGAAAAAAAAAGACAGTCTTGACCTTATTCTTCATGGGACTGTTTTTGTTCTCCGAAGAGTTTGGTATCCTGTTTTCTAGGATTTTCTAGATGAAATATGTAACGTCTTGATTCTGCTCGAATGCTTAAGAGCACATACATCTTGCTGGCAGTGTGACTTTAAAGGGGAGAGTTACTGAAGCAGTCTCTTGCCTCGTACACAAGTGTCCATGGACCTTGTGGGTAAACATGCCAAACCTGTGAAGTCAAGTGGCTTTGACTGCAAGTACTGGAGATGTGCCTGTGCCGATTGGGAGACCAGTGTATTAGCTAAGTTTAGACCGGAAGCTGTTTAACAATTTTTCTTGCTTTTCACATACTGCAGAGAAAAGGCTAAATCCCATCTGGTGCACACTATTGTGGGAATCTTATACTTCAGATTCATAAACAGTATGTTCGGGTTTTCTAGATTTGGCATTTGCCTGAGTGTGTTCTGTGTTGATTTTATACTAAGTGTCAAATTTCTTTCCTTTTTGGGTGCCTGGGTGGTTGGGCGACTGCCTTCGGCTCAGGTCACGATCCTGGAGTCCCGGGATCGAGTCCCGCATCGGGCTCCCTGCTCAGCGGGGAGTCTGCTTCTCCCTCTGACCCTCCCCCCCATTCTCTCTCTCTCAAATAAATAAATAAAATCTTTAAAAAAATTGTTTCTTTCCTTTTAACTGTAACTGAATTTTGGTTGACTGAAGAAGTTGAACTTGTGTTTAGTACCTGCAGCTATTACCAGGCTCCTGTGGGCATCACTGTCCCCCTACGGTTGCTTCACACACGCAGACATAGCAGTAATGCTCTGGTGAACACTTACCCTGGTTTACACCAGTCTTCTGGCATAACTCCCTCGCAGAAGTGTCTTGATTTGGAGGAAAAACTGTATGGTTCCCTTGGATACGTCCCAGAGTATCCTAGAAAGCACGTGGTTTCCACTGTGCAGTCCTTGCTCTGACCTCTGGGCCTTTCTTACTCACCATTCCCTACAACAAGAACCCAGAATGACTTGTAGGACCAGAAAATGCAATGATCCTTGGAATACTGTTCACCTTCTTGAAGGGACATTTGATTACATACTTCCTTAGAAGAATAGAGCCGATACTCACGGCTGACGAGCAACGTTCATTATGTTAGGAGATTGAAAATACATTTTCTCAATGTAACCGAGCTTTTCTTGCTGAATGGATCTATTTAAAAACTTGCCAATGATGGCCCCTTAATGATATCTGCTCTTTAAATGCAGGATCTCTTAGGGGCACCTGGGTCGCTCAGTTGGTTGAGCGTCCTATTCTTGGTTTCGGCTCAAGTCATGATCTCAGGATTGTGGGAATGAACCCCACATTGGGTTCCACACTCAGGGCAGAGTCTGCTTGAGATTCTGTCTCCCTCTCCCTCCTCCTCCACCCCTCCCACCTGAACTCTCTCTCTCGCTCAAATAAATAAATAAAATCTTTAAAAAAAAAAAATAAATAAATGCAGGATCTTTTAAAGAACCCATGGGCTTTTGCAAGCCGCATTGTATCTTGCTCTATCCAAATACTGACCACTGTCTTGATTTATCTGTCTCTTCTAGGTGGTAGCACCTGGAAGGCAGGGACCCTAGCTTACTCATCTTGCCTCCCAGCAGTGATCACTCAGTAGGTGTGGCTGACATAAAGAGGGAGATAGGGGAAAAAAGGGGGCTGTGAATAAGCCCCACTGCTTTGTGCTTCCCTTTTAGGAGTTCAAGTACCTGAGCTGCCTGTCTAGGAATATGAAGGGTAGTAAATATTTCAGGAAATGTCCTTCCCAATTTTCTGAATATGACACATCATTTAGTTTCCCAGGGTTGTTACTCTACAGCAGAACTTCTCAAACTCAGCCCTATTGACAGGCTGGCCTGGATGACTCTGTTGTAGGGTAGGCTCCCTGTGCAATGTAGGATGTTGAGTTAGCAGCATCCTTGGTCTCTACCCACTAGATGCCAGTAGCACACTCCACCCCCAGCTGTGATGACCAGAAATGTCTCTAGACCTTGCCAGATGACTAGGGGCCAAAATAGAGACCCACCCTACCTCTTGAGAACCACTGCTTAACAGAAGCACCTATCTGGAATAAATGCAGACCAAAGAAACCAGCAAATAATAGAAGTTTGGAGTTGGAAGGGAACTTAGATATCATCTCCCATGTTGTTCCTCCTGGTGCTCCTCATCCCCACCCCCATTGCAACACATACCACTGTTTTATACCTGAAGAAACTGTGACTCAGGGGAATTAGTGAATATAAAAAAGAAAAACATATAAGTATTTGAAGTAATATTGATTTTGGATTGTAGACTTATTTAAGTTTGTTCACAGATCCTTGGAAAGAGAAGTGCCTCCTTCACAGATCCTTGGAAGGAGAGATGTCTCCTTCCAACCAACTCAAAATAAGAAAACATAAATTTATGGAAATAGATAAGAAGGGGATAATGATTCATATCACAGAAAAACTAAAGGCCAGCACCACTAAAAAAAGAATTAAAGATGTACATTGAACATTTTTTCAGATTAAAAGGAATAGAGCAAACTCACTAGGATATGGCTAGATTTTTGGCACAGGCTTTTGTGGAGATGTATGTGCTTCATATTAGACTATTTTAAGTGCGTGTATCTAAAAATAAACAGAAGAGTATTTAAAGTAATAATAATTTGGCTTTTTCAAAATGACTTGCTTTTTACATCCAGATAATCATGATAATGGCCTACCTGATGAGATATTTCTACCGTAGGTTAAGTTGTGTTTTATAAGGGTATTTTGTATCTTACTAAGAATTTTCACGTAAAGGTAAGAACTCCAAATTAAATATTAGCTGCTTGTGGTTATTTTAAGACTCATCTCAATAACCAAGAGAATTTGGTTCTCACACTTTGTACCTTTTGATTACAAACAGCTTTAAACAGGTTTATGTTGTACTTCATCAAAGATTATAGAGGATCTGCAGACTGAGACGCTTTGGGACTGAAATTGGGCAATTCAGAGTTTCTCATGCATGTAAGCTGCCTTTTGTTTTGATCCCTATCATTCTTAGTCTGTCTTTCTCAAGATCCTGCTGGAAGGACTGTCCTGAGTGAGACACAAGAGAAAATGGCAGGATACTAAGGCACCGGGGCCACACAATACCTGCTGTTTGAGGTAGGGTGAAATCCAGTTGGCCAACTTTTGTCAGAACTTTCAGTTGAGAGTGTCGTATTTAGATTTCTTTATTGTTGTTTTTGTTTGGTTTGGTTTAAGCACAGTACAGTCACAAACTTAAATGATAAGAATGTTTCTGAAAAATCATAGGTAAGTTCATTTTTAATAAATCAAAATGTATCACGAGAACTTGCCAATTAAATTTATCCCAATGTTCTGGTCTCCTGTTTCCATTAAAAGACACAGTGATCACAATCATGCTCTGATTTATCTCTTTAGATAAGCTGGGGTGTTTTATTGTTGTTGTTGTTGTTTTATATTCTTAAACCTGACACTTTGATTCTCAGTGAAAACACTTTCAGCCATGTATGTTGGTGATTTGTTGAAAATTCATAACTGAAAACCTTCCACTCTGCTTTTAGTACTTAAAATCCCTTGGCAGGGAGACATTTTTCTCAAAACACATAGTTTGGAGGACCTCAAAAAGTTCATTATTCTCGCAAGAAGTCCTTTCTGAACTTTGGATCATTACAATAGTGTGCTGATTTATGTAAAGAGTGGATTCGGACTTGAGTAACTGTAGAGTCCTGGCAAACATGAACATGTCAGATGTCTTGGCACAGTTTGGGGGCAGAAGGGGACTTTCCCACTTCTTTATGTAATCCACAGTCATAGTATGTGGGAGTTTTATGAAATTTCTTCCGTTATACTGAAATGCTTAGCTTTTCATAGTGTACGTGCTGC
The DNA here is from genome assembly GCF_004348235.1 of Phoca vitulina. Classification (NCBI taxonomy): domain Eukaryota; kingdom Metazoa; phylum Chordata; class Mammalia; order Carnivora; family Phocidae; genus Phoca; species Phoca vitulina. The sequence continues at coordinate 20,332,535 of NW_022589717.1, forward strand.
TCAGTGAGAACAGGCTCTGTGTATGTATGCATATATTTAAATGAAATGAAAAAGAAAAATGAAATCCAAGAAGTTCCTTAAGTTTGCAGTGGTGATTATTTTTAGACTGTGTTCATGTGTTCCAAAAGATCTCTTTTAAGTCAGTTGCTTGGAACTTGGAACAGAACTTCCCATAGAAACAATAGTATAGTATATGTGGTGGTAAATTTTCCAGATGAGGCCTCAAAGCTTTTTTAACCCATCATATGCTAACATGCTTTGAAGTACAAGGGACAATGATGTGTAGCTTATCAAAACACTGTTTAATGATATTTAAACTGCAGCCTGTCTCAATGCTAGAAATTAAATTAAAATGAACAGTTTTTAAATGAACAAGAAATAAATTTTATTTCTATTAAAAGGTGGGTTTGAGGGAAAGTAATTTAAAGAGACTTGGTGGTATGGTAGAAGAGCCCCAGGCCGACCTGAAGATGTGACACTTAGTAGTTTGGGCATCTTGGACAAGTAAATGAACCCCTTGAACCTCAGTTTCTTCAAATGTTGTAGTTGTGAGGGTCAGAGCAAGAAGTGCACATGATGGTGATCTATAATCTGCAAAGCTCTTTACAAATTTACAGTGTACATTCTGGTTCTTTCCTTAATTATGAAAAATCCTATGACCTGATCTTCCTTTTTCTTGACATAGGTGTAGTGGTAGCAAAACCCTTTATGCCTAACAATAATTAATAAGGTCCCTTTTAGCTCACAGACACAATAAATGCATATTATTTTAGCCTGCTTGGAAGACAGTAACATTTGCTTTTTTGAGATGGATGGAACTCCCAGAGTAACCTCTCTCACACATTTTTCTAGTCTCCAATCTCTCCTGTCCTTTCCTTGTCTGAGTATCTCTTACTTAATCACCTTCTCAAGTTTCACACTAGGGCTCACACTCCACGCTGGCCTTCCAGTGGCCTGGCCTCTCTCTGACCTGTGCCTCTGGCCTCAGACCAGCTCCACGCTGCTAGCAGACCCCGCAGTTGGACCAGCTCTGGCTAGGAGCCCTCTTCTGCCCAGAGGCAGCCTGTCTGGGGGGACCCCGGCCTTGCTATGGTATAGCTGGTGTGACAGGCCCAGCCTTGGGCCCTGATGCCAGGAGTAAGGCTAGAAGTGCTTGGGCCTAATCGCACAGACCCGAGGAGCTTTTCTGGTAGAAGTGGGGTCAGGAAACAAAACGGGGATTGTGGCCATCACAGAGCAAAGCTTTCCCATTCCCTGCCTTATTCACTACAGAGGGTGGGTGTGGGGCCTACTATATACTTGTAAGAGTCAACAGTAACGCCCCAAAGAGGCAAATTGAAAGGGGCTTCTTAAGGTATTTTTTTTTAAAGATTTTATTTATTTATTTGAAAGAGAGAGAGAGAGATGGCGGGAGAGAGTACAAGCAGGGAGGAGAGGGAGAAGCAGGGTCCCTGCTGAGCAGGGAACCTGATGCAGGGCTCGATCCCAGGACCCCAGGATCATGACCTGAGCTGAAGGCAGACGCCCAACCGACTGAGCCACCCAGGTGCCCCTAAAGTATTATTTTTGGGGTCAAAGTTATAAATTTAAGACTAAACAAAATATTAACATTTTATACTAGATCAAGTCTTAGAGATCAGGAAATGCAACTTACTCATTTTAGAGTGGAAGAATCTTAAGCTAGACGGGTTATTTGATTTGCAGGTGTCTCATGCCTTCCAATCTTGAAGCCTTTCATAGGACATCCTGAAGACTCTACATCTGGCCCGCACTACCTCTCTGTTTTCTGTATAAGGTTGGCACTGATTTTGCACAGCTGTGTGTTGGGACCCTAGGATCTGCCTAACACTCTACAAAGACCAGAAGGGAAGGAGGAGGTACACCACCTCTGATTCCCTTCTGTCACCATAGCGAGAATTAGTAATATTTATTAAGCAAGGCAATTTATAAACGTTGTAGAAACAAGAAGTCTGACACAGTTCCTGCTCTTTCAGAGCTTACAATACTGTATTATCATCATTAGAGAGAGCTAATTCTGGGCCACATGGCACCCACTGAATTGGATATTAGTGCACCGGGTTCTAGTTTTGTTTCTTCCACTGATTCTCGTTAAGACTTAAAAGGCTGTTTAGTTCTTTTTAAGATTTAGTTATTTATTTGAGAGAGAGAGCGTGCATGAGCCGGGGGAGGGGCGGAGGGAGAGAATCCTCAAGCTAAGCAGGGAGCCAACGTGGGGCTCGATTCCAGGACCCTGAGATCATGACCTGAGCCGAAATCAAGAGTTGGATGCTCAACCGACTGAGGTACCCAGGTGCCCCAAGTTCTGGGGCCTTCCTTAGTTTTCTTATCCATGAAATGAGATTAAATTCTGAAGTCCTTATATCTATACGTTTTGAGTCATATGTCATGATACTTTTTTTAATCATCAGGCTTTTGAATCCTATTATTTATTTTAAGAAATTCTTAGCCAAGATGTAGACACTAATTTATGTGCTGATGTGATAGGGAACTTAGCAATTTATTGAACCACGGGCTTTAGAGAGTCTAGTCATGTATAATGGTCCATAGCTTCAATTTTAAGGCAGAACTAGATCCCGAATCTCAGTAAAATAATTTGGATTATTATATACCTCATTAGGTTTATAAAATAGAATATATCTACTTTTGAATACTCATAGAGTTGGAAAGTAGAGAATGATTATTATAAAGAGCTTTTGACTCTACAAAGGGACTTAACCACTGAATTCTTTCCAATAGTGAGTTCTGGTGCATGGAAAATAGAATAGGATTTGCAGAACCTTAGTTTATGTGCATCCGAAATATATAGTTGTTTATATTTACAATGCATAGTTCTGTGCGGTAGTGCTGAGCACATGCATACCAAATATGCCTTCTGTTACCTAACTGGGAATTTCCTGTGATTTGAGAGGCTTTTTTGCAGGGATGTTGGAATTTTACAGACCTTTCTTCCCTCACCCTTCGTGTTCCTCCTAGTCGTTCAGGCAGCGTTTGTTTCTGAAGAGATTAGCTCACATATGGAAGATCATCTCTGGCTGTTGGGTGAGTCGCCCAGTTAGGAGATGAGCCTGTGACTGGGGAGGTCGGATGCTTTCTGGAGTGGCAGGAACACGGGCCATGTACAGACAGTTTTAGGCTCACTTGGCAGCCCTGCCTCTCACTAGCATTAAGCAAGACACCGAGCCCCTCAGAGTCTCAGTTTTTCGTTGGTAAAATGGGAATAATAATGTTGATATGACATGATAGATGAGAGCATTGATCTTCAAGGAACTGGCATAAAGTAGGCAGTCTCCCTCCCCTCCAATCTAGGGAGGAGCCAGAAAGCAGGAACAAAATTGTCGCCCTGGCAGTGACAGTTCCCGAGGCCACCGTGAGCTGTAGGCAGCAGGGCTGCTGGTGCCCGCTGTGTGGGTTGGATAGTCTGGTGTGGTGATTAAACCCTGGACCTCCAGAGCCAGAGAGCCTGGGTTCTACTGTACGAGCTTTGTGATCTTGGAAAAGTCACATTATCTGTTTAGTGCCTCAGTTTTGATCTGTAAACTGAGGCTCATGGCACTTACCTCATCAGATTGTTGGGAGATCCCGGGTGTTAATCTGTGTACACTGCTCAGAACGATCCGGGGCACGTGGTGAGTCTATGTTTACTGCAGTCTGTTGCAATGAAAATCTTTGAGTTTACTGCAGACTTTAAAAACATTGCGTGGAATGACGACAGGCTTTATAAGGATAACGGATATTTTCTGTTGAGGAGCCTGTTATTTCTGAACGGTGCTAGGCCAGTTTCTTTAGCAGGAGATAGATTTGCTCTTAGAAGTCTGCATCAGCTTTCATCTCTTTCTCTCTCCCTGCATGTCCACTCTGTTGAGCTTTTGTTATTAATGTGGAGCAGTTGAAGTCACTGACTTGGGTGCAGGCCAGGCCAGTGTTTCTGTGGGCATACATTACTTTCCTAGACTCTGGCAGGAGCAGGATGATGGAAGTCGGAGGTACGGGGAAGCTGTCCTTCTAGGCAGCCCACATAAAGGTGTGTTTGCTGTCTTTGTCACATTGATGCTGATCTATCAGAATCTTATTTAGTATCTTAGTAATGTTTTTTTCTTCTACCCTACAATAATCTCTCTTTGAGCTGTCATTTTCCTTGTTCTCTGGTGAGACAGACTAATGCTGTTTTGTTATATATCTTTCTCCATTGTTGTTTCATTGTCGAAAATCTCTTCAGTTGTTTAAGGCAGGTAAAATTTCTCCATTAAGATGTATATTTCTGTAGGATTATATGTATCCTACATAGGATATATATGACATTTGGTTATTATACAGTCTATATTCTTTTTTTCCTCTAAATAAAATAATCCTGTGGGGGAAATATTTACAGAAAAAGCAAGTGAAAGTGTTGTTTTTCTCAGGAACGGTGTAATTTGGGAACACATTTTTGTCTTCTGCTCTGCTTTTGTATTTGAGGCTCGGGAGACTATGTTTTTGTTGTTTTAGAAAAGCGATGGAATTTTATCAGACATTTTCCTGAAACTCCCTACCTTCACCTTTTCCTGCAATATTTCTTTCAAAGTCCTGTTTTCCTTTGTTAAGAGGCTCCATCATTTAAAAAGTAAAGGAGTTTGGTTAGTTTAGGCCTTTTCGGTGATCTTGTTGGCTTTACAAAAGAAGAGACTGTTTGTCTGAGAGGCAGCGCTTGGAGGATCATATGACCATTAGTGTGTAACTTGGGGCAGTGATTTGTGAGCTTGAGCCTTTAAGGTTTTTTTTTTTTTTCTCATTATCTGCAGACAGAGAGGTTGCCTCAGACCCTGTTGTGCCTTGTGACTTGGGGTAGGAGATACATTTTACGATTTTAGACTTTATCCTAACTTTTGTTTCCTAATTGTGGGGATTGTCTAAGGTTTTAGTAACTCCCATTGTGAAATAGAAACTGATTTCTAGTTGATTTTAGCTACTGCTGAATTGTGACATGCACGTATTTCTTTTTAATTTGACGGTTGTTTTCTCAAATTGAAAGCAGTAATTGTGAATTAGAATTCCTGGAAATATTGTTCTTCCATAATGATAGGTCACAGATGTTTGAGTGCTACACACACTCCTCGTTCCATTTTTAATGTCGATTTAGTGAGGATGAAATGTGGAGAATAGCTGTTGTGTTGTAATGAGTCTGGACCCTTTCCCGAGTGGCTCGCTCCATATGTTATGGTACCCCTCTGTTCTTCTTGAAATGTCCAGTATTGAAACATCAACACTTGGTGTGTTGTATAATATGTCAGTTTCTGAGACTTTTTTTTTTTTTTTAAAGATTTTATTTTATTTGAGAGAGAGAAAGCACGAGAGGGGGGAGGGTCAGAGGGAGAAGCAGACTCCCCGCTGAGCAGGGAGCCCGATGTGGGACTCTGTCCCGGGACTCCAGGATCATGACCTGAGCCGAAGGCAGACACTCAACCGACTGAGCTACCCAGGTTCAGTTTCTGAGACTTTTATATCTGTGGATTTGGCCATAAAATAACTTGCCCTGTTCCCCAAACCACATTCTGCATCTTCACAGAACACAGGAGAAAGCTGTGCCTTTGGTGTCATGATAATCTTTCTAGTTCTTTTAAAAATGTGTCCTTTTATGATATGTTCTAGAAGATTTTGAGAATGCTGAGAAGAAAATAAAAACCACTTGCAATTTTACCACTCAGAGAAAAACTGCTGTTAAAATGTTGAGGTATTTACTTCCAGACTAATTTACTATGTATAATTATATAGATACATAGTTATTCTTTTATAAGAATGTCTGTAAGCCTTTTTGAAACCTGCTTTTTTTTGGCATAGCAATATATGTGAGAACATTTTCCACATTCCAAAATATTCTTTGAAAATATGATTTTCAATGGCTATATGATTTGGCATCTGTTTGGCTCTGGAAGTACTTAAAGATGTGCCAAATATAAAGTCCATTTTGGGGGTAAGGTCTTACTTCCTATTTTAAAAATAATTGGCTTAAAAAGTAATTGAGAACATGTTAATTTTGTGCCTTTACTCAAGATAGACTTACCTCTTCTTCATGACATTTCTGTAACACAACATTTTCTTTAACTACATAATCCTTGGTATAGTAACAATTAATTATAATAATTAATTTTTAATTAGCCATTCATAGCTGATTAAACAAGTAAAGTTTTAAAAAATCAACTTATTAAAAAAGTCAAACTAGTTTTGAAACAGTTCGTCCCTTCAAATTTGAAGAGATAAGGTTAAGATTTTTTGCAACTGAATCTTGGGTTCATCTGCCATGAACAGCTGGTGCCGCTGGCTGTGCTTTCGTGTTGGGGTGAACTCGACTTTCCTTGAGCCTGCAGGCCGGACAGGACGGGAAAGGCCGTGTGGTCAGGGAAGTGGAGCCAGATGGTCCCCGCGATGGGTGCCAAGCCCCCAGCAGAGACGGATGCTACACCTGGCAGAGGAGGGTCAACAGCACATGTCGGTGGCATTGCTCACCCTTTCCTGGAGAGAAAAGAAAATCTTCCCCTCTGCTGGCATAGTTTGAAACTGTTTTGCAGGCTCCGTTCAGCCTGGGGTAGCAGGTGTCCAGGCAGCTAACTTGTAATGGGCAGTGGGGGAGGAGGTGGTGGTGGTGGCTGAGACCAAGTTGGCAGCCCCCATGGCTGTCTCATAAAATCCACATTCTGGCGTTCTCAGAGCCTTTCAAAGGAACCTGGGTAAGTCATTAAATTTGTGTCATTTTGCTTTAGTTGGCTCTCTAAGGGGAGTAGTAATTAAACCAAACGGAGCTGTCATTCAGTGGATCTTAGTGGTGCTTTTCAGTTTGAAAATTGAAACCTGGAATCACAGAGCCATCTCTAAATATCACCCTAGAATTGACTACTGTGGCTTGTCCTTGACACAGGGGAGTTGATTTGTGGGAAAGTGTATGTTTGAGAGTCATGTGTCCCCAAGTTTACATATCTGAGCAGTTACTTAGGAGCAGTATGACTTTGGGCATATTTGTTAATGTCTCTGAACCTCATCTGTAAACATGACCATCATAATAACTGCTTCAAGATAAGTGAGAGCTTGTATAAGTGCATGCCACAGAATAAGCTTTCACTTGATATTAGTTCCTGTGATGATGACAGATTCGTGCAGGGTCATCTCACCGGTGTGTGGGTTTGTCATCATTCGATAGCCCTACAACAAAGACATTTCCCCTTCAGAATACAGCCTTGCACACTTGAGCTAAACCTGAAAATGCAAAGCTTTATAAAAAGATGTACCAGAATATGGTGGCTTAGTAGGCTAAAAGGTTTGGGGGGGTTCTTACCTTATGATTCCATCTTAGAATAGACAACACGGTGCATACAGGTCCAGGACTAGTTATGGTACTTCACTAGACAGACTCCTTCCCTCTTGTTTCTCTGCCATCCCAAGGGTGCTGCCCCATCTTCATAGTCAAAGATGACTGACTCACCATGATCTCTTTTCAGCCTAAGAGAAGGGGGCTGATCTAGAAGTTGTACAGATCATTTTCACTCATATCCTATTAGCCAGAACAGAGTCACATGACCACAGCTAGCTGTAAAGGAGGCTGGAAAACATCATCTTTAGCAAGTCAGCCACTCTGAAAGCTTCTGTTATTATAGAACAGGGGTCAGCAAACAATGATCTGAGCGTCAGATCAGCTAGCCACCTGTCATTGTAAATAAAATCATATTGGAACACAGCCACTCCCATTTGCTTATGAATTGTTTGTGGCTGCTTTCACACTACAATGGAAGAGTTAAGTAGTTGTGCCAGATACCATATTGCCTGCAAAGCTAAGGAAGTTATTATCTGGCCCTTTATAGAAGAAGTTTGCTGGCTTACTATGGAAAAAGGGTGCTACTGAGCCATCTTTCATAGCCACTAACTCAGGAAACAGGTAAGCCCTGGCACACTGCCCCAGCCAACTGCTCATTCCCAGGGAATCCCAAGGGGGCTGGACAAATTGAAAGCGTGGCACCTGGCTGGGCTTGCCAACACTTTTGCTGAACAAACTCGGATAAACTTGTCAGCAAGAAAAGCCAATAACTCAAGAGATGAGGGTTTGGAAAAGAGAAAGGGGAAATTTGCTTCTGGTGCTGGCAGCCAAGGGAAGTGGCAGGCTCAAGCCTTCATTGACCTTCCCACCTGTAAGATGGACACCTGGAGTTCTATTGGAAGAGGTTCAGGGAAGGGGCTACGTGGGGTGTGGTCTTCTAGGCATTCTGTTGCTGTCAGGGCTTTTCTGGACCGGTGGTTGGAATGTTCCACCAACTGTCAGTGCTTCAAGAAAGTGCCATTAGAAATAACTCTTGGGGTCTATAGCTGAGCAAGAGGGCTCGCTGACAAGAGGAAATGAGTATTAGGGGAGCAACTGGTATCCCTACCACAGTAAGGGGCCTGGTAAGCAGGGTGAGTCACTGCCTTGGAAATTCAGAGTCAGGCCTCGGTTCTTCTGAAGACTAGTGACCCCCAGGGCAGTGGGTTGGTATTCAGAAGCAGTGTTTAAGGAACGATTTAAGGAGTGTCAGCATGGAGTGATTTGGTGGAGGTGAAGGGGGAGGATACAAAAGGTTGGTTACTAAAGTGAGATTCCATCTTTAGAGCATTATCGGGGCACCTGGGTGGCTCAGTCGTTTAAGTATCTGCCTTCAGCTCAGGTCATGATCCCAGGGTCCTGGGATTGAGCCCCGAGCCCCACGTTGGGGCATCCCCTTGGCATGGAGACCAGAGAAGGCCTCAGTGGGAGGTGGCCTTGAGGCTCAGGCAGCAGCAGCAGGCTTGCAGGGAAGAAGGGAGCCCTTGCCTCACTCCCAGCCCAGCCTCTCCTGGACCCAGCTGATTTCCCTTCCCAGCCTTGGCCCAGACCCCCCAAGGAATATGGCTGACCCTGGTCCCTGCCACCACAAGGCACAGCCCTCAGACACAATGTGAAGCATCAGTTGGCCAGTGTTACAGCGACACTGTTTACAAACAGTGCCATCTACAAATTAATGCCTCTCACTAAAAACTGGCACTTACTACCTGGAGGAACTTCGGTGCAAATGAAAATAGAGCTCTGATAATTGCATTCAAAATGAGTGCCACTTAAGATCTTAAAAAACCCAGAGCCATTTTTTAGCTAGTTTTTATTGAAAGAACACTATATTTTTTTAAAGTGTTTTTTTAAGACCTGCAGCCGTATTTGAATGCAGTCATATTTGGAAGTTTTAAAACAGTTCCTTGGAAAGCCAAGGCTGAGCCAGAAATCAGACAATGCTTTTGTGAGGCATAAGGAGGAGCATGTGTGCAGAACCCCCTGAGTGCAGGAGATGGGCCACCCGCAGGAAAGCCAAGTAGGCCACTCCCAGTGGAGGATTGCGGCATTTTCTCAACCTTCCCACTGGAGAGGTACCTGACCACATGGAAGATCCCTCCAAAATCACACCCGTAATAATCAGAGAAAGTAGTATTTTCACAGCTTTGTCTTTCCACAGTTGGTAATCACATGTAAAAGAGCTTTTATTTTTATAGAAATGACTGGCAACTCTCTTTTCTTCTTCTGTCTTTTTAACCAAACCTAGAATGAGGAGACCAGTCTAAATAATGAAATACTTGCTTACGCTGGCAAAGAACTCATCTCCTGTTAATTAAAACCTAGTGAGGTTGGCGGCCATGTTGGGAAGCAGATGGATAAGGATGCATTTCCAGTGTGTCTTCAGACCTTGTGAAGGCTTAGAAGGAAGGGTACTACCTAGACAGAGTGGCAAGGCTTCCCCTGCGAGTGCAGGAGCCGATGCTGGAAACATAAGTACACGGTACTCGCAGCCCTTCTGACGGAGGCAGCAAAGGAGGGAAAGAAGCGTTTTCTTTTCTTACGGGTTATGCATTTGCAGTTATTAGAATGTAAGACAGTTTATTCTGGAATTTTCACACAAGCTTAAGTTAAGGTAAAAAACCGTTACCATTATGAGAAAGTCCCGATGTTACCTCTGTCTCCTATGATTCTCCTTTACTGTTCTTTGTCCAGTGTCTGGTATGGACTCAACAAACGGTATGTGTTCAGTGCATATTTATTGAATGAATAAATAAATGGGCTCTGGCACTTAATTGTCAGACCTTTCTAGAAGATTAAATGGATTCTTAAAAAAAATGATTTTTTTAAGAGGTGAAATATAAAGACAAAGTCCGCCTCATCCCTTTCCCCTGTCAAACCTCTCCAATACATACATCCCTGGTAACTCTCCTGGTTTTTGTCTAAAAAGTTTGGGAGGAGTGAAGGTTGAAGGTGTGTGGCCTCATATTACTGAAAGGAAAACCCCAGTGTTGTGTAAGTGTTTCATGGGCCCTTTCATAACAAACACAATATTAAGCACAGCCAAAAAGAGTGTTTTGAATTAGTCCTGTGACTTAACAGCACTGAACTGAGGTACAGATCTGGGTTTTGTGTGTAACATGATAGAACTTTGAAAATGGAGTAAAAAGTTTCAACTAGAAGGCTGTTTCAGCTTGGCCTGCTATGTGATTCCTTTGAAGTTTTGGGGTTTTATAAAATTTAAATCTTCAATGTTGTAAATGAAAGGCATTTATGAACAAGCCAAATATAATTTATATTCCTTAATTTTGAGCTCATAATATTTCTACTCTAGGTATATAAGAGGTAACAGAAGAAAAATCTCAGAGTGAGATACTTGAACAGTGATTAGTAGTTTCCTTTTAAGAAATACTGTTGGGCATCTGAACTTTGCGTCATACAGATCTGCAGTTGACCATTGCACCGTCCTTCCTACTCTTTGCCCTTGGAAAAGTCACTCAACCCTCTACGTCTGTATTTCTTCAGCTGGAAAATGGGAATAATAATAGTACTTTCCTCAAAGGCTCATTAATGAGATGATTCATGTAAAGCACTCAGAACAGAGCTACATGGAGTGTTTGCACCAATTGTGGTAAAGCCTATGCTGCTGGAACAGAGACCCCAATATATAGTGAATTAAAAGAGATAAGACTTTATTTATTGCTCACATAACCAGGTAAGCCTTCCAGGCTCTTTGCCAGGCAGTCATGCTCCTTGTAGAAGTGCAGGGAGCCAGGTTCTTTCGGCCTTGCTACTCCACTGCCCCCAACGTCACAGAGTCCATCTGCATGGTTAAGGCAAGGTCATGGGCATGTTTTGTGTCCCAGCTTGAAGTTGGTGGGGGAGAGGGGTGTGGGGAGTGTGGAGACATCATGCTCAGTGCATTTAAGCCCAGACCCAGAAATGGTACACATCCGTGCCATTCACTCCACGGGGGAGAATTGTCACCTGGTCACATCCAGCTGCCGGGGAGGCTAAGAGGTGTCATTTCTACCTGGATAGCCCTGTACCCAGTTAAAACTCATTCACTGTGAAAGAATAGAAGAGCAGATTTGGGTGAGCAACTCAGAGTCTGCATCACAGTGCTTAATAAATGCAACCATTATTTATTTATTAAAAAATAACATTTTAAGGAAGCATTTAAATATTCTTGTTCAAGGGGAATAGGGATCAAAGACCTGCTGCAGCAGAATTTTTTGTCCCATAAGATGTTAGTTGTTTTGGGGGAGGGGTCCTTTAAGTATTGAACCTCAAATCCTGGTAAGCCTTGAGGGTGGATCAAAAGGCCTTGGAGGGTAGAAAAGGGTGGATTAAAAAGCAAAAGCGGTGGGACTATGATAAAGGAGTGAATGCTGATTTAGCTGTGCTTCTCCTTCCTCTCAACCAGCCACTAGGAAAAAGGCCTGATCTGTAAATTAAAGTTAACCCTTTATCTGACCTGGCAAGGACAAAGTACACCAGCTTCTAACGAAACTTTTTCTAGGAGCAAGGTAGTTATTTCAAAGCACAGAAAAGAAGGCAGGGAAGAGGGGATTTGCACAGTCCATCTTTGATTTTTCTCTTTAAAGGGTATACTTGGTACTGTGTTAAGAAACACTTACATAAATATTCATTGAGATTATCTCTGACTTGTCACTGTTGTCAAAGAAAAAACAAAGATAAAATGCGCAAGTTCCTGCATTGAGTAGAAAGTGCTTCAGGTAAAAATTAACTATTAAGTAAGCAACTTTTCTCAACAGAAGAAATGTACAAATTCTTAAGGACAGCCAAGTTAGGGGTAAAGACCTAGTATTACAGCAAATGTTTTTAAAACCTTATAAATGTGACCTCCTCCACTTAATGTATTCGTGTGTATTTAGCAATTGCTAAGAAACAATTAGAAGGAATGAAATCATGTCCCGAGTTGCTCTGTAGTATATTTTTTTAAATCTGCATTTTTAGCCTTGCCGTGTAACTTGCTTTGGACTCTTGTCTGCAAGTAATGTTCATATGTTTGATAACGGGGTCATCTTAAAGAGCAGGCATCTGTTTTTGTTTTTGTAAGTAACCCATTGCCGAACTGCTAAAAATAGTTGCAGTCACTTTAAACAGATGGTCCAAAGCTGATAGGAAAGAAAGTAGAAGTGAATCTGTTTTTCAATTTTTATCCCCCCCCCCACCAAAATGGCAAAATAATTAACAGTAATACCCTGAACCAAATTTTATCTAAATGTTTATCTCTAAGGAATAAGTTTCCTAAGAGGTGGGATTTGTAGATTTACCTGTTTGACTTGGTAGAGTCAAAAGCCAAAATAAAGTGCTTAAATTCCTACTTTCTGATTGCATTTATTAAAATGATTACTTCATTGTTGAAATAGAGCTTTTGCTTTTTTTTTTTTTTTTTTAAGAAAAGCTGTGGTAAATTGTATGGGGGCTAAAAGAAACATGTAGAAAATTCTGAAATCTTAAGAGAGTGGTAAGTGGTGATGACACGTTAATATTTCATGTAAGTGGGACCTTGCCAGAAGACCTGGAGGGATATCAATTGATGAAGTTTATATTCTTAGGATTTCCAAGTTCTTTAGGGGGCTTGAGCTAATAGTTAATTAGCTACTCTTCTTTAGTTTCTGACATTGAAGGTAATGAATCTTTTGATAATGCAACAATGGATTTGCATTTATGAGGGACTTTGAAAACATGCAGATGACATCGATGAGCAGATTATAAAAGTAGTTCTGCCCAGCAGATAAAGTAAGGAAGAGAAACATCCAGGGTTTTCTACTTGTGAAATACTAGGGTGTTGAAGCTCACTCAAATTTTTGTTTTTGTTTTTGTTTTTTTTTTTAAGATTTTTATTTATTTAACAGAGAGAGAGAGCACAAGTAGGCAGAGCGGCAGACAGAGGGAGAGGGAGAAGCAGGCTCTCCGCCGAGCAGGGAGCCCGATGCGGGGCTCGATCCCAGTACCCTGGGATCATGACCTGAGCCGAAGGCAGCCGCTTAACCGACTGAGCCACCCAGGCGCCCCTCAAATTTTTGTTTATTAATTCCCATTAGTGATAATAGTACCTGGCTCATATGTCCTTGTGTGTGTCCACAAATCACCTGCAATTCTTTGATTTTGATGTTTGCATTTTCTTTACCTTTACTGTTCCAGTGGCAACCCACAATTGATAGCTCTTGGGCATTCATGGACTATGGATTGTAAGCTACCTATCTGGAATCTTTCACCTTTGCTTCTGTCTGAATTTGTCTAAATAAAAAGTAGTACACTGGCTCACAGAAAATAAAAAATCATAGCCCAGGAGTTAGCATACTACAACCTGTACCCCTGATTATGTGTGAGAAGGTTTTTTACATTTTTAAAAGATTGTTTTGGGGCACCTGGGTGGCTCAGATGGTTAAGCATCTGCCTTCGGCTCAGGTCATGATCTCACGGTCCTGGGATCGAGCCCCCATGTCAGGCTCCTGGCTCAGCAAGGAGCCTGCTTCTCCCTCTCCCTCTGCCTCTCCCCCTGCTCATGCTCTCTCTCTCTCTCTCTGTGTATCTCTGTGTCTTAAATAAATAAATAAAAAATTAAAAAAAAAAAAGATTGTTTAAAGAGAGGAAGAAGAAAAACAATGAGATAGATGCCACGTGTAGCCTGCATGGTCTACAATATTTACTAGCTGGCCCTTTACAAAAATGTTTGCCGCCCCCTGTCATAGACAGGTAGTATAACAATGGGTAAGGACTTGGGCTCTGGGACCAGGTTGCATTGGTTCAAGTCCTAACTTTACTACTTCTAGTATGACCTGGGGCAAGTGACTCAATCTCTCTGTGACTTTTTTTCTCATCTGTAAATGGGAATAATTACAGTGCATACCTCATAGGATTGTGGTGAAGACTATGTTAATGTATAAAGTACTTAAAACAATGCCTGGTATTTAGTATTCAAATAATGTTAATTATTATTATTACTATAGTGGTGGTGGACAGTCTTTAGAGATGATATGAAGTAGTCTTTTCTTTCAAGTGATGAATGTCCAAATTATCAAAGATCATTTTCTGTCTTCTGCATCAAGAATTTTCTTTTTAATAGTGCCTGCTTTGTTGAAAAAAGAAGTCAAGATGACCTATACTCAGGATGCTTGGGTGGCTCAGTTGGTTAAGCGTCTGCCTTCGGCTCAGGTCATGATCCCATGACCCAGGATCCCATCCCGATAATGAGCATCGGGCTCCCTGCTCAGTGTGGAGCCTGTTTCTCCCTCTGCTGTGCTCTCTCTCTGACAAATAAATAAAATCTTTAAAAAAAAAGACCTAAACTCAAATGTAAAAAAAAAAGATTGAAAGCATAAAAAATAATAAAGATACCTGTTTTTAAGTTAAGAAAAGGACGTTAAATGTGACAGGCACTTAAATTTGCAAACAAATTCTTTGATGTGTATATGACTAAGTGTAAGAAGAAATAAAATGGATGAGAGACATGGAAGAGAGGATAATGGTTAAAAAGAGAAAGAAAAAGAAACAAGAATAAGAGAGGTAGTCAGCAGAAGAGGAGAAACATTTAGATGAAAAGGAAGGTGGGGGTTTCTGCAGGATGGCCAGTTTTAACATTCCTACTTCCCTAGGGACCCCACCTCAGTTATTCTGTGTGTCCAGTTTAATTGCTCCCATTTGAAGGAAAATATGTCTCCTTTTGTTTGATTATGTTTCCTTTGCAGAAATAAATTTTCAGCATCAAGTCAAGTAATGCTTACTGAACACACGTATGTAAGGTATGTTCCCTCAGGAAACCTGTCATATATAAAAAAATCCTCGTATTTTGTGTATTTATTTTTTAGGCCCAGTAGTTTTATTATCTTTAGCCACTTGCCTTATCACCATACAACATTTGTTGGATTTCTGAATACTTTTCTTCGTCTTCTCTAATACCTCTTTATTTATTGCCTTGTTTTCTCTCAGGTAGGGTAAGAGCAAACTTTGTTATTTACAAAATGTGGAAACTGTTAAACAGAAAAAAACATATAATGAAGGTTAATTCACTCTTTCTTTTTCCTCCTTTTTCACTCGAGTTGTTTACTCTGTTTATGGCTATCGGACTCGGGAGATTAGTGTTCCAGGACTGGTATTGGATGATGTCAGGGGACTGAAGTAATGGCCTTGCGTGGAGATTACACCGGGAAGCCTAACATGGGTTACCTCATCTTATTAGCTGATGGAGACCTTTGAGAAGACAAGATTGCAGAGCTTTCAAGCCCGCACTCCAGGATCTGATCCTAAGAGCTTGATAATTGTCACTGCCCGGTGGGACTGTGTTAAGAGTAGTGGTGGCTTGGTGTGCTAAACTACTTTCTGTGAGAGTATCCTAACAATTCCACACATCCTTTGCACTATTTACATGAGATTAGGACTTTCAGATCAACTTTAGTTTTCCTGTCTAGCAATTGTAGAATTCTAAAACCAGTCCTGCTTGTTTGCTTGCTTTTGTCTTCCTCTACCGGAAATTGAGTTTGCTGAGCTACGTGAAATTTTGTTTCTTGAGTTATTGCCATTCCTCCAGTAGCCAGAACAGTGGCACATATAGGTGCTCAATAAATACTTTTGGATGAGTGAACGGAAGAATAAATTGAATATAGTTACTCATTATTCCACTGAAATAATCCTCTCCAGACTTACATAGGGTTACCAGTTGATATCATTTTAGATGTTTTTGTGCTAAGAAGAATATTTTAGATTTTGAATGAATTCTGTTCAACAGATACACAGTTTTTCAGTACATAAAAGGGAACTTGAACATGAAATCCATGTTTTCATGGGTTAATATTATTGTAACTTAAATGGTGAACAGTAAGATTATTAGATGCCCATGAGTTAGGGGGTTAAGGCCTTTATTTGCAACTCAACCCCCAAAAATGTTTGAAAGGGCTTTTAAATATTATTGTTCCCTTTATTCTAAGAGAATAGCGTAACAAATATTATTTTTAAAACTGTTCTTTCAAGTAAAAGTAAATTATGAAACAGTAACCACTGTGCTCTGCTGTTTCCTGTAAGCATTCCTTCCATATGCCCTTTCTCAGGATTTGGATGTAACAAAATGAGGAATAAACCAAGGAAGTGGGAGACATGGCATGCAGGGGTTGGTGGACCCACCTTGGGGAAGCAGTGCAGGAATTCGCGGATGAAAGCCACGAACCAGGCCCGTCAGCACCCAGTCCTGGTGAAGGAGAAGGATAGGGAGGTGGTGAAGGGGATTCCAGCAGAGTGGACCTAGGAAAGGAGGGGACTGATAAGAAGTGAAAGTTAATAAAGACAGTTGGTGAGGTAAAACACAGAGAATCCATTAGACTTCGGCCATAGGAGCATTCTCTGTCGTGTGGCCTCAGGTAGGGACACTGACACTGGACAAGGATAGAGGCAAATGCAGTCCTAGCCCCAGCCTGGGACTGTAGGAAACAGCACCCCTGTTGTCATGATAATGTCGGTGCCCCTCATTGATTTTAAACTATCAGACTCAACCTTAGAGTGAAAAAACATGGAGAAGTGAGGTGGTTATAGAGCAGAATGTCTGTGTTACCAGCCTTGACAATGTGGAAGTATATGTACAGCAGAGGATAATTAGGCAATGGAAGGGCATGAGGGAAGATGAAAGCAGGGGGTGAAAACTCATCGTTCCAAGAAAGTTACACTCTATCTATGCTGATAACGAACCGGTGTTAAGTATGTGGCTTGAAGCCCTTCTGGTTGAGGTACTGGAGCTGGTGGTCTCTCTACATTGGGAGGAAGAAGGAGAGAGGCAATATGGGGAAAGTGAGCTGACTGGCGAGGCTGGGTAGATAATGTAAAAGTAGTAAGTCCTATATAAACATAGTATTTGGAAATATGCAGTATCTTTTAGTGTCCTTGTAAGAGACTGAATTCAGGTCAGAAGGTTCAAATGCAGACTTTAATGAAGGACTACATATGGTCCTGTGGGCTGGGTTTAGAGGAGTGTCCTTACACCTTTAGGGCTGGAGGGATGGGAGGATATAATAAACTGATTTTAATAACTGTGTACATAAGACCCTTGAGCTCTGGAACAATGTAGGAGCAACCACCCAGGGGCACTGTGCTTAGGAATTAGGCAGCCACCACTGGAAACCAGGAGTTAAAGCCAGGAGAAAAGAGAATAAACACACTAACCCCCTCGCCAAACACAGAGAAGGGCAGAGGATGGTTAGGGATGGAGCCGGGCAGGGCTGCTGGGGGGCAGCTGTGGTTTAAACAAAGATTAACCAGCAAGAGTAACAACCAAGAGAAGCCAAAACCGGGACATGCTTTTCTTTAGAATAGAAGGGAGGGGGTGCCTAGAGTGGAGATTATTGTGTTGTCTGATACTGTAGAGTTGACGTTTAACCTCCTATAGGTATAAATTTAATAGGACATTTTAATATAAATACTTTTATTTATATTATTACTATTTCATCTAATGCTGTGAGCTTGGTAGACAGGAGTGACTCAAACAGATAGTCTCTGCTCTTAAATTGCTTATATGTAGTCTACTTGGAGAAAGAAGATGCCAACCAAACCAGAAGAAAAGATAATAAATATGATTACAAGTTGTGATTAATGCTAAAGTTTAATTTCGTAAACATTAAAAAGTTAGTGTTGCTTGTATAAACTTAAGTCTTTACCAGTGATACTGCACTAATTTTAAAAATACAATTACTTGAGAGTGGGAACAGTTCTTTCTTGAGTAGCTTATTTTGCTCTTTTTAACTATAAATACACAACATGCTGCAAATCAGATACACAAATTGAACAGCTGCTTCTTCATTGTTTTGTTCCTTTGTTACTCATTTTAATGAATAGTTGGAACAGACTTCAAAACATTAAATTAGATGTATAAGCATGCTTTAAGAATTGTATCATAATGTCAGTGTATTTAAAACTTAGTAGTGATATCATTGCCTAAATACAGTAAATTTTTAAAGTCAATTATTTTAGCTGCTTTACCCTCTATAAATAATCTGGTAGTAAAATAGAGAAGAGATAAAAATTAACCCGGGGATCCATGTCCAAGTACAGAGACTTGGGGAAATCCCCCCCCCCCCACCTTCCTGCTTCCTGACATATGAACCTTAATGATTTGAATAAGTCTTTTGGGGGTCCTTGGTTGGTATTTGCCTTTTCCTGCTTTTCTAGTAGAGATCTGAGCAACAACAGAGAAATTGGGGAAAGCATTAAAAGCATAGGAGTTTTATCCTGTCTTCCTTGATACTTCCTGTCTCTGAGGGTGTTGGCCAAAGGGGAAAGATAAATGAACAAGGAAGATGGATGTCAGCTGTCTTCCTCATTCCTCTCGCCTTTCAGAGCATTCACAGCAGTCTGAGAACAGAAAAACTTTAAGTCCTGTATTCCTATATCCTCAGCATTTGCTTGTTAAAATAAACCTTTGAACATTTTATCTCTCCTGATTTAAGCTACTCTGTTTCCTCCATGAAAAAGCTGGCGAGGGTGTTTTAAGCTGATACTGCATCCCTTAAAATGTAGTCATAAATCATGGGAAGCTCGCTGCTTTTAAAACCTGCCAGAATTACCATACTAATGCACTTCTTCAAAGGTTGTTAAAAATGGTAATTAAGTAAACTATTTGTTTTTGTGCCCTTATGCCTCTCAGCATGTTTTTTGTATGGATTCTCTCATTTGATTTTGATACAGTTCCGGGAAACAGAATTCCTACTAATGCAGGAGTTTTATATAAGTTCAGTTCCTTAAATATGGGAGAAAATCTAGAATTGCCTCTCCAGAAATCATTTTGTTTTTAATAATCATTAGTTACGTATTCTTATTGCTCTAGAAATTAAGAAATGGAACCACGAGATCACTGTAGCCCAGAATCTATGTCTAATACTTGAATCTCCCCTTCAGGGATCATTTTCTGATGTTTTCTTCAGGGAGTATAATTTGTAAAACCCTGGCTGATTGTCTTGCAAATGTGTGTCACCAGTCACGGGGGAGAGGGGCGTGCCACATGATTGATTATTTATGTCTATCATCTTCGTGTTTAAAGAGCTCTACATGTTAGTGCAAAACTCTAGTATAAAATGGGCAGACAGTTTAGAGGAGAGTCTGCTGTTGCTGATGATGAGATCATAACCAAAACCCACACTCCTCTCTAGACAGAAAGATCCCCGTGGAGATAAGCATGCTTTTTGAGAGGAGTCACTCAGCCACGCCATCACTGAACCATGGTCTCTTTCACTTTACCTGTTCCTTGACTTGAAGTACTGTGGACATAAATCTGTAGTTTTCCAGAATCTTTGTTTTGGAAATGATTTTGTTTTAGCTATTCATGTCTGAGACACCTGAAAACCAAAAATAGTGGCCAAACCATGTCAACTTAGAAACTGTCAGTTAGTTAGTTGTTTGTCTTTTTAAATATTGAGAAAGCCATATACTACCTAGATTCAATTTAGAGATGTGGACTCTTCCTTAAAAGGCAATGATCAGAAGTCCAAAGGTGCTTAAGGAAATAGTGAACCTACCTAGGTTGATAGAAGAGTTTTGTCTTTGGAACATAGTGTTTAATAGGAATTCGTAAGTTAACTTGCTGTTCTTGAGTAACTGATTTGTAGAAGTCCAAAGTAAGTGCTTCGTGCTTTGTTTTGTTTTGTTCTGTTCTGTTTGTGTTTTTGATTTTTGTGGTGTCTGCCTTTTTTATGTTTTCTCTGCTCACAGGGACTCCACTAGGGGGCAGACAAAAGAATGGAGAAGAGACCCATACCAGTGCATTGTGTTCACTATAACCTTAAGCCCTGTGTTTGCTACTGCTTCTGAATACCTTGGAGGAAGGTTTTTCTATTTGGTTGTATTTCATATAGTAGGATCTAAAGTGGTTTTTTCGTATGCTTGTTTCTACATTTAAAGTGTAAACATATTTATACAAGTTTAATGATAATTTTTAAATCAACTCATTGTCATAGTGTTTGTTTTGCTTTTATACCATATTTCCACCTCAAACCACTTAATTATCTGTTGATGACCATAATGATGATCCCTATACGGTTCACCGTATACATGAAGACTCTCACTCATTTATTCAGTCACCACACTTAAATTCCTCCTTTTTGTCAGGCATTCTGTGTATTGGGTTTGAGAACAGAGCTGTGAAGAGTTAGAGCCTAGGAGACTGAGTATAAACAAATGGTAGGTTACGGTTGCCCTCCAAGCCGTTTGATGGAAGAACTAAGATGAGAGGAACAAGAAGAGCTTCTTGATGGCTACAGTGCTGACAATTTTTATTTCTGGTTATTTTCTTTTTTCAAACTGCTCATAAAGATTAGAATGCCATATGGGGTTGGAGTGGGGACTTCATTTGTTAAGTGAGACTGTAAGCCCCTCCTCTGTCTGGGCCATGTCTAGGAAGACAGCTAAAGATGTTGTGTTTTTTATTCTTCTTTTGTCTTTTGCTCCACCAAGAATTGCATCTTATTTACCAAAAAGTCGTTTAGTTCAGCCAGCTTGGGGTTACATAATCTGCATCTTTAAATGAAAATCTCTTTGCTTTGCCTTTTCATGGTCAGTAACTCAACAAAATACAGAGGGGTGCTTTTGTTTTTATTTCATGTTTAAAGCTAGTCAGATTTTCACGAGAGATACTTTGTTTCTCCTCAACTTAACTTTCCCTCTGTTTTGGGAACAAACTATCCTTTGTTCATTGTAGATAATCTATAAATAGATTGCCTAATCTTTGAATTGTTAAGGAATAAACATTTAAATCTATAGTTTTCCAGAAGTAGGGGTATTTATTTCAAGAATGTCTTCAGGTTACAACAATGCCTAACACAAGTGAAGTCTCAAAATATCTTTTTGGTGGAATAAATTCTTCATCTATTAGATTTAATAAGTCATTCTATACAGTATGAGAAAGCAATCATTGGTAAAACAAGTGATAGCATTTCTGTCGAGGATTATACATATTTGTTTTAGTTATTATTTGCTTATAGAATGAATTGCGTGCTGTAGCAAATTGGACAGGACCTAACAGGACATTCTTTTGAGTTCATAATTAAATATCTTAATTACTAGAACGTATCTGGGATGCTATTATAAGAAATCCCACTGTAAATAAGTGTCCTGTGTTTTTAGTCATTAAATATATTTTCTTTATTGGGTTTCAGAAAACATTTTAGTGAGGGCTTCACCTTTATTTTCCATAATTCTAGCATGGTAAACAAGACTTGGGAAAAGTCACAATAAGTAAAATATTAGTGAATTAAAATTTTAAACCTGAGGACTTTGGACCACTGAAAGTTAGAAGCATAGCTCATGAAACCAAAGATACATTCATCTTATTTAAAAAGTTAGCTACTTGGGGCACTTGGGTGGCTCAGTGGTTAAGCGTCTGCCTTCGGCTCAGGTCATGATCCCGGGGTCCTGGGATCGAGCCCCGCATCAGGCTCCCTGCTCGGCGGGAAGCCTGCTTCTCCCTCTCCCACTCCCCCTGCTTGTGTTCCCCCTCTCACTGTCTCTCTCTCTCTTTGTCAAATAAATAAATAAATAAAATCTAAACAAAATAAAAAGTTAGCTACTTGAAAAGTATGTATGTATATGAATAAAAATTAGATGAAAATATGGGAAAAAATTTTTTCGATATCAATAGGATTATATATAACTTCTCCCTAATTTTTCAGTTGAATTTGTTGTTGCTTGTAGTTTATTAATAATAAATTGTTAAGAAACTACCCATACAACTTACACGATTTTATTCTGGAGAACACTTGAGTTGGAAATTGGATAACCTCCAGAAATACAGATTCCACCGAGTACTTTAAACTAAGAGGTACAGTCACTTGGAAGTTTATGACATAAAAGTATAGGCCTAAGCCTGTTGCTGCAGGTTTTTCTTTTATTTTTTAAATAGCTGCTACGTTTTAAAGATGTCTTAGAATTAAAGGCAGAGGATAAAATTTAAACAAATTCTATCCAAAAATTAATATCAAAAATAATTTTATGTAACATAGAGAACAAATGGACATTTTTTTCTATACTGATAAAATACTCTTGAATCTTTAATAGTCTTAATATTACTGACTCCCACCTCTACCCCCTGGCAGTCCCAGTTGGTTTTTAGTTGGAAAATTTTCCAAGTGTTTGACTTATCTTTTTTAATTTTTAAATTTTTAATTGAAATACAGTTGACTTTACAATATTAAAGTAGTTTCAGGTGTACAGCATAGTGTTTCAAGAATTATATACCTTACAAAATGTTCATTAAATAAGTATATTACAGTATTATTGACTATATTCCCTATGCTGCACTTTTCATCCTCATGACTTATTTATTTTTTTATTATTTTTTTTATTTTATTATGTTATGTATGACTTATTTATTTTTAACTGGAAGTTTGTGCCTCTTAATCCCCTTCACCCATTTGGCCCATCCTTCCTCCCCCCCCCCCCCCATGGCAACCACCAGCTTGTTCTCTGTATTTATGAGTCTCTTCTCTCTTTTTTGTTGCTGTTGTTGTTGTTTGTTTGTTTTGTTTTTTTCAGATTTCACATATAAGTGAAATCATATGGTGTTTGTCTTTCTCTGTGTGGCTTATTTCACTCAGTGTAATACCCTCTAGGTTCATCCGTGTGTTCACAAATGGCAATATTTTATCCTTTTTCATGGCTGAGAAGTATTCCATTTGTGTGTGTGTGTGTGTGTGTGTGTGTGTGTGTGTATTTACATATAAACACACCACATCTTCTTTATCGACTCATCTATCCATGGACAGTTGGGTTATTTCCATATTTTGACTATTAGAAATTATGCTGCAATAAACATAGGGGTGCATATATCTTTCCCAACTAGTGTTTTCATTGACTTCAGGTAAATAACCCAGCAATGAAATTATTGGATCATATGGTACTTCTATTTTTAGTTTTTTTGAGGAACCTCCATACTGTCTTCCACAGTGGCTGCACCAATTTGCATTCCCACCAGCAGTGCACGAGGGTTCAGTTTTCTCCACAGCCTTGCTAATACTTGGTTCTTGTCTTTTTGATACTAGCCATTCTGACTGGTGTGAGGTGTTATCTCATGTGGCTTGGATGTGCATTTCCCTAATAATTAGTGATTTTGAATTATCTCACTTTTTAGGAATAGAATAAAAATTAAAACTGTTGCCTTCAACATGCCTACATTCATGTAGCAGCTGGGGTGTGGGGACTTTTCCATATGTGTGTATGTTCTACTTGACTTCCTGTCTACATTTATCTATTGCAGCAGCATCTACAGTCTCAGGAATGAGGAAGGGGTAAGAGATGGGATCGGAGAATAGATAGGCTGAGTGGAAAAATACAGACAGGATATCCTCTTTCAGAAGGTCACGTCCCACCATCAAGAGTTGGGGGTTTGTGGGATTCTGAAGCCCTCTAATTAAATGGGGGAAGAGGTGCCATCTTTCCCTTTTCTGCCATCTTCCTCAATCCAAATCCACCCCTCCTTCACTCTAGTTAAATACCACCAATTGCATATTTAAAGTAAAGTACTGAAATGCGAATTTCTGTGGTGAAGTGTGGGATGGCCCGATGACGTCCCTGAAAACCCAAAGCCAATCCCTGTACTCCGAACTCAAGGTTTATATTTAGAAGACAGTGTGGATCCTGTAGTTTCAAAATGCTGTAAACATGTTTGTGTGGTTATTTTTAGCTTTTACAGACTTTAGTGAACTTTCAAGTCGGCAAGTCAGACAGTCAGTTGTCTGTTACCTCAGATGCCAGCACTTTGTGAAAGACTCTGATTGTCTCAAAGGTTTCTTACATATTTAAAGCAGATAAGTGTAAGAAGTTATCTCATGTCAACTGTGTGTGGTGTATCTATGTATGATTCTGCATACTGTACATATTTTTTAAACTTTTATGAACTGTATCACTTGGGTAACAGTTTTGCTTGGAGTTCAAGACAAGTTGGGTGTTGCCAAATGGAACTGTTATTCCTCTGGCAGAAATAGCTAGTCGTTTTCTCCTTCTCCCAGCCTTTCTCTCCTAGTCCTCAAGCATTAAATCATCATACACAAATCCTTACAGTCACTGTTGTTTTCAACCCATTGTATCTACTTCCTCTTGGTCAAAGGTTATGAGGCTTGAGTGGTGTAGAGGGAGAGATAGAAATTGGACAGAAAAAAGAAAGCTGGGCTCATTTTAGGGCCGACACACCATAGAATGGGCAAGACAGCACTGAATTGTTGAAAACAAAAAGTAGTAAATGATCAACAGCTTTTCTTGTATGATGAGATCCTTATCTGCCTGTTACATGAATGAAAAAGAGATTGCACTCCAAGAATGCTGCCTTAGGAAAGAGTGACACCCCCCTCTGCCGTGGTGGGGAAGGGGGAGGGGAGGTCAGCACCCGCACCAGCACCAGCACCGGTCTGAGTCTTGCACGTTTGCAGAGATCTTCTTGATTTCATTATCTGTGGAGTAATTTTTATACATGTTCAACTCTGTAGTTAGTTCCCCTCTTTGCATGAGGTTATTCTTCCTTGCATCTTGAACTTAATGTGTTTTATAGTCACTGACTCCAAAATGTGTAATTTATCTATTTGGAAGTGTCATTCTAAGGAAAACTTTCAGTGCCACATTTCCTTTGTTCTGGAAGCTTTGGTGTGAGTTTTATGTTTAGAAGAAAATTGTACTAAGCGTTATTTTGGCTTATTATGTATAAATGTAATTATGGAAATTTGAAATTTGTTTTTGTAACACTTCAGTGCTTTTCCTCTAGTTCTTAATGTTGTTTTTGAACCATGATCCAAGTCTCAGTGTATCCGTGTTTTACTTTATTGTGAATTGTGAATGTTCAGTAAGAAACACAGAACAGAAAATGAGAACATTTTTCGTATGTTTTGCTGGAAACTCAAAACACTAGCTCTATTCCAGCATTAATTATTTTGGATTGGATAGCAGAACAAGAAATAGAGTTTAGAAATTTGTCGGGTTTACGGAAGATAATTTTTTTAAATTCCAGATTATTGTTGGTATTCCATTTTTTTAAAATCTCCATTGAAGCAAGCATGTTCTTTTCCAAATAATAATAACAACAACAACATAGATGGTATGCATTTGTGGGCCAAAGTTAGTTTGTGAAACACAGTGAAATCAGCAAGTCGGTCCACATCATCGTTACCGCCCTAGGCACTGCCGCTTACATTTGCGCTCTCCAACTCGTTGTGGGTCTTATTTGGAGCTGCAAGCCTCTTCAGCAACTGGTATTGCCTGTCTCTCAAGTCAAGAAGTGGACTTTAAAACTGCCCTGTCCATATAATAGTTACCAGCCCCAGGTGACTGAATTCAATAAATTAGAAAACGAGTTCCTCAGTTGCGCCAGCCACTCTTGAAGTTTCCTATGGCGACATGTGGCTGGTAGTGCTGGGCTGGGCCGTGTAGTCATTTCCCGTGTTGCGGAAAGTTCTGTTGGACAGCACTTCTCTAGACTGCAATTAGAATTTTTATCTGTGCTGGAGAATCTTGTGACTTTAAGGTATGATACCAGCTTCCAACCACTTAAACAATAACATGTAAGTGAAATTCTCACATCTTACTCTTCAGTTAAATGTGTACATTGACATCATACTTCATAGCATATGGCAGTCTGCCCATATTCTCTCTTATGACGTTGCATTCTACCCTCAGGCACTGGAGCAGCGTTTTACATAGGCATACACATGTGCAACAATTTTGAGTATGTGTACAAGTGTGTGTGTAGGGACTATAACTATGTATATATAATTAAATACACTAACACAAATAATATTTCATAACTAAAATATGTAGATGTCCTAATACCGTAGGCACTGTCTGAAGTTGTAGTTTCCTAAGTTTCGTACATTGGCGTGGTTTCATATTGAGTTATTTCTTGATTAAGTTGGTTTCACTTTTTGTTGACTGAACCTTGTGGAGGAGATTTGATAGGATTTATGGCTGAACTCTTCCAGAGTAAGAAGGCCCACTGTTGCTTTGGTGTATCATCCATTTATGTGGAGACTAAGTTAGTGGGCAACAGAGACAGCATCATCGGGGTCACCAGGAGACACTGTCCATTTGTTCAGCTAACAGTTCTCACACCTTTTAGGCCACCGGGTCCTTGCATGCTGTGCACTATGCCAAGCACTTGAGGAATAAGACAGGGTCTTAGGGAGGAAAGCAGCTGTACAAAGGACTGATTGACATGCAAGAGGAGGGTTCTCTGATAGAAGTTTGTCCAAGGTGCTGGGGACACCCTGGAGTGGTCAGCTCTACCTGGCACAGATGACAGGTAGAACAATAGAAAGTGTTACCAGTATTCTTTCACACCAGTTTCCAGTTACTCCAAACAGAAAAGTTCCTTGCCCAAATCTCTCAGTATTTTGGAAATTTTGTAAACCGTGGGGGAAATGTTTTAAAAATGCCTTTCAAAAGCATCCTTTCAATGACTTTTTAAGATTCTGTATGGAGATGTATCCTAACTTATTTACTCGGTTCCCTTCTGTCACCAGCCTTACCACTCTGCTCAGGACAGAGGGGTTTCCCAAGATGTGGAACTTTCAGTTTTCTAAAACAGGAATGGTCCTGGGAAAACTGGAATGATTGGTCACTCTCCCTATTGTCGAATATTTAGATCGCTTCAATTATTTACTCATATAAACAGTACTATGTTACTATTCCGATGCCTAAGTATTTAGCTGCACTTTTGCATTATTTCCTTAGATGAGATTCGTAGAAATGGAATGAATGGCTCAGTGACTCTGGACATGTTTGGAGCTCATGGTAACTCCTACAGCCCTTTGTTGTATTTTTGCCATTTTTCAGCCAGATTGGTAAAAATCTGCCTGAACGTTTTGTGCTGCCTTTGCCTCCACAGGGTCTTAGGGAGATATGCAGAAAACAGAGATAGGAACATACTAGCTTGGCTACCATTCTGAATCTCTCACTGGCCAAATTACATATGACTCCAACTACCTTTCCTTTTTTTTTTTTTATCACCTTTTATTGTCTCATTTTATTTCACATAAATATTTCTTGAAATTCAATTACACGTAACAAGTATTTATTGCCTACTCTGTGTTGAGTTTCATGCTGGACAAAAAATGGCAGAATATCAAGTAAATAGAAGATACTGTCCCAATTCACTGTTAGAGCACAAGAGTACTAATTATTACAATGCAGTCCAACTACCTTTGTCTAGGCAAGGCTGAAGTCTGATTCCAAAAGAGAGTGGACTCCCTGAGCCCATTCACCTACAACCACACCCTGACGTGAGTCCCTGACTCTCAGGGCACAGTGTAGAAATAAAAGCATGAGATCAGAGGAAACCCAAGGCTGGCTGTCTTTCTTCCCAGTCCAGCTTCAGCTATATATCACCCCAGGCCTCCACCCCCTGTCACTCAGGATGTTGCAAACTTCTCTTGGATCCACTGCTAGCCAGGCTCTTGCCTCTTTCAGCCTCCCTCTGCTCAGGGTAAGGAAGCCATGAAAACCCCCCGAGTTAGAGTGTGTCCCCGCAGCGCTGACAGTTGGGAATATGATGAGATACATGAACTAGCATTCACAAGTAAAAATATATTCAACCTGCCCCACGGTGCAGCATTGAGAGTTCATGCCATGAAGTGACCTACTTTCCTGTGGAACTTCAGTAACTAAATTTCCCTGGTTGGGGTCCAAGGTCTCATACCAAACTTCTTTGTAGTAAGAAGTGTTAAAGTGTTGTTCTATTTCAGGCCTTCTTAACATGTGCCCCAGGGGTCCTGTGAACCCCTGAAACTGTGTACAATGTAATTTATGTGCCTTTTTCTAAGAAAAAGTTCCATTGCTTTTATCAGATTCTCAAAGTGGTCTATGACCCAGAAAAGGTGTAACAACTGCTTTGTGTACATTAAATACTCAGAAGTTTCTGCTGTTACTTCTTTCGTTTGTTTTATGTAGGACTTATGCCAGGGCTTTGAGGTAGGCATCCATTTAACAATGATTTCAACAAGTAAATTATATGAACTTTTAGTTAATAACTTAAAATTCCCTGATTTTTTTTTTCCTTCAGGTATTTACTTCTGAGTTAAATTTGATTTTTTTTTTTTTTTTTTTTTGGTTAATTTTGCTATTAGGAAGTTGTTTCAGGTCCAGCTAATTTGTTTTTGTCCAGGCAATATATGTAAACTATTAAAAGGTTTGTGGAACAGTTGTTAGCCTACATCTAGGCATTGTTCTACATTATTTTTGGTGTATTCTTTTGTTTATATTACTAAGCTAAAGTTAGCACAGATAGCACCAGGCTAGAAAATGGTGACAATAGTTTGAAAACAGGAAATTTTAGGCTTGTGTGTGTTTGGAACAGATGATCATAATGATAGAGCCAGTGGAGTGGAAACTTCCACCGAGCCTGTTTTTTCCTTATTTTGCTCTATGAGAAAAGATGGTGCTTCCTGGAAAACAACTCAAGTCTTTTAAAGCAAATGGTTTTCTTTTGTCCCCGTTTCATGGCTAATTTGTTTTTCTTTATTTTATTTACCCTGGTTGTATTATTATGGAAATTTAATATTTTTTAATAGGTAAAGTAATTCCCAAAGTGTTTATTTAGATATTTAATATTTAGATATTTAGTATATTACCATTTACTGACATGGTTTTTACAGAAAATTAAAATAATATGAATATTATAGCCACCAAATTTTATGGGAAGTCTTTTAAGTGCTCCCAACTTGCCTTTTTTTTTTTAACCCCCTAAATTCCAGTCTTTAAAACAAAGTAGTTCTACTTTGTCTAAGCTATTTCCTGACTAAGACTCCTTCCAGATGTATCCTGGAATTCTATATTTAAAAGAAAGACTAAATTCATTCACTAATTTCAGAGTAAGAAGAAGAGTATACATTTCCATACATACATAAACTTTTTTGTTTTGTGTACATCGTTCCTAAATTTTTAAATATTAACAGACTTTCTTTTTTAGAGCATTTTTAGTCATAAGCTTTTTAAGCATGTTGTATTTTTTTTTAATTATAGAAGTAATAAATAGAAGCTCCTTGAAAAAAATCAGACTATACAGAAGTATATAAAATAAAATTAGGAAACTTGTCTGACCTTCCCATCCCTATTTCTGGAATTACCGCAGTGAAGGATTCCAATGTGTCTCCTTCCAGACATGTTATCTAAACATAGTTTGTGTGTACAAACACACATTCATTTCAGGCAAATGGGAATTGTACTGTATGTATAATTCTGCAAGTTGCTCTTTCTTTTCATTTGACAGTTATGGGCATTTTTTCATATATAGATCTATGTTTTAAGTGTTTTACATCGATTTGTTACTGTATAGGTGTTTTATCATTTATTTAACTTAACCATTACCCTGGTGAAGAAATTTAGATTAAAACCCATTCGGTTAAGCATCTGTCTTTGGCTCAGGTCATGATCCCAGTGTCCCGGGATCGAGTCCACGGGCTCCTTGCTCAGCGGGGCGCCTGCTTCTCCCTCTGCTCCCCCTCCCCGCCCCGCTCATGCTCACTTGCTCTCTCTCTCAAATAAATAAATAAAACCATTTTTAAAAAAAACTGTCTTATTAAAAATGGCATTTTCATCTTATGAAACACATATCTTGCGTAACATTTTACAGATTTCGGCGATCATACATAAATTTTGAATTCTACCAAAGAATTCATGGTAACGATCTTTTTTCCTTAACCATCACTAGTGAAATACCTTTTAAGAGATTTCAAATAAAGTTTCACTGTCCTTTCTTTCCCATTTTGCAAGGATGATAGAGGGTTAGTAAAATTACAGTGGTGATGTTTCTTGGGCAGTTGGCTCAAGAATGTAGAGAGTGCTGTTCTTCAGTTTATCCGGTCAAGGCAAACTTTGTTAGGGTTCGACAATGATGAGGGACCAAATGCAGTCATCAGAGTTCTTTCGGAAGTGCTCTAAGAGAATGAGCTTGTTAATGGGCTGCTTGGGACCCATGTGCTGAGAGTTCAGAGGAATGTAGCTGGGAGGTCCCTAAACTAGGGGGGAGTTGAGGAAAGCTTCAGAGAAGAGGCCTTGAGGAATGAGTAGGAGCTCATTGGGCGAGAGAGATAGGGTGTGTTAGACTCAAAACAACAGAGCGTGGGTGTTTGGTGCAGTCGTCTGTGGTGGTGAAAGATCAGAGAGGTGAGCGGCAGGTAAGTATGATTTAAGAGAACCCTATATGCCATTCTAGGAAAGGAGTTTGAACTTCACCCTCATAACAACTTTGGACTTCTTTTTTCTTTCCCCGAGATCTTCTCCTTTCAGTTCACTGACTCTCTGCAGTCCTTCTGGTGAATGGAAAACTTCAAAAGCATCCCATCAAGGCTTTGAGGGCTTCACAATGTGTAAAGTGCTGTTGCAGATACAGAAAAATTAAAGGAATGGTCTTGGCTTTCAAGGAACTTGATGTCTAGTTGGGGAAATAATTATAAGCATTGGGAACATTTGGAAATGTATGTAGTAAAATAACAGATGGTTCCACACTGTCCCATAGCGATGCAAGAGACATTTCAGAGCAGTAACTGCTGTGTTGCCAAGAGTCCAGACGGAAGGTGTGGAGAGGAAAGGGGAAGGTTTGGACAGAATCTTAAAGAACTAAGGATTAGGTTTCCAACAGTAGAAAGGAGTTCAAACATTTGCCAGTGGGATAAATATTGTGAACAAAAACAAGGAGGGAGATACATTTAACCTCACTGGCAACAGTGGAAGGCATGAGGAATTAGATAGATACAAGCTTAAAAGGATCTCTGATTGTTTTTGAAATTCTGTTTCATTGAGCAACCTAATTCTGCCTGTTGATTGGGCCAGTGGTTCTCAGCCGAGGCGGTACGTTAGAATCATCTGTTGAGCATTTAAAACTACCTATGCCCGTGCCAGGGCTAATGCCCCAGGCCGACTTGTCTATCAAAGATGGGGCCCCAGGCATCAGGGTTGTTTTTTTTTTTTTTAAGTAAAATTCTCCAGATATTTCTTATGAGCCGTTAGAGTTGAGAATCACTGGACCACCTTGACCTCTTTTTTTTAAGCCCACCCATATATTGGTTATTTCTTTAGTAATCAATTCTTGGCGAGCATTACAGCGGGCATGTTCTCTATCGGTGATACCACAGAGAAGTCAGAAAACGGCAGCACAGCAGTTACAGTGTTTTTCTTTAAAACAGAGCCCATTTGCCATTTTAGGCCAATTAGGCGTATTTTGTGAGTTTATTAATATTCTTGCAGGTAATGGTTTGGGGCACATCTGGATTGAGATTTTTTTTCTTCCCACCAGATAATGGAGCTCCAGCTGTAGTCTCTAGCCAGTGTGTACATACCCATACTCAGTAGGGTGTATGATAAACCTATCTTAAGACCTCGCTTCAATGGGACAAGCCTGTTTTCAGTTTAACTTACATAATTTGCTTAAGTACAGAAAGTATTTAAAAGAACAATTCCTTTAAAATGAAGTTTAAAAATACCTCCCATATCTGTAGAATTTTTAAAACAAATTAATTTATGGCTTATACACCTCTATCTTGCCTGAGTTCCCCATTTACAAATGGGTGGGGCAGATTGCAGTTATATCATTATCCCCATAATGCATAAGATAATGTGAGAGCTTCCCTGTTTTTATCCTTGCCTCCTTTGACTGGCATATTCAGCAGATGTAGACTGAGCACCTCCTTAGGGCTGGGCAGTGGGAAAAGAAAGATGAAGGTGAAAAAATACGGCTCCAGCTCTCAAGAAACTTACTTGTAGAAATGTCAAACATCATAACTAGCATCAAGGTGGAAATGGAGAGTGTGCAGGGGCCCATTCAGGGATGGTGCCCTGAAGGGGTCTGAGCTGAGTCTAGGGGGGTAGATTTTGTGTCATAGGGCAGCATGTGTCAGGCCAGAGGCAGGGCAGAATCAGAGTGTTAGGGGGACTGCAATCACTTCTGATGTGGTTGGAAGGCAGAGAGGCAAGAAGTGAGGCTGGAGAGAAAGGAGAGGCTTGGAGGGCCCTGTGTGCCCTTCCTGCCAGATTTGGGCTCTATCCTGCAGGCAGTCACTGAATACAGGGAATGGGTAAATGGCCGTACAAATACTCCAAGCATTATGGATATTTAGTCTGGCATCTCATCTAAATATATTCCACTGGGATCCGTGGACTGTATAGGCTCTTCTCTTTGGATGTTACTGTAGTAGCCGAAGTTACTCTTAAAACCCTGAGGCAAGACACTGGGACTGGAGTAGGGTGCTTTTAAGCTCCTTCAAAATGCAGACCTAATGATGAAGTCTTACTACTGCATCATTTGTTCAACTTAAAATTGAAATGAGTATTGCATATAAGAAAAGACAACAAAGTAAATTTGCGTAGTTCCTCTCAAGCAAACCTGCTTGTAATGGAAGTCCAGTAGTGAAAATGATTTTTCACATGAATTTTGTGTAAAATTGCTTTGAGTATTTGGTTTTGAAGGTTTCTAGAAAACTTGTCCTTTTTTGTCTGTTACTGCTGCAGGATTGGTGAGGCAATGTACAGCTTTCTCTGGGGCTACCAAGGCAGCAAGGATAAAAATAGGGCAAACTTTAAGAATCCCAGATATTTTCAGATAACAAAGACTGATTTATGTGGGCCCATTTTGCGCTCTGACAAAACATAGAGAAGCTTTTGTGCTGTGATTAGCAAGGGTGCTGATGTCAGTTCTCTTGTCGAGCATCAAGCTTTATTCTGTGGCTAAATTGTGCTTTGTACCATAATCCAGAGAACCTTTGTATCTGCCTTATTAAAGTGTGTAGTTTATGTAATTGCTTTTGTTTTCCAGTTTAATCTGTGCCAGATTCAATGAGAGTGACTCATTTTGTGACTGAGACAAACGTTCACATTTGGACCATGTTAAAAATAAATAAATAAGTGGCAGGTGCTGTTGGCTAAAGTCTGTGTTTTAATGTTGTAATTTCCTGCTGTAAGGGTTCCTCTCTTATCCTCTGTAATCGCGAGTGCAACCTATCTACTGCACCCTGATTGATTGCTACTCATTTCTTGGCTATTTATTTTAGTTTCCAAGAGCCTTTTAAGTTTGAACAATATCATTTCAACAGAGAAGCAAAGAAATGGCAAGGGGGCCACAGTTAACTGGAAGGCAAAGAGTGACACATAAGCCGTAGCAGAAGGACACCTCCCATTCTTTTCTTTCTGTCATTTTCCCAAGGAGTTTTGTGCATGTGTTTTGGTAAAGCTGTCTTAGTTATGTTTATTTTATTATGCGTATGTTCAGTATTGGAGCTCTTTTTCTCAAGTGGAAGAGTTTTTGAAAGCACGCCTTTCTATTCAACGTGGCCCATCTATCTAATCTAATATTCTCAAAATTTTACAACCGTAGAGTCTTTGGGGAATTCTCCTTATTGTACAAGTATTTCTAGGTACCAGACACTGTGCTATGCATTGAGTATGTAATGACAAATTGTCACTGTCTTCATGGACTTTACAGTCTGCTGAGGGAGTTAGGTGTTAAATAAATACAAAGAAAATTTAAATTTCAAAATGACAATAATCACTACATAGGTAATAAAGTATATTACATAGGCAATAAGATCCTGAAATTGTGCCCTACTTTACATTAGGGGCCACTGGGAAGGAAGGCCTAGAAGGTCAGAGTCAGCCTGCCGAAGACAAGGAAAGAACATACTAGACTCAGGAAATGGCATGTGTAAAGTCTCTGCGGCAGGAAACAGTTTGGCATCCTATTAACTGTATTATTAGAAGAGAGAAGTGACAATTGATAAGCCTAACTGTATTAAGAAGATTATAGATGAACTATAGGAGCACAGCAGTATGGTACTATTTAGCATAGGGGCAAATGATCCTCCATACAGTTCAGTAGCCTTTGAGAGCTTCCCTAAAAGTGCAGAATAGAGATTGATGCCTGTAATACTAAGTGAGTCATTGGGAACTGGATGAATTATGTTCAGTGAATTATGTAGTAAGGCGTTTTAGAAAGATTTCCATATAAGACATTAAAGTTTTAAAAAGTCATTTCTGTATTTAAAGACAGAACCTTCACTATCTGGAGAAATCACTTACTAAAAGATATGATTCCTCGATGGCCCTAGATAAATGATATAATACTGTATTTTCTTTCCTCTTTACTTCTCTATTACTTTTGCAAGCTTCCTGCTTGATAGGGAGGTATCCATAGAAGCATAACTTTACTAAGAGATGATATTTATTTATTTTGAAGTAAATAGATGTCTTACGTGTTAACTAAATGGATTTTTGTAATCCAGAAACCAGTGCTAAATTTATGTGAATTAACACATCATGATTTTTCAGTGTTCTCTAAAGCATGTGTAAGAACTCCCCACTGCTTTCTCCTTCTGGACACCACTAATTATTTACTCTTCACTTGGAGCTGTAGTCAGACTGGGATGTTAATTTAAAACCTTGATGACATTAAAGAACTACATAATATTTTTAGGCCTTTGTGATATTTCTACCAATATTGTTGAAGAGGATTGCACCCAGTTTTTCCAGGAAGGAATGTTTCTCCATTAAGCGATAGTTCTGCAGATACTTTGCCGGATTTGCTATATTCTCAAATATTTTCATGTATGGTAAATGTTTTCTTCATTATTAGTCAACTCCTTGAGAGTAGCAATCATGAATTACCTACTTGTATTTCTTCCTACAGGTGTTTACAATATAATCAGTAATTTACTGACTGGTTAACTCGTTGATTTACCTTTTAGTGTATCTGTATTTCCTTGAATGGATACAATTTAAAGAATCTATTAAGTATTAAACCTAAAGTTATCACCCAAGTTAATTCAGTTATGGGTACAGTTGTCCAGGTTAGTAAAGAGGAAGACCTTCAGAGAGGAGTAAGATTTTGTATTGTTTCTGGGCAGAGTTGTTGGTTTTAAAGACAGCTGAAGCCGACTGTTTCAGTCATTTGGTTCTGCTTTTATTATTTAACCAGTGTAGATTTCAGGGAGAGTAATAGTACAAGAATTTAAGGTTTCTTCAGGCATAGCATCATATTCAAAATTTACCAAAGCTTGTGGAGAGAATACATTGTGTGAGTACATATCCAGATTGCCAATATATGTTTGTCGGGAAGAGAAGGAGAAAGGGAAAGGAGAAGGAAGATTGCAACCTATACTCAAAGAGTACAGATCTTACCATTGTGGTCTTTGAACAATAGACTGACCAAAAGAAAGACACAGTCCATTTCTTTGCTTGCTTTTCTTTTTTTTTTTTTTAAAGATTTTATTTATTTATTTAACAGAGAGAGAGAGCGAGAGAGGGAACACAAGCAGGGGGAGTGGGAGAGGGAGAAGCAGACTCCCTGCTGAGCAGGGAGCCCGATGCAGGGCTCGATCCCAGGACCCTGGGATCATAACCTGAGCCGAAGGCAGACGCTTAATGACTGAGCCACCCAGGCGCCCCTCTTTGCTTGCTTTTCAAGTGAGAAATCAGGAAAGCTTCTGAACCCTTCTCCCCCCATCTCCTTGCAACCCCCCCACACACACACACACAAAAGAGAGAGAGAAATCTATAGCTTAAAATACAAAGGAGTCTTTTGAAGTATCTTTATGTATTCTTTATGGCATGATATTAAGGCATGAAAAAACATTGCTTTTTTTTTAATGCAGTAAGATATACCTAACATAAAATTTACCATTTTAACCATTTTCAAGTGTACAGTTTCAGTGGCATGAAGTGCATTCACTTTGTTGTGCAGCCATCACCACTGTCCATCTCCAGAACTGTCCATCTTCCTAAAAGTGTACCCACTAAACACTAACTCCTTATCCCTGCCTTCCAGCCACTGGCAGCTACCATTCTGCGTTTTGTCTCTATGAGTTTGATTACCAGTAGGTACCTCATATAGTGGAGTCATACAGCTTTTTGTCCTTTAGTGACTGGCTTTTTTCACTTAGCATCACGTCTCAAGATTCATCCATGTTATGGCATGTGTCAGATTTTTATTCCCTTTTAAGACTAAATAATACCCCATTATGTGTGTATACCACATTTTATTCATTTCTTCATTCAGCAGTGGACACTTGGGTTGCTTCTACCTTTCGACTGCTGTGGATAATGGGTGTACAAATACCTGTTTGAGACCTGGCTTTCAGTTCTCTTGGATATTTATTCACAACTGAAATCTTTGGAGGAACTGCCGTACCGTTTTCCATACCAGTTACATCATTTTGCATTCCTATCAGCAATGCACAGTGGTTCCAGTTTCTGCCATCGTGGCCAACACTTGTTATTTTCTGCTTTTTTGATAACAGACATTCTAATGTGTATGAAGTTGTGTCTCATTGTGGGTTTGATTTCCATTTCTCTAAATGATAATGATGTTGAGCATCTTTTCATGTGCCTCCTGGTCATTTATATATCTTTGGAGAATCTGTTCAAGTCCTTTGCCCATTTTTAAATTGGATTATTTATTTTTGTTGTTACCGAGTTGTAGGATTCTTTATTCTAGACGTTAATCTTTTATCAGATAAATTATTTGCAGATATTTTCTCTCATTCTATGAGTTGGCTTTTCACTCTATTGATTGAGTCTTTCAGTGTGTAAATTTTAAATTTTGATGTATACCTATTTTTGTGTGTATTTCTTCTGCACCCTTAGTGTCATATCCAGTAGATCATTGCCAAATCTGATGTTATGAAGCTTTTCCCTGTTTTCTCCTAAGAGTTTTATAGTCTTAGCTCCTACGTTTAGGTCTTTGATGCATTTTGAGTTAATTTCTGTATGATGTAAAGAGTCCCAGATCCATTCTTTTGCATGTGGATACCCAGTTTTCCTGGTTCCATTTGTTGAAACCATTGCTTTTTTATATTTAGTAAAAACTACATCTTCCTTGTTGTCTTGATATTACATATCAATGTAATATCTTCTGATAACAATCAGTATCTTCTAGTCTTCTATTAGAAGGTCTAATAGAACATAATAAATATGTATATATAGACATATTATTAAGTTAATTGAGGCATCAGTAAATTTTGCTGGAGTGGTAGATTATTCTGTGGAAACAAAACATGTATGTGACTTTCTCTAGACATTATATTTGTAAAATTGGTTTGATAAGTGTGCACTTTCTTGAAAAATTTCTGTCAAATTAATACTAGATGGATATTTTTGTTT
Organism: Phoca vitulina; assembly: GCF_004348235.1. Classification (NCBI taxonomy): domain Eukaryota; kingdom Metazoa; phylum Chordata; class Mammalia; order Carnivora; family Phocidae; genus Phoca; species Phoca vitulina. The sequence continues at coordinate 20,369,973 of NW_022589717.1, forward strand.
TGTTCCCAGGCATGGAAGAGGAGATGGTTTGTGTTACGCAGTGGTCGCTTAACTGGAGATCCAGATGTCTTGGAATATTACAAAAATGATCATGCCAAGAAGCCTATCCGTATTATTGATTTAAACTTATGTCAGCAAGTTGATGCTGGATTGACGTTTAACAAAAAAGAGTTTGAAAACAGCTACATTTTTGATATCAACACCATTGACCGAATATTCTACTTGGTAGCAGACAGTGAGGAAGAGATGAATAAGTGGGTTCGTTGTATTTGTGACATCTGTGGGTTTAATCCTACAGAAGAAGGTAAGCTCAAGATTTTATTATTCCACCTGAGTTCTCCTTTATTACTGCATTTTTAGAACTGTTATAAAATTCTTTATTATTTCAATTACACAATATAATATTGTTTACCTTTTTATAATAGCTAACAAACAACATTTGGAAAAAAAGCACTAAAGTCTTTAATCATTTTGGGGAGAAATTTTTTCTAGGTTTTAGGGGAGACTTAGCCATTGTGGGACCGTGTCTAAATAAATGTCTTGAAAAAAGGTGACAAGAAGACATACTTATTTAAGAGCATTTCTTGCATCTGTATATATCAAATTGAACCTTATAGCACTGCTGATATTTGACTATTTTTCACCTATTAAAAGCATCATTTTCATGTGACTCAATTCTTCAGATGTTATCTTAAAAACTGTATTGGATTATGAAGTAGGAAATAGCCAAGACGATTATCAATACCTATGAAAAGCAAATGACAATCAGTCACAAAACATGATGAACAAGTAACAAATGAGTTTGCTTAACACAGAGGTCCTAAAAAGAGCAAGGAGGGAGAGGAGGCTCAAGGTTTGGATAAGCGTAGTGAAGAAAAGCTTCTCAGGTAAACTCTAGGCTTTTGAAGGAAGTAGTATTTCTACATAAGTGAAAAAAAGGGATACAAAACCCTCTAGACTTAGGGGCAAGGGAGAGAAACGACCTGGAGGTGGAACAGCATTCCACGTGACTGGAGCAGGGGGCTGTGAATGATAAAGGCAGGGGGAGAGTTGCTTGAGGAGCTGAGATTTGGAGTGCCTGTCCTGGGAAGAGCTGAGTGGGTAGAGGTCTCATGAAGAATTTTACAGGTGGAATTCCTCTTCAGGTGCTTTTATATAGCTTTCCTGACCACTTAGTCCCTGTCCACTTCTCTGCTTCTCTTCCATTTATAACAAACACCTATCTAGGGGACTCCAACACACATTTAGGTTCGTAAAGCCAAAAATCAGAAATAAAGGCGGTCTGAGGTCTTTGACCTTACCGTCTTCATGGTTATACTCACATTTACAGTGTGCATTTCCAAATATCTATATTTAGGAGTGCCGGAGGTTCAGTGAGGGCTGGAAAAATTGCATCAACAGTCAACATCAAGTTTTGGATTGAAGTGAAAGAGCAATCATCTCTAATTAGCTCAGGTCAGCCTGCTGCTTCCTTTCTGGCCAGTCAGCGGCCCACAAGAAGAAGCCTTCCAGGACTGGGATTGGCCCAGTGGGGCGGGGAAACCCCTTGGCGAGGGAATCCACAATCCTGAGGGGGCAGCACTGAGACAGGAAAGGAGGCATCCAGTTTAGACAGGAGGTGGCTAATGAGCTAGAGCTTTTCAACAGAACTCTAGTGATTAAAAGCCTCAAGAAATTGTTTCACATGTGGAATTAAGGCTTTGGTGGTTTTTGTGAAGTACTAAATATGTTCACATTTTAAGTGGGTGTGGGGGTATTACTTCTAACTCCAGTTAAACTCCTTTCTTTTCTTCTTGCATATATAGTCTATATTTGAGTACAGTGGAGGATTTTAAAGTTAAAGTCACAAATGAGATAGGTCTCGGGGCGCCTGGGTGGCTCAGTCGTTAAGCGTCTGCCTTCGGCTCAGGTCATGATCCCGGGGTCCTCGGATCGAGCCCCGCATCGGGTTCCTTGCTCGGCAGGGAGCCTGCTTCTCCCTCTCCCATTCCCCCTGCTTGTGTTCCCTCTCTAGCTGTCTCTCTCTCTGTCAAATAAATAAAATCTTTAAAAAAAAAAAAAAAAAAAACAAATGAGATAGGTCTCTAGTGGTTACTTAACGACCACTCAGTAATGATAATTTTTGGATTAAAATACTACATTAGGCTCATGATGTAATGGATTTTCAGTTAAAATAATTTAAGTCATTGTATACTCTTCGGGTTGATGATGTTCTTTTGCCTGCTACCTTTTCAGTTTAGAATTTGTTTTTAGTGACATAAAAGTAGACTTCTGTCCTCATCGGTTGCCTGTAGCGATTCTGTTGATCTGAAAGACTGAGTAGTAGGTGTTCTTCCATCTCTCTTTGTTTTCTATATAATTCTCCTAAATATAATTAACAAAGGAAATGAGATACCCTCCTAGAGGAGATACATTCTTCAGTCAAGGAATGGTCTAATTTTTGGAAGCCCATTCAGGGGTGGGTAGAGTTGAGGACCACCCCCACATAAGAATTTCGAATGCACAAGTATCTGAGATTAACTTTGCAAGTTTCAAGGCATTTGTCCACCTTAAGATGACTCTCATCATCTGAGAGTTTGATGAGCACCCAGTCATCTCTGGAAAGAAGGAAAGTTTTGTTTGCTTTAGAAAATTGATTCATTAATTTACCAAATTATTGAATTTGCCAACACTCAACTAAGCTTTGGACATTCGTTTAACCTACATATTATTAGGTGACAGTTAGGGAGACCGATGGCAAACATTATAGACATGGAACTGAGTGAGCATCTAGTGGGGAAGGAGTCATACCCATAATAATTCATTACAGTTGGTGAGTGCAAGATACATAATATACGTGTGTGTATGTGTGTGTATATACATATACACACACCCATATATGTATGTATATATATACATATATATGTGTATATATATGGTGTATAATCATACTTTACAATGCATTAAAGTATGATTATGTGCATATATTAAAGTATGATACTGTAAGACTGTGTTAATACAGTTCTTGCCCTCATAGAGCTTATAGTCAGTCTAATAGACACAGGCAAATACTCTAGGAATAAGTGTCCTGGTAAAGAAGAAATAACACAGATAGCAGCTAATTTAAGAAGGTGAGGAAAAGTCTAGGTAGTTTTAAATGGTTCTGTGACTGCAGCTGATAATGTACTAAGAAGTTTATTTTGTACTTAGTGGAACATTTTCATTGATATTGGTGGTCAGAATCAGTCACAATGTCTATTTTTCACTTTATAAACTTAGTAATATAGGAAGGAGGACAAACTCCCAAATCCTTTTAAAACAGATAAAGTATATTTGCCTTGAATGAAACTCTCAACTTGTGAATGTTCTATCTTCACAATATCAATAAAGGGAGAGGTTGTAAGAAAACTAATAGTATTATTAGTCAAATTTGATATATGTAATGAGTTGGTTACCAACAACAGCTGTGCTAATCATAACTCATTTTTTATCGCTTCATTAAAACAAGCCACTAAGTAAGGGGGCGCCTGGGTGGCTCAGTCAGTTAAGCGGCTGCCTTCGGCTCAGGTCATGATCCCAGAGTCCTGGGATCGAGCCCCACATCGGGCTCCTTCCTCAGCGGGGAGCCTGCCTCTTCCTCTCCCTCTGCTTGCCACTCCCCCTGCTTGTGCTCTCCCTCTCTCTATCTCTATCAAATAAATAAATAAAATCTTTAAAAAAAAAACAAAAAACAAAAAAAAAAACAAGCCACTAAGGACTTCAGTTGGCCAGTGCTTTCTAAATGTAGTTTACGAGCTATATCTAAACGCAACTGCATTTGTTTTTTAAATTCTACAATATAGATTTTTTACAAGTTCATCCTGGCCTTCTCCTCAATAGCTACAATCAGAAATATCTTACTCTGATGTTGAAGACTTGAGCTTCTCATAAATCATAAAGTTGTAAATAAATCAGTAAGTCCTAAATCAGTGAAAGATGAACAGTCCTTCATTGTGTAGTATCAAGGTGCCACAAAAATATTTTACTCTATAATTTTGATTTTTCATGCATAGTAGCAAAACTGCAAAAAGGCTTTAAAGTTAACCGCTGTATTTTCTCTGTTCATTTGTAGTAGCTGACTTTGCTAGATGCCTTTTAAAAAAAATCCACACATTTAAAGATTTGTACCAAATTCTGAACTGCAGAGAACTGCTATTATCCTTTGTGATCACGTTTGTACAGTTTAATATGACAAGATAAATATCAAAATGTCTGAGTTCTTCCATTTACTTTACCACCTGCTTTATATTCTCTTGCTTCCAAATAGATCTTCCCACCAATCACTAAATAATAGATGTTTTTGTTTTTACCTAGATCTGTCCCTGGAGCCCTGTGCTGTTCCCATTTCAGAGTTGAGTATGCTCTCACTCTTGGCTTAAAACTAATGACATGAAACCATTTTTCACTCTACTCGTGTCAGGCTAGATGTGGGAAGAAATATCCTATGCTTGGATATTACAGTCTGAGAAAATAACTATCCACAGTCCCTAGGAGAATAACTAGTTTTTGCTGAAAACAAAAGGAAAGGGGAAAAATCTGACCTGTGTTTTGATTCCAGGAACCTCTCAAAATATCGTTACCATGTTATTTCCGCTGCCCCAGGTGACCACTGCTATTATTGAATACTCAGAATGCTGGCAAGCTGAATCTGTTTTTAAATTCTAGCTCATTGAACTATGTGCGGTTCCTATGAATGCTTTTATTTAGCAGATTTGAGGGTAGAAACTAATTTCTTTTGTTTTTCTTGGAAATGTGCAGATTTATTTTTGTTTCTACACCAAGGTGGAAGCTGTTAAATCTGCTAAACAAGTGCCAGGAAACACAGCCTAAAGGCTCTAAACAGCTAACTAACTTGGCGCAAAGGCTCCTGGTCTAATTTCAGGGTGCAAGATTAGAAAGTTGCCTTTATCAGTCAGTTGAGTTGCTTTTCTCAGAATGCCCAGGTAATAGTAGCTTAAAAAAAATAGTGCTTCTCTATTTGATATCCTTCCCTTTAGAAAAGTAGGTAAGCTAATGTAAGAATGTGCATATCTTCCCTTTCCTGTAAAGCGGTGCTTCTTAACTAGAGAACTTTTAAATTTCTTTTTATTTACTTTTTTATTCAGGTATAACTTACTACTATGGAAGGTTCAGATCTTAAGTATACAGTTCAGTATAGTTTTATATATCTCTATCTACATATGGAAACAGAAGTCTGTGTACCTGCTGCTCAGATCAAGAAGTGGAACATTTCCAGCCCCCCAGAAGGCTTTTTCATTCTTTTTCCCAGTAAAAACCCAGAAAAAAAGCCCAAACGTAACTATGATTTTGCTTTATAACCAGAGATTAGTTTTGCCTATACATGAACTTCGTATAAATAAAACCACTGAATCTGGCTTCTTTTTTCCAATAGAAGTCTGTGAGATTCATCCATGTAGCATGTAGTGGGAGTTCTTCATCTTCTGTAGCATTCTGTTGTGTGAATAGATCCCAAATTACAGATCTCTTTGAATGTTGATGGGCATTTGGGTTGTTTCTAGTTTTTAATGCAAATAAAGCTACTGTGAGCTGTGCTATATATGTATCTTTTGATGGACATGAACACTTAGTTCTTGTGGGTGTGTACCCATGGGTGGAATCCCTACATCATAGGTTATGTACCATTTGTTTTCCTACCAGCCATGTAGGAGACTTCCAGGTACACTACATTCTCACTTCATTTGGTATTGTCAGTCATTAATTTTAGCCATTCTAGTGAATGTGTAGTGGTGTCTCATTGTGGTTTTAATGTGCATTTTCCTGAGGACCAGTTCAACCAGAGCGTTTATACGGTTTTTGTTTTGTTTTCTTACACATTTTCAAGGTATTGAGATATTGATTCATCGAGTCTCCTGAGATGGGGCTCAGGCACCTAAAACTCTGAAAAAGTGATTCTGATGCCATGACAGTTCTGGATAAGAATTTAAGGCATTTTCGGCATTTCCTAAGGGTTTACTTTTAAAGTCTCCCAAGAATATTTGTACGACCTGTTAAGGAGATAATCATGACAAATAAGATAAAAAAATTTTCTATTTGAAACACATTAAATAGATTGGGCTATGATTAAAGATCTTCAATTTCTGATTAAATAAATTGAAGAAATTGCAGGTTGCTTCACTGAAAATTGCAACTACTGCTCTTTCTTGTTTGTATCCATTTGTTAGATTTACCTTAACAAAATGTTCTTCTATGAAAAGTGGTGTGTTCAGAAATGAGAAGATGGTTACTTGAGCCTCAATGATAATGATACTCTTTGTGGATAGAGTCTTATTTGGTGAGTTAATTAGACATACATCCAATCAAAATGCTTCTCCTGACAAAAAAGAAATTCTACAACAGACCAGGTAAATTAGTAATCAATAGAAACAGAATAACCCTGACCTGTTTACCTTTAATTATGAACGTAAAGGTAAAATTTTTGTAGTAGAAACCCAAAAATATCCTATCAGCAAATGTAGCCCATCTCAAGAGACAAGGATCTCATCTGGTCTCCTGACAAGGACATGAGCAACACCTCAGTTTTATTACCACATGGTAGATAGAGTATGGCAGTAGTTATAAAATCAGAGAACCTGTCACATTAACTTTGAAATATTCTCCTTACCAAGGAGAAGGAGTAGAATTGCTTCCCTGGGCTTAAGCTCTTATACCTTTTGGTATGTGTGTGTATATATACGTGTGTGTGTGTGTGTGTGTGTGTGTGTGTGTGTGTGTGTAGATGTATTATTTTGAATGTTTAGAGGCATTATCTGGGCACCCCAACTCGTGTGTGGGACACTAACACCACCAGGGCATTATGGTTCCAAACAGGATAAAACTGTGCATTAAGCTAGGGATCTTGTGGACCAACTTATTATTTGTGGTTCTCCTCACATCATAATTTGCTTCTCTTCACTGAAAGCTGGTTAAGGCTTACTTTACCAGTACTTACTAGCTTTCTTAGTAAAATTCAATTAAGAATTTGCTCTAGCAACTCATTAAGCCTTTAATGGTTGCTAATTATACTCTTTATGCCTTTTGAATTAAGAGACAGGGAATAATTTTACACACATAAGCAAACCCTAAACTGATATTTGGTTCTGAGAAAGTTGATACCAGCATTACTTAGAGCAGCAGTAAGTTAGAAACCTAGGTGAGGCAGAAAGCAACAAACGTGGCTGCTCAACTACTCCTCGGGTAGAATGAGGCAAATCACATGCCTTTATAAAGTGAAATAGAAGTTTCTTTTTTCACACCAGTTGGTTAACTTTGACCAGAACTTTTATATTAAGGCATATTTAGACACACTGCAATGCTTGCATTAAAATATGCAGAGCTGACAAATAGGAGTATGAGTAAAATAATCCCAAAGACTAAAACTTTGAAGGCAGGGCATTATCTGAGCCAAAGTGGTAGAGCAGTGTTCCCTTCCCTCTTTTTTATTTATTTTTAAAGATTTTATTTATTTATTTATTTGACAGAGAGAGACACAGCGAGAGAGGGAACACAAGCAGGGGGGAGTGGGAGAGGGAGAAGCAGGCTTCCCGCCGAGCAGGGAGCCCAAAGCGGGGCTCCATCCCAGGACCTTGGGACCATGACCTGAGCCACCCAGGCACCCCATCCCTTCCCTCTTAAAGTCCTTTGTATGCCATGTTGTTTGGAATGGTTGGGCTTGCTTTTCATGGCTGTGTGAAGGTCTTTTCTTTGGTGAGCTTGCTTGTGAACATAATGGAAATTCTCTCTAGTTCTTGCCTCTTAGAAGTAGATGTAAGCCTTCCCATATTGTGATTGAGATATTATATATTTTTGGATGGAGCTCTTAAGAGTATATTATACTAAGTGAAATAAGTGAGGCAGAGAAAGACAAATACCATATGATCTCACTCAAAACAGATGATCATATGGAAAGGGAGAGAGGGAAACAAACCATAAGAGACTCTTAAAGATAGAAAACTGAGGGGTGATGGGCGGAGGTTGGTTGGGGGTGGGCTAGATGGGTGGTAGATGTTAAAGAGGACACTTATTGTTGTATGTATATGATGAATCACTGAATTCTACTCCAGAAACCAATATTGCACTGTATGTTAACTAAAATTAAAAAATACATATGAAGCTCCGCACCACTGCCTTCACTGTGTAAGGACATGTAATAGCACGAAAGTAGAAATGGCATTAATGTCTATGAGTCACAAAATAGAATAATAAATTGTAAAATATATTCATTGATAAAGCACTCGCTCCATGTTAAATGCAATTAAATTCATCTGTATTCCTAGGGCATGAGCTCCAGATACCAGAAATAGTGAAGAACAAAAGGACTTTAAAAATAATGCATATTGTATAACATATCTATTTTAATTTCAAGAAAACACTAACAAAGACCAAAAAAAAAAAAAGGAACCTTTGAGTCCCTGTCTTTTTCTTCTTTTTTTCCAGAAATTGAGAGGATCTTTCATCTATAAAGAGGGTAAAAAAATACTTTAGTCATTCACAGGTGGGAGAAATGGAAGTTTAAAAATGAGATGGTCCCATTGTGTTAATAAAACAAGTCAGACAAATGTGATCACCTGGCTGGGTGATTCTTTTCCTACCTAAGATGACTCACTCAGTTAATTTAGTGTATAGCTATCTTATTTAAAATAAAAAAACATTTAAAGGAAAAGTGTATCTATAAAAACAGCCACCTGGAAAACTTACTTTAGGAGTTACACTGGAAAATTAGAATTCTCATACTGTTTTATGTAGTGATGTATTTCCAGTGTTGAGTTTCATTTTATTTTGGCCAAAACTAAAAATTGAATGTGATCGTACAATTTTACCACACCTCTACGGTACAAAAAGGAGAAATATGTAAAATATATTTGTGAATACAGCCTGTAGGATACAATAAGTGCTTTCTGACCACTCTGCTCTTTTTTTTTTTCTCCTCAATGTTGTGTATGTTTTTACGAAAGCTTTTCTTTAAAAGTTAAATATTTTTCATAGTTCTATTAAGTTTAACAAGCCACAAGGATTTACTGAGTCACTGGTTAATCTAGGGCCTTTATATCCCCTTAAATAAATCTTTTAGATTTGTAATTAGTTCAAAACAGTAAAACATTATTTCATAGAGTATGTTATATATACTATTTATAATCATCTGTTAGACATAATGAGATATTTATGAGTTCCCACTGAAATTATGGCATTATGTCGTATAAATGTCCCCCCAAAAATATTTTTCTTTTCTCACCATTTTCTTTTCTCACCTTTCATAAGTGAGAAAGAATTAACTAATAAACTCCTGGCATTAAGTGTTAGATTTTATTAGATGAGCTTGTGACATTGCATGCAGCATAACTGATAAAAATGTTAGAAATTAGCACAACTTCTATTTACTCAGGCCAAACTTTCCAACTGAAAGAAGTCTTTAAACATAATTAGCATCTAGTAGGACTCACATATTTCTTAAGGAGCAAATTCCAAACTGCACATTCAGTTGAATGGGTCTTGAAGGTTGGGGAGTGCCCCTGGCCTCTTCCAACAGGACATAGAGAAAGTGCTCAGTGAGTTTGCGCTGGGTGAATGAAATCCTTTTGAGCATCTACAACATGTAGGGCAAACTATCGCATAGGAGTTCTGATCCTTTTTGTTTGTTTTGGGGAACCACAAATAAAGATAAACTTATATTTAGCCATACTAATACATTATTATTCAAGCTTAACAATTATGATATGAGCTTCTTTGCCTAGGAAGAAGAGTCATAAAATACAAACTACATAAATTTAGCTGGGGTGCATATACAAATATTAAAGTTGAATACATGAAGACATTATCAAAAGCATATGGACTTACTCTGGTATCTAGAGAAGCTAGAGCTGACATGTAGCTCCTCCCTGGTAATCTAACAGGCCAGATGACCTGCATTTGATTTTATGTGATAGAACATATTAAGTCCTTTACCACTTTTTATTGTCTTTTAGGGAATGTTTTGTTATAAAAATCTCAGTTTCAACCCAGGCTTTTCTGTTCTAACATAGACAGTAAACAAATTTGCTTATTCATATATGAGCATTTATCTTTTTCTGGATGTATAGTCTTGTATTCCTAACCAGACCAACAGAGAATTTTTCTTCCAGGCTCTTCAAAATTTACTTGGTTGTGTCAGTGATTACAGTGGGATTTTATCACTCAGTTTTCAACTTGTTTTCAAATTACTTCACTCTAAACAATTTAGGTAGTTTCATATGTCTTTTCAGAACATTGTTAAGTGCTTAATAAATTATTCCTTTACTTGCTGTCCATGAAAATATTACGGAAATCCAGTAAATGGCACTTGAGGCTATGAGCTGAGGGAAGAAGAGATGTCTTAAAAAAAAGCTCTTTCCCTGAACATGAATCCCACAATTAGAACTATTTCTCCTTAGTCTGCTGAGGAAGTAGAAAGAAAAGAATGAACAGCAAAATAAAGATGAGACAAAGAGGTGATGCTTGTGCCTGTAGACGCCACATAACAAGATGGGCCTCCTTGGAAAGTTGGCTTGGCTTGGGAAACACTTCGGTTTTTTGTTTTGTTTTGTTTTAAAAATTTATTTGTTAGAGAGAGAGTGCCCACGAGAGCGATGGGAAGGGGCAGAGGGAGAGACAGAATCCTCAAGCAGACTCCCTGCTGAGCACAGAGCCCAACACAGGGCTCAATTCCAGGACGCTGAGATCATGACCTGAGCTGAAACCAAGAGTTAGACGCTTAACTGACTGAGCCACCCAGGTGCCCCGACTATATTTTTTATCGTGGAAAAAAATCTATCTCTTGTGCTAAGATTGTAGAACATCTTCATTGCCAGTAGCCTCAAAACTAAAGACTGTTTAAGACAAAGTTAACCATGGCTTTATGGTTAGAAAGCCTCTGGAAGAAAGAGCCCTACTCTTCACATCTCTTTGACAAGAGCCAATTATTTCCTGTATAAATCTTGCTATTTAGGTAGTATTTGTTTTAATTGACATTGTCATGGCTTATCATGCTTTTGTGTGTTTAAACAGTTTATCTCCAAACTTTGAAGTAGCTTTATTTAAGAAAAAATTCTTAGAATGGGATAGACAATGATAGTTACATTTTGGTGTTGCAGATCCTGTGAAGCCACCTGGCAGCTCCATACAAGCGCCGGTTGATTTACCTTTAGCTGTAAATACAGCACCACCATCCACCCAGGTGGATTCATCCTCCGCTGTTGCACCTCCTCCATATCAGCTAATTAACCTACCACCACACCTAGAAACCCTTGGCATCCAGGAGGATCCTCAAGACTACCTCTTGCTAATCAACTGTCAAAGCAAGAAGCCTGAACCCACCAGGTAAACCACAGATGCCTGTGTGTGCGTGGGGTGTGTGTGTGTGTGTGTGTATACATTTAGAAATCTTACCTTTAAACTTTTTCAATTCTGATTCGAAGGCTTAAAAGAAACCCAACTATATAGATTTATATTTTAGGCTTATTATATTTCAGGGTATATTCCTCTAACATTTCTGATATTCAGGAGATTATGGGAGAAACATGTTCTCTACTATCTAGGCAAAGAACACTTGTACCTACAAGGCTCTTTTGGAAATCTGTCTCCTGTTTCATAGTCTTTGTTACAGACTCACAGTATTACTTGCTTAACAGATTTCACTGATTTATAAATGGTGATCTTGCTCCATTTCTTATGTGATTGTAAACCAGCCAAGGGTCATCTTTTGTTTCTGAAGAAGGAGAGGAATACCTACTACTAGAAGATTTTGAAAGCAAAACGATTCCATTGCAGTGAGTGTGTTGTGGTTGCTTTGGATCTGTGTGAGAAATTAATTATTCAGGTAAAATCCCAATATAGCAAATATTATGGGATATACAAATTGGGTTTTAGTGAAATTTGATGAAATCAAATATATTGCTAAAAACTAAAACTTTCCAATCGTCATACCTAGCAGTGAAGCAGAGCTTACTCTGACTTTATACATTTTTAAGTAGAAAGAAGCATGTGGATTTCAGTGCTTGCCCAAAGGTATCATAAAGCCTTTCCCAAATGCTTGGTTTCCCCATCATCTCCATTCCTGCTCCCTTCTTTCCTTCTAAGTTATATGATATTTTAATTTGATCATTCTTGTTATTTGCTGTTGAGTAATTGGAAGGCCTGAGGTAACAGTGAGAATTGGAGCCAGAAAATAAAGATCGGGGAGCCCGTTTCTACCATTAACAGCAGTGTGGCAACTAGTGATGTTGGGGATATTTACATCTTGATTTGCAATATATAAAAGTGGGAATGAATTGCATAGTAGATATGAAAGATATTTTTTAAACAGAATGATTGGATATTAAGCATTATTTTATTTTATAACAAAAAAGTTGTTGTTTTCATGGAGAAAGTGACTGTTACCGGGCTAAGATCATACGAAGTGCTTGTTCAATTTTTATACAGAATTTGTCAAGAACCACAGTTTAGTTGCTGTGAATTATTCCCTGAGGTATTGGAATACAAACATTCCAAAGTTGGGTTTCCGCATATTTGTTGTAATGGGATTTTACCTGTAAGAGCAAAAAAAGAAATCTTTTTATAAATCAACACTAGTTAATATCAAATTCTAACTTGATTTTGCTTGTTTGCTGTGAGTATTTAAAATTACACATTCGCAACTTTGTTACCTGTGCTACTAACTAAGATTTTATTTTATGGAGGTTCAGAATTATTTTTCAATATCAACTTTTTTAAAGCCAGCAGCTAAGTGACAGTTTTCAGTGCATTTTCTTTTTATATGGTATCTTTCATTGATCTCATTGGTATTACAGCTTTCCTGTTGTAGTAGAAATTATGCTCAGAGTCCTTGCTCAGACATATTTTGTATCTGTATTTTGCAGAAGTGACAGTTAATTGACAAATCTTTATGAAGTACCCACTGTGTGCCTACTCTTCTGCTAGGTGCTGTGAAGGTACAGACTAATTACATAAGATACAGCCGCCTCAGATACAGTCCCTTCAGAGTTTATAAGTGAAGCTTTTGAAGAAGTCAGAACATGCAAAAACGTTAAGTGTTTGTAGATGAAGTCAGGAGAATTGCCTTGCAAACTCTTATTCATCCTGCAGGACTCAGCTCAGGCATGTACTTGTCTAGAAAACATTCTCCCAAACTCCCAGGCTGGATTAAATGCCTGTCTGGGTTTTCTTAGCATCCTGGTTGGGCCTCCTAATCTGTGTTTTATCACAGAATTGGAAATAGCTTGATATTTTAATTTATTCTTCACTAAACTATAAGCCAGTCAAGGTCAGGGAACTTATTAGTCATTGTACTTCTAGCTTTTCTTAACTCACTTTTTTGAATTCAGTGAAGTGCATATTTTAGAATACGTGTAGGTGCATTAGAAATTCTTAGAAGGGACAGTGCAAGTATTTTTAAGATGGAGGGTGAAATGCTTCAAAGGAGGAGGAGGATTTGAACTACACTGGTTGGTGAGAGAAAAGGACCCTGTCTTTTGCAATTTGCATAAAAATTTTTTTAAGGAAAGGCAAGGTAAGAGTGAGGGGTGGGAGGAAGCTAATGAGGAGGAGAACTTGCCCGTAGTAGAGGTTCCACTGGGGGAGAGTAGGACATAAGATAGGGCATGCCAGATGGAGCCAGCGATGGTGGCCTCAGTACCAAGTGGAGTTGTTTGTGGGCTTTTTGTAGCTCTCACAGCCTGTTGGGACCCTTAAAAGGATTTTCTCCAAGTAGATAAGTGATACGAAAACCATGTTCTGAAAATGCTGACCTTACAGCAGTATAGCAGTATGGTCCCTCGGGTTCATTGGAAAAAGGAGAGACTGGAGGAAAGAAGTCCGCTAGGACTTCTTAGGAGGGTTTAGTAGTGTGAATCGTAGCAGAGACCCAGATCTGAACATGAGGTGGTGACAGTGGGAATAGAGAAGGGGAACAGTCACTTGGTTAGAAGAACTTGGTGCCTCGGTGGTGGAGATCAAAGAGAATGAATCAAAGCTGATAGCGTTTTGAGCCTCGAGATTCTGGATGAAGACATTTCTTTTAATGGCAAGTCAGAAAGGACAATCAGAAGTAAGTTGAGTTTGGTTTGGTACACACAAGCAAGGTAACACCAGGATAACCAAGTAGAAATATATTTGAACGGTTTGAAAATACGGGACTCAGAGTTCGATTGAGAAGATCAGAGTTGTTAACATTCAGTGGAAGGTGAAGTTATGAGAAAGGAGGATTTTTAAATGGTGTGTGTAGTAAAGCATTAGAAGACTGACTTCTGTTGGCTGTTCCAAGGTAGAGACGCAGGAAGAAGGAACCAGTCAGTGAAAGAAGGGAATAATCAGTGAGGGAGAAGGGAAATGAGGATGTTGCAGTATGGGCTCTGTGATACCAGAGGCGGAGAGTTTGAATGAATAAATGGGATACATAGTGCCAGGCATTATTAAGAAATCAGGGAAGATCAGACCTTAAAAAGACTATCACAAGTTATTTTTCTGAAGATTAAGTTCAAGTTCCTACAGGACTTTGGACAACACTCACAGTAGTTAAGGTATCTTGTTAACCATTAAGGAAGTGCATGCAGGGTGCTAGTATTGTTAGCTTCATTTTGGCTTCTACCCAAATTTTGTGTTACCGCAAAAGGCAGAAACTAGAAATGTACCCAAAACATTAAATATACTCTAATGAGAGTTCTCAAGGTTAATTATTTTTTGGAATTGGCCAACTCTGTGGGTTGTATTTTGATCATCTTTACAGTATTGGCTAAGTGTTTGTTAAAGAAAATTAGTAGAAAGAAAGATACACAAAACCTTTCAAGTTGCCACCTCCTTGTAGGTCACATTGAATTTATGCAATCCCAGGTAATCATTAGACTGTTAGTCTTACAGAACAACAGTTGCCAGGGGTAGGCTAAATAAAGAGCAGTGGACCAAGCTGATAAGTGTTGGCACGAGGTTTCTGCATGCTCTTCAGAGGAAATGCTTTTCCTTGTGTCTATGCCTTAATCATTTACCTTTCTCAGAATTTTGTATCTTTCTAATTCCAGTGCCTCAGGGATCATGGTGTTATGTGTGGATTTAATAGGTGGAGTTGGGGGTGTGGGCCGATACAGGACAGGCATTAGGGAGGACGCTTTGGGTGGTTTTGTGGTGGTGGCTTGTTGTCTGGTGTATAATCATAAAGACTGAGAAACATTCATGCTTTAAATCTTACGGATCGCACAAAAAATCAAATGAAAAAGAGCCGTGTATTTTGATTGCTAAGCTATAAATATATTTATTAAAATGTAGTCTTATGTCTTCACCATGTTTTATTTTCTGTCATTAACAATTTTTATTTAGAACACACGCTGATTCTGCAAAATCCACCTCTTCTGAAACAGACTGCAATGATAACGTCCCTTCTCATAAAAATCCTGCTTCCTCCCAGAACAAACACGGAGTGAATGGCTTTTTTCAGCAGCAAATGATGTATGACTCTCCACCGTCTCGTGCTGCATCTGGTTCCGTAGACTCCAGCCTTTATAACCTGCCCAGGAGTTACTCCCACGATGTTTTACCAAAGGTGTCTCCATCGAGTACCGAGGCAGATGGAGATCTCTATGTTTTTAATACCCCATCTGGGACATCAAGTGTAGAGACTCAAATGAGGCATGTATCTATTAGTTATGACATTCCTCCAACACCTGGTAATACTTATCAGATTCCACGAACATTTCCAGAAGGAACTTTGGGACAGACGTCAAAGCTAGACACTATTCCAGATATTCCTCCACCTCGGCCACCGAAACCACATCCAGCTCATGACCGATCTCCTGTGGAAACGTGCAGTATCACACGCACGGCCTCAGATACTGACAGTAGTTACTGTGTCCCTACAGCAGGGATGCCACCATCACGTAGTAATACCATTTCCACTGTGGATTTGAACAAATTGCGAAAAGGTCAGCTCTAACTGGCTTCTACTGTGTTAGAGGTTAATGGTAGAAAATATGTTCATCTGAATATTTGTTCTTTGCAGCATCGTGTGATGTTAAATGATAGTCCTTTTTTTCTTCAGCTCTGCAGTTACCCACTCACATAGCGAAGCTGTCAGGGTCTCAGTAGATCGTTGGAAGGGTGTTTGTGCATGCGGCGTGTGCCCGAGTGCATGTTCTGCTGGCAGGGAGAGAGACTTGGAGTTTTCCACCCCTGGAGAAGTATGGCCTTAGTAATACGTTCCTGCCTCAGGAAGTGTGCACCCGTCTTTCCTGCTTTCCATGTATCCTGGGTGGGTGGACTCTCTCCTGGGGCAGAGGAGCAGGAAATGGACCAGCCACAAAGCCTCTCCGAGTCATCCCTTTCCTGTATTTTTGTGCCATTATGGCTGCTGCTGTGTCCCATCTGCTGGGCTCCGTTTCCTTCCTTCCTCGATAAGCAGTTTATATGTTGTGTCTAACTAGTAAACTCTGTTCCAGTCGTGCCATTCCACTTTTGTTTGGTTTTATTTCTCTCTAAAGCTCGGAATCTTCTCTCCCCTTACCCCGGCCACTTCACTTAGTCCTACACCATGTCCCAGAGCCTGCCAAAAGTTACAGACCTTGAGAGGAGAAAGATTCAGTCTGGGTTACACTCTGAGGTTCTTAAAGTCCTAGAAATAGAAGGCTGGAGTTTAAGATGTCCATACCCTAAAAACCGTGTGCTAACGTTTCTGTATGTTGTGGTAGAGTTACCCACCTGTCCTAAAGAAAATAAAGATTTAATGCATCGCGACGAGTAATAATAGGGAGACTTGACTTTAGCCATTCACTACCAATTTCTGATTCTCTTTATGAAGTGGCTCTGTAATCTGATTAAAGGTTACTGAGATATAAGTTAGGACCAAGGTGGTGCAGAAGCTGAGAAAAGAAAAGTATTTCTTTTCTCCATCTTTAAATAACCCATCTCATCCTGGGCTTAGACATTCATTCATTGTCGTAGTCAAATGCTGGTACTGGTCAGCATATTAGTGAGTGTCTGCATTTTCTAGTGATTTAATGTGCCCATTCGGGATATTATTCTGTGAGCATCTTTTTAAAAAACCTGTGTGTGTGCACGCATACCTGCACACAGGTGTGTAAAGAGAGAGAACAGACCATTCTGAGAACTGGCACAGGTGGGAAGAAATGCTGATCGTTTGTTTTCTGTTTTAGATGCTAGTTCTCAAGACTGCTATGATATTCCACGAACATTTCCAAGTGACAGATCTAGTTCACTTGAAGGCTTCCATAACCACTTTGTAAGTATAATTGACCTTGGCGTCATCAAGTGTGTTTCACTCAGGATCTTCACACACAGTGCCCTGAGACTAAATGAGATCACGAAATACAAGTCCCCTCAGCTCCGTATGAATAGGTGTGACTTATAGTTGTGTTTCCCTGTTTGATAATAGTTTCTGTTTATTAAAAGAAATGTATGTGTGTTTTAGAAAATCAAAAATATATTGACAGTGGGAAGCGTATCAAGTGAAGAACTGGATGAAAATTACGTCCCAATGAATCCCAATTCTCCTCCACGACAACATTCCAGCAGTTTTACGGAACCAGTTCAGGAAGCAAATTATGTGCCAATGACTCCGGGAACATTTGATTTTTCTTCATTTGGAATGCAAGTTCCTCCTCCTGCTCATATGGGCTTCCGGTCCAGCCCAAAGACCCCTCCCCGAAGGCCAGTTCCTGTTGCAGACTGTGAACCACCCCCCGTGGATAGGAACCTCAAGCCTGACAGAAAAGGTAAGGAGAGCATGGCATAGTGAAAGGGTTGGGGCAGGGGGGTACCAGTTTAGATCTGCCAGCTTAGAGCTGCACTTAACTGTCATGAAATCCCAAATGCTATTGGGACTAGAAATTCTGAAGTATTTCATATTACCTTAGTTATCAACTTGTTTTAAGTGTGATATTGCTATTTGTAGATTAATAATTGTTATATGTTGATGCCCGGGTGAGGTTTCTGTCTCCTGTCTCTAGAGCAGAGGTTACAAACTAAAAATTACTCACAAGGTTTGGCAAGCAACAGGAGAAAATGAGAAACTGGAATGCACTTGCCCATTCTAAATGGAGTAACTAACTGCTCGTTGGCTATAATCCTTTGTTCACTTATGTGAAAATAACGTGGGCCCATATGGGCAAATCATCTGATGTGTCAAGAGAAGCCAGAAATTTCATCTCTTACATGCATTATCTTTTGATTTTTGAATTTGATCAGCTAGTGTAATTTAAAAACAAAAACCAAAAAACACCGCAGACAGACCACACCCTTCTACAGGCTAGCTGTGGTCTTTGGCTGCTGGTTTGTAACCTCTTCTCCAGAGTATATAATATAATATCAACTCAGACTAGAGGTTATTAGTGCATTTGACGTAATTCTTTAAGAACAGTGAGGCTGCTTGTACGGTCTTTCCAGTCTGTCCGTATAACAGCTTCTTTAAAAATGATTCTGCCTTTGCTGGAGTATAAATGCTTCTAGTCTGTTCTTTCATACTGGCCTTCATAAGTAACACTGAATTCTAGGGTAGCATGGTTTGATAAGAATTCAGTATAAAAGAAACTCCAAACTGGTAATACATACCCAGGTTTTTAAATTTGGGGTTTGAGTGGTTAAAACCCAGACATCTAGCTGTGTTGCAGCATGCTGTTAGTGTGATTTAATCTTGACAACCAAGTAAGTTAGTATATTGGCTGTGTGATGAGTTGGCACCATTTCTGGGGAATTCAGCACATTTGAAGTCTCCTGTGCTGTACACAGCTTTTTAAGGGCATGTAATATCTGTGTAAATTTCTCATTAACCTGGGTTTTTAGATCATTACTATTTTTCTGATTAAGTTCCAGTTGTGGGGAACAGAGTCTGAGACTCACTCAGAGTATCTGAAGAAAATGAGTTTTGTTTTGTTTTGCCTTTAAGTAAGTAAGTAAGGCCGGTCCTGTGCTGAAATGAGAAAAGTTACTGGGAACAGAAGCACTCAGGGGACCGTCACTTTGTCCTGCTGTCTGCATTTCTGTCCTGTGGGAAGTCTTTGTATCTGCTTTGTTCTGTCTCACATTCTTTCCTTCTTTTCTTGTTTTCCTGCCCTGGATCCTCTACATGGTTTCTGCCTTCCAGGAGCTGTGGCCTACAACGCCCCTTTCTGGCCTCACTTCTGCCTCCTGGCTCCTTTCTACATGCGTGCAGCTTCTGCATCTGCTGCCTCCATCATTGTTCACTCACTGTAGAGTGCTCACAGAGAATTTGATTTCTCTTATTTGTCTTTTCACACCAGGCCGTAGGATGGATTGTAGGCCAGCCCGTAGATTGGCTGCCACTGGTCAGCTGCCCACCTTTGGTCTGACAGCTGGAAGGATAGTCATGCGTAACACCCACGGCCACCCACACAGCCCCAGCAGCAGGGCTATAATCAGGGGTGGTTATCTTAGAAAGGGTGTGAGCATCACAGGCTTTTTATTTGACAACTTTTCCTTTTGCTTCTCTTTGTCCTCATTTGTCTTTAAATCTATTTAGGCATTATTAGTCATTTTCTTTGCATACAAAATGCAAAACTATGTTTGAACATGCATAGATTTATAATTGAGTTCACAGGTTGCTGAAGGATTAAGGTCCAAGTGTCATGAACTCTTCGAAATATTGAAATACTCATTTTTAATGCTAAACTGGTTCTTATTACTTTGTGTGAGCAGCAAATCTCTACTTTTTTTTTTTTTAAGATTTATTTATTTATCTTGGAGAGGGAACGAGCATGTGAGCACGAATGGGGGAGGGGCAGAGGAAGAGAATCTTCAAGCAGATTCCCCCGCTGAGCGCAGAGCCCCATGCAGGGCTCGATCTCATGACCCGTTAGATCATGACGCTTAACCAGCTGAGCCACCCAGGTGCCCCATCAGATCTCTACTTTTTAACCCCAAATGTAAGTTTTTTATCTGGAAGTCCTACATAAATGTAGAAGTGGTATTGTTAGGGTAAGTGTACAAAGCGCCTAGTCCTAGCTACTGTACTTCTCTGCCTGCCTCTTCCTTTCCTCAGGCTCTGCAGAACACAATTCGAAAATTCCCGGTATATTTCAGTTAGTGATTACACATGGTAAGCATAATGAAGAATCAGAAAAGATCCCTATTTATATGTTAGAAAAGTTTTAAGATCGTAATGATATGCTTTTAGTATTCCCTAGGTCTGACAGAGCTCATGTACTTCATATTATGATATATATCATCTTATGTATATATCATAATAATATGGCATGTGTACTATATATCATTTATATTACATATATGTATAATTATACCTCCCTATGTATATATAGTGAAAGTACTATATATTCTAGTATGGTAGCGGTTAGTTGCCCTAGTTCTCTAAACCAACCTAAAATGACTTTACAGTAGAACAGAACAAAGTAGGTTCTTGGTTACTTCTGGAGGTTGTGTTCAGGCTTTTAAAAAATTAAGTGAACTGTTGAGAGACAATCCTGAGCTGTCCAGGTGGTTTATTTGGTATCTATGCTTAGGTACAAAATGAACTGAGAAAGCACCCGGAATAAAATACATCGTTTTTGGCAAAATCAGGGAGACTAGGTTTAGCAAAACAGGGGAGGTTACTAAAATCATAGTAATAAAAAAAATGGTTTTGCTTTTCTTTTAGTACTGTTCTACTTTTTAAATAAATATGATACAAAAGAGAAAGCATGAGAGACTATTTAACTTAGCAAACTTTATCAACTCACTTTAGGAAGTTATAACTATTCAAGAACAACACATTGAAAACCCAAATTCAGACCTTGGAGCAGTTTATATTTAAAAACTTAAATTGTAGGGGCACCTGGGTGGCTCAGTCGGTTAAGTATCTGACTCTTGATTTTGGCTCGGGTCATGATCTCAGGACCGTGGGATCGCCCCATGTCTGGTTCCACACTCAGCATGGAGTCTGCCTGGGATTCTCTCTCCCTCTCCCTCTGCCTCTCCACTACCACCAGCTCCCCCCCACATGCTCGCTCACTCTCTCTTGCTAAAATAAATAAATATATCTTTAAAATAAATAAAAATAAAAACTTAAACTGTAAAACAAATGTCTTATTTGGTCATGAAATTCTTCACATGCATAGCATCAGATGAGTCTGTTTTACTTTCAAATTTTGTGACATCAGATACATGACTCAATCTATTCCAGTATCTCTTATTAACTGTACCTCATAATTAGCAAACCTGATTCTATCAAATATGGCTTGATTAGTTTCAGGGCCCCATATAACTAGTTCAGTACCCAGTGTAACCGATTTCTGTGATTGTCTTCTTTGGAAGAGTCTACAATAAATGAGTGACATTCTAATCTTGTTTATACCCCCATTTATAGATGTCAGCTGCTGTAGTTAGTAGTACAGATAAGTTTTTCGAATACTTCTGAGTAACTGAAGCTTCAGAAATGCATAGATGTTCTAAACACTTACGTTTAATGTATTTTCATAGACCCTTTTGCCCATCACCCAACTTATGGTAGCTATATTTTCACCCCTACTATTTCTGTCACGATAGGATTTGTTACAAACCAAGTTTTGTGTATATTAATAGAGGAGAAAAGCATAATTTACATATATTGTACTAAATATAGGAAAGCAGAGGAGTCATTGTAAAAGCAGGAAAAATTATGTTTTGATTGTTTCAACTGAAAGTTACATTTTAATTGAAAAGCAAGTTTATAAAGTTTTGGAAACTTCTGTAAGCTATCTATCGTGGCTTCTCTTAAAGTAAGTCATTACCTGAATCTCCTGTATTTAACCACTGTGCTGATCTAGGCCCCCTACCCCCATCCAGTCTCCTAACATGATGTGGCAGCCATTTGAGCCTCAGACACTATCTTTATACTTTGTTTTGTTTGGCTTTGTCCAACCATGGCTTTCTGCAGTAGTTCTGACCATTAGTTATTGTATTGATTTTGAAAAAGCAGTGCAAGTTTACTTCTGGTATTTTTGTACATTAGTCGGATTAAAGTATCTTCAGGTATGCATCTTCACTTCAGTATAGGGAGCATCCAAAAGACCAGTCCGGATGAGCTTCCCTAGATGGGTCTTTTTGACACAGTTGACATATTTGCTCTAGACGTTTTTTCAAGAGATCGTCTGAAGTTTTTGAATGTGATTAAAAATTAACATGCTTTTGGGCGCCTGGGTGGCTCAGTCGTTAAGTGTCTGCCTTCGGCTCAGGTCATGATCCTGGAGTCCCGGGATCGAGTCCCGCATCGGGCTCCCTGCTCGGCGGGGAGTCTGCTTCTCCCTCTCCTGCTCCCCCCTCTTGTGCTCTCTCTCTCTCTCAAATAAATAAATAAAATCTTAAAAAAAAAAAATTAACATGCTTTTTATTTCCATTTTTTTTAAATTAACATGCTTTTTCTTTTATACTATAATAAATGTTTGGGAGATGAATGACACTAGGAAATATAACTAGATTTTAATAAACAAGTGTTAAGTTTGAATTAATTTTGGTTTGGTGTTACAGTTTAAAGGAGATGCAAATGGAGTACATTTTTAGGGTGCCTGGCTGGCTTAGTCGGAAGAGCATGTGACTCTTGATCTCAAGCCCCATGTTGGGTGTGGAGATTACTTAAATAAATAAAAACTTAAAAAAAAAGAATGGAGTGCATTTTTATAGCATAGCCTTTACATGCAGATTGTTTCTCCTAAATAGTCTTTACCTTCCAATATATAAGTATCATTATTACATTCTTCATACAGTCAGACCATTAAAACAAGTGTAAAAGTTACCTGGATTAGTTTTTGGAATTATCAGAGGATAATAATGTTGTGAATTATCTTTCTTCTTTCTTGATTTTTGAGATATCTAATGGAAATAGTATAATCTATAAAACTGTGGAAGAGTAAATAATTTAGGCTGAGTTAAACCTGTAGTAAAACAGAAAATAAATTTTCCACTTTGTGTTGAATTTATGTAAGCAGTACCTATGAAAATAATACTTGATAGTGTATGGACTTTGCAAAAAAGATTGCATCTGCTTATTTGAAACATGACCTCATGTGACTGCTTTGACCGTATTTGGGTTGATCAACTTCTTAAACAACATTCAGTTGCTCTTTTTTTCCTACTTAAAAGACCAACAAAAAATTATGATATTGATCAGATTAAACACTACCAGCTTTAAGAGAACAGCAGTTCATCAACATAGATTTAAATGCCTACCAATTATAGGATATAACCTTTGCTAGGCCTTGGGTCTGCAAACACAGGAAGAAAAGGTGGCTTCCCTGAAGAAGTTCACTGTCTAGTGGAGGATGTAGAAAAGTAAACACATTATCATAATTGGCGTGGAAGGGGCTGTGGTTGAGGTAAGCTTTTGGCACTGTTATCTAAGCTCCCCTGAGGAAAGTCTGAGAGGGTGAATGGCAATTAAATGATGGTAGAGGAGGGGGCGATGGCAGAAGATCTTTTAGTCAGAATAAACAGTATACCCAGATCCTTTAAAAGAGGGCAGATGGGACTGGCTGGGTTGTGAGTGGGAGGGAGGGAATAAGATAGGGAGGGAGGAGGGGAGCAAAGTATGAATGGAGGAAGAAATGCCAAATGCCTTGCAGGTGCCTGATCCTGAGGGTGTCACAGTCCATGCTAATGAGTTTGGGCTTTATTCTGAGTACACCATTAAAGGGTTTTATGCAGACAAGTAACATAATCAGGTTGGCCCCTAGAAAGCTCATGCTAAAATTTAAGGATACGCTAGGAAAAAAGACTGTATTCTCTAATGTAAAATGTTACAAAAGTCACATTTTTTCAGCATCTTCCTCAGAGAGTGCTTTGCTCGGTTTTCCAAATCCAGGGTTCTTAAAGCCTTGGTTTAGAAATGATCAAATGAGGAAAGGCATAACAGAGCCCCTTTCCTGGCTCTTATTTGGTCCCTCAACTTGGGGACTTACAGTGATTTTTAAAGTTTTGAAGACATCTGGAGTATTAGGTGGAGGATATTTAGCCATACAGTGTCAGCTCATGACTTTCAGAAAAACAAACCAGGTAAGTGAGGAACATATTAAAAACAGGAAGGTCTTAAGAAAAGACTTCAGACTTGCAGATTTTTTATTTTCTTAGATAAATGAAAACAGACTGTTATATTGTCATTATAAATACAAATTAAAATTTATAAAATAAAGATTAGAGGGAAAGTAGAATTTAGAATGACTTCTTGTAAGAGATCTGCAATGGCAACTGGTAGAGGAAACAAAGCAGGTCTGTGGTGACTCAAAGGACAAATTGCCTTTTGAACATGTAGTGGGAATGCCTGCAGAACAGTCATATGGGGTGGTTGTGTAAATGTGTAGGTTACGATCTCCAGAAGAAGATCTGAACCAGGGATGAAGATCTGTCAACTTGTACTCCAAATTACAGAGCAAGTCACATGATCCAGAGATTGACCCCCCATAAGGGTTAAAGCACCGAAGGAATTTCACCAGTAATCAGTGCACTCTAAATGAAATAATACTGTTTTCTTTGTTCAAAGGTAGTCTAGCTAAAGCCAAATTGTAATCTGCTGTGGATTTAAAAGTTGAGCCTCGAATGAGTTACTCTGTTTCCTCTCAGAATTTGAGAACCAGTGTATCTCCAGAGTTGGTTTATTTTTGCTTTTACTTTATTATCCTTATTTCTTACTCTTTATTTTCACCCTTTTCTTCAACAATCAGGAAAACATTCAAATATTTGCCAGTAGACAGTAGAGAAGAAGACAGGGCCAAGACAGGCGTACTAATATCTTGGACCTTTTTTCACCTTTCTCTCATAAGTAGTACTGAGCCATCATTTGGGTATGACTTTCATTTCTGTCAGGAACATCAATGTCAAATTGAGTTTGGAGGGATATAAAGAGATAAAGCTAACAAAATGTCTAAGTGACTCAGTACGATTCAGTGCCACACTTCCACATTGCGACTTTGGTCCCCAAATCAACCTTGAGCTTTGCATGGAGTGGAAAATACATATAAATTTTATAAAAACACTTTAAAAACCTCACCTGGTACAATATTTTTCTATTAGGAAAACCAAGGAGTGCCCTTGACAGTGCTTAACAGATGGAATTGGTTTGGAGAAGAGATGATCCGTTCACGGTCAGGTAGTAGAAGGATCACTGCGGGGAGCTGTCAGACATGGGAAGAATGGAACTAGATCGCAGGCAGGTCGAGTTAGCAGTCACAGGACCTTGAGTGTTTAACCACAAACACAGGTGAAAAGTTGAGAAATGTGGAGGGTGACCTCTGGGGGAGAAGCCCAGTGACAAATCAGGAGGAGGCCCAGAGCTAATGAAGCTAGTGGGTCTTTGAGAAAAGGAGGAGAAAAGCAATTATTAAACTTCACGTCACTCACAGATCAGGTACCTGTGGCATTCGAGTAGGTACAAGATCCCGAACTGAACTGACCAGTTCAAAACTGACCTCTAAACACTGGTTTCCTCGGATTTTCGATTGCCCAAAAGGATCGAGAGGTGAAACAGTGTGGACAGCACAGGAGCATACACCAACAGGTGCGAGGCTAGGGGAAGCCTTCATTTGGCCTCTGTAATGTTGTTACCCAAGCAAGTCACGTAACCTCTTTCGTTCTTCAGGGGTATCTCATCCATAAAATGAAGAAGCTGGATTTGATGTGTAAAAGCCTTTTAGCTGTAAAATAAATCTATTTTTCTGTGGTAACCCTTACCCTCTGCCTCTTACTTTTTTTGAAGGGAAGTACATTGTTTTGGGGAGTTGATAAAAAGCTGCCCTCCTCTGTTGTTTTTAGGAAAGTGCCCTGCCAGTGTGGGCCCTGGATAGGTATTCAGCATTAGGGGTAGGATTATAGCCCCAAATCTTATCACTCACATTTTAAACTAGACCTGCCTCATTTCTGAACCAACTCAATGTATTAATTGCCTAACTTAGAAAATTGGTTCATTAGAGAATTCTCACGTTTTATAACCTGGAGATTTCCTATTTTAAGAAACTTTTAACCTTCGGTAGATAAGGTACTAGATATTGGCACTTAATCAGCAAATTCTTAATTTTGCCATCTAATAGATGTTGACTCACTTTTGTAAATGCCAAAAAAAGATGAAAATTTGGTTCCATTGAGAAAAGAGCAGCTTAAATTACTGATTTAAATGATACTGCTACTCTGGCCTCCAGGCTTCCTATGGGAAAAAGTGAGGCCACTGCTGAATGTTAACCCTGTACTTTTCATAGGGCCTTTCAGCAGCACTTGTATGTGGCAGAGAGTAAACGAAAAGAAAATGAGGGCAACTGAATTTATGTTTTCAAATACTTACATGGAAGCTAGACAACCAGCAGTTCCAGAATCAAGACCTCTAATCCTTGCAAAATGATGTCCCCGAGCAACTACCAGTATCCAGGGGAAACATCAGTGGTCTTGGTTTTGATCTTGGATTAGCAGACATTGTAGCGTCAGCCTGCTTCTCTAGAAGGGCTTTTGGACAGGAGGTCAAAGAGTAATCAGATTAAGGTTGTTTAAATACCTCCATTAAATTAAGAAAGTAATATTCTAGGAAAGAAGGCCTTGGTACTTTCTTATCAGACTTCAAAGAAAAGATGTACTTTGAGGTCTGACTGAGGTATTTTATAATTTTTTATTTGATCCAGTTTTCTAAGGCATGTTAGAAGAATAACTAACATGGCACATGTCTTTCCTCCCTTCCCCCAAATAAAGATAACCACTAACCAGTCTGGTTATCCCACTAAAACCTTACCATCTTTTATAACACTTGGCTTGTCACACTGTTGCATGAAGCGTCTTCCTCTCCATTGTACTGAGCATGAATTATATGTAGCAAGATTGAAATATTTTCCACAAACAAACTTTTGTTTATGCTTTGAGATGTAACATTTCTGCTCAGGGCTCTGTTGCTTTTTTACAGAATCCATTTTTCCAATTAAAAAATAACATATTAAGAGAGTCTTCTTTTTACCAATTAGGTCAAAGTCCTAAAATTTTAAGACCCAAACCCCATGGTTTAGAGCGAACTGATTCACAAACCATAGGTGACTTTGCTACAAGAAGAAAGGGTATGTACTTTAGCACCGCATGCTGGATGGGGCATTGGGAATTTATTTATTTTGTGATGTTTTTTTCTTAAAAAGTAAAAGAGAAGAGCCTTAAGTACTACTGATGTTGTAAATAAAGCTTCCTAGCACATTATTTCTAAAGTGAATGCTTCCCATAATGTGTGTCTTCCCATTGTGGCTTTCCATAGACCCAAGTCTACTTGTTATGCCATGAATAGCAGCATGATAAATTTGATAATACATGATATTTAGTCTTGTCCTTTTGCATTATTCTCTTAACCTTTTGGACATCCATACATTGTTTTCATTAAGCTTGTGAGCTACTTGTGAGTTCCAAATGCCTTCTTTATTTATATAGAATGTGGTATATATTCTGTTCTGAGACAAAATAAAGAATCACTTCCCATGGATTATTTTATGCCATTACTTAGAATTTGACAGCTTAAACTGCCATTAGCCTTTGGGTTTCAAAAAAGTGAAACATAAGAATTAAAGAAATATGTTCACTAAGCACAATATTCTGTGCTTGTCTATTTTAAGTGTATAGGTGAGCAAGATTTAAACTCAGACTTAATCTAGTCTTCAGAAAATCACATTGAGTTTTTTGTTTTGAATAGACAAAAATACTTACAAGCCCCAGTGAATCTGCATAGTCCTTTAAAATGACCAGCTATTTTATAGTTTGATGGTAATTATAACATAGTTGATTAAAAGTATGAGTTGAGTAAAAGTATGCCCATATATGGACAAAGACTAGAAGAAGGAAACCTAGAAAAATGAAATATTTTTCTTTGGAGTGGCAGGATGAAACGTAACCAAAATATTTACCCAATATGTTTAAATAGTCTCCTAAAATATAATTAATATTAACATATAGTTTTATTTCTTTTGTTCATTTAATTTATTTCTGAAAAATGTTTCATTCTTGACCTTAAGGGCTGAGAGCTCTGTGGTATTTACTAGCGTGGTAATTCTCTGTTGTAATAATGAGGTACATAAGCAAAGACCACTTATAAATCAAGTCAATAAGAATATTAGTGTTTATTATTATTTAATTTGATAAAGGATATTGTTGGCTAAATAAGCTAAAAATTTGAGGTAATTTTTAATAATGGCCTTCTCTCAGAGCTGAGTTTGAGTCTTAAAATGTTATTATTGCTTTCTTTTATTTGTTTTCAGACTGGGCTTGAATTAGTTTAAAAGATTTGGTCAATTCTTTTTTCAGTTTTTGATTTTAGCAAAGTTTGGTGTTTAATGCTTTCTATACATCATATTATATATATAGTTGTATAACTGATGCTTCAGTGTTGAAGAGTAGAAATGTTTTTACATAGAAATTAAAGCTCCATACTTGGGGATAAAATTAGTTTCTAAAAAAAGGAAATAAGGAAATAATGAAAGGTATACATTAAGTAACTAAAGGAATTGGGTCACATTACCCTTTCTTCTCGTTTAGTTTATTTTCATAAAATATTAAATTAAGAAGCAACGTGTTGTAATAGAGCTTTAGACTTTTGAGTCAACAACCATGAAACATTATTGGATTTAGCTTTTGTCACTCATTATTTAGCTGTGTAACCTTGGGCAAATCACGTAACATCCATGAAGCTGGTTTCATGTGTGAAACCAGCTGGTCTTAGATGTACTCTGGCTGTAACGTATAAGTAGAGAGAGTGAGGATCTTGTTTTGTTTTCCAAATTTCTGTATACTGAAGCCTCTTTTTCTCTTTTTCATTTCAGCCAAGCCAGCGCCTTTAGAAATAAAACCTTTGCCAGAATGGGAAGAGCTACAAGCCCCAGTTAGATCTCCCATCACTAGGAGTTTTGCTCGAGAGTAAGTCTTTGTTTAAAATATGTACCTTGATTGTTCACTATAATGGAAAATACCTGGAACAGTGGTTCCCAAAGTATGGTCTGGGAAGCCCCTCCTTTTCGGGTTCTGTGAGGTCAAAACTGTTTTCATTAAGATGCTAAGATGGCTTTTGCCTTTTCCATTCTCTTTGTCTCATGAGTATTTGCTGGACTTTTCCAGAGGCTACATAGTGTTTGATCATATCCCTGGGACAGGTAATAAATAGAAAATATTTGTGTATT
Source organism: Phoca vitulina (assembly GCF_004348235.1). NCBI lineage: Eukaryota > Metazoa > Chordata > Mammalia > Carnivora > Phocidae > Phoca > Phoca vitulina. Next base: position 20,399,099 of record NW_022589717.1, read on the forward strand.
TGTGTACACAAAAAAAATTTGTGTAATTTCTAAAGTGAATGCTTTTTTGTTTTTTGTTTTTTGTTTTTTGTTTGTTTTTATGTATAAGTCTATTTTTTTAATTCAATTAATTAACATATAATGTATTACCAGTTTCAGAGGTAGAGGTCAGTGATTCATCAGTCTTATATAATAACCAGTGCTCATTACATCATGTGCCCTCCTTAATATCTACCACGCAGTTACCCCATCCCCCCACCTCTCTCCCCTCCAGCAACCCTCAGTTTGTTTCCTATGATTAAAATTCTCTTATGGTTTGTCTCCCTCTCTGATTTCATCTTGTTTTATTTTTTCTTCCCTTCCCCTATGATCCTCTGTTTTGTTTCTTAAATTCCACATATGAGTGAGATCATATGATAATTGTCTTTCTCTGATTGACTTATTTAGCTTAGCATAATACCCTCTAGTTCCATCCTTGCCACTGGAAATGGCAAGATTTCATTTTTTTGAATGCCGAGTAGTATTCCATTGTGTGTATATATATATATCACATCTTCTTTATCCATTCATCTGTGGATGGACATCTGGGCTCTTTCCATAGTTTGGCTGTTGTGGACATTGCTGCTATAAACACTGGGGTGCATGTGCCCTTTTGGATCACTACATTTGTATCTTTGGGGTTAAATACCCACTAGTGCAATTGCTGGGTCGTAGGGTAGTTCTATTTTCAACTTTTTGAGGAACCTCCATACTGTTTTCCAGAGTAGCTGCACCAGCTTGCATTCCCACCAACAGTGTAAGAGGGTTCCCCTTTCTCCGCATCCTCGCCAACATCTGTCGTTTCCTGACTTGTTAATTTTAGCCATTCTGACTGGTGTGAGGTGGTATCTCATTGAGGTTTTGATTTGTATTTCCCTGATGCCGAGTGATGTTGAGCATTTTTTCATGTGTCGGTTGCCATTTGGATGTCTTCTTTGCAGAAATGGCTGTTCATGCCTTCTGCCCATTTCTTAATTGGATGATTTGTTCTTTGGGTGTTGAGTTTGATAAGTTCTTTATAGATTTTGGATACTAGCCCTTTATCTGATAAGGCATTTGCAAATACCTTCTCACATTCTGTCAGTTGTCTTTCGGTTTTGTCAACTGTTTCCTTTGCCGTGCAAAATCTTTTTATCTTGATGAAGTCCCAATAGTTCATTTTTGCCTTTGTTTCTCTGGCCTTTGGAGACGTGTCTAGCAAGAAGTTGCTGCGGCCAAGGTCACAGAGGTTTCTGCCTATGTTCTTCTCTAGGATTTTGATGGATTCCTGTTTCACATTTAGGTCTTTCATCCATTTTGAGTCTATTTTTATGTATGATGAAAGGAAATGGTCCAGTTTCATTCTTCTGCATGTGGCTGTGCAATTTTCCCAACACCATTTGTTGAAGAGACCATCTTTTTTCTACTGGATATTCTTTCATGCTTTGTCGAAGATCAGCTGACCATAGAGTTGAGGGTCTATTTCCGGGTTCTCTATTCTGTTCCATTGATCTGTGTGTCTGTTTTTGTACCAGTACCATACTGTCTTGATGAATATAGCTTTGTAATAGAGCTTGAAGTCCAGAATTTTGATGCCACCAGCTTTGGGGTTTTTTTTCAACATTCCTTTGGCTATTCAGGGTCTTTTCTGGTTCCATACAAATTTTAGGATTATTTGTTCCAGCTCTGTGAAAAAAGTTGATGGCATTTTGATAGGGATTACAATGAATTGCTCTAGGTAGCACAGACATTTTAACAATATTTGTTCTTCTAATCCATAAACTTGCAATGTTTTTCCATTTCTTTGTGTCTTCCTCAATTTCTTAAATGAGTGATCTATAGTTTTCTGAATACAGATTCTTTGCCTCTTTGGTTAGATTTATTCCTAGGTATCTTACGGTTTTGGTGCAATTGTAAATGGTATCGACTCCTTAATCTCTCTTTCTTCTGTCTCATTGTTAGTGTATAGAAATGCAACTGATTTCTGGGCATTGATTTTATATCCTGCCACTTGAATTCCTGTATGAATTCTAGCAATTTTGGGGTGGGGTCTTTTGGGTTTTTCACATAGAGTATCACGTCATCTGCAAAGAGTGAGAGTTTGACTTCTTTGTCAATTTGGATGCCTTTTATTTCTTTTTGTTGTCTGATTGCTGAGGCTAGGACTTCTAGTACTGTGTTGAATAAAAAATTGGTGAGAGGTGACATGCCTGTCATGTTTCTGACCTTAGGGGGAAAGCTCTCAGTTTTCCCCATTGAGAATGATATTTACTCTGGGCTTTTCATAGATGGCTTCTATGATATTGAGGTATGTTCCCTCTATCCCTACACTGTGAAGAGTTTTAATCAAGAAAGGATGCTGTACTTTGTCAAATGCTTTTTCTGCATCTATTGAGAGGATCATATGGTTCTTGTCCTTTCTTTTATTAATGTGGTGTATCACGTAGATTAATTTGCAGATGTTGAACCAACCTGCAGCCCAGGAATAAATCCCACTTGGTCATGGTGAATAATCCTTTTAATGTACTGTTGGATCCTATTGGCTAGTATCTTGGTGAGAATTTTTGCATCCATATTCATCAGGGATATTGGTCTGTAATTCTTTTTGGTGGGGTCTTTGTCTGGTTTTGGGATCAAGGTAATGCTGGCTTCGTAAAAAGAGTTTGGAAGTTTTCCTTCCGTTTCGATTTTTTGGAACAGTTTCAGAATAGGTATTAATTCTTCTTTCAATTTTTGGTAGAATTCCCCTTGGAAGCCATCTGGCCCTGGGCTCTTTTTTGTTGGGAGATTTTTGATTACTGGTTTCAATTTCCTTGCTGGTTATGGGTCTGTTCAGGTTTTCTATTTCTTCCTGGTTCAGTTTTGATAGTTTATACATCTCTAGGAATGCATCCATTTCTTCCAGATTGCCTAATTTGCTGGCATATAGTTGCTCATAATATGTTCTTATAATTGTTTGTAGTTCTTTGGTGTTGGTTGTGATCTCTCCTCTTTCATTCATGATTGTATTTATTTGGGTACTTTCTCTTTTCTTTTGATAAGTCTGGCCAGGGATTTATCAATTTTATTAATTCTTTCAAAAAACCAGCTTCTAGTTTCATTGATCTGTTCTACTGTTCTTTTGGTTTCTATTTCATTGATTTCTGCTCTGATCTTTATTATTTCTCTTCTCCTGCTGGGTTTAGGCTTTATTTGCTGTTCTTTCTCCAGCTCCTTTAGGTTTAAGGTTAGGTTGTGATTTGAGACTTTGTGTTTTTGAGGAAGGCTTGTATTGCTGTATACGTCCCTCTTAGGACTGCCTTTGTTGAATCCCAAAGATTTTGAACAGTCGTGTTTTCATTTTCATTTGTTTCCATGAATTTTTTTAATTCTTCTTTAATGTCCTGGTTGACTCATTCATTCTTTAGTAGGATGCTCTTTAGCCTCCATGTTTTGAGTTCTTTCCAGATTTCCTCTTGTGATTGAGTTCAACTTTCAAAGCATTGTAGTCTGAAAATATGCAGGGAATGATCCCAATCTTTTGGTTCCGGTTGAGACCTGATTTGTGACCCAGAATGTGATCTATTCTGGAGAATGTTCTGTGTGCAGTAGAGAAGAATATGTATTCTGTTGCTTTGGGATGGAATTTTCTGAGTATATCTGTGAAGTCCATCTGGTCCAGTGTGTCATTTAAAGCCTTTATTTCCTTGTTGATCTTTTGCTTAAATGATCTGTCCATTTCGGTGAGGAGGGTGTTAAAGTCCCCTACTATTATTGTATTATTGTCGATGTGTTTCTTTGATTTTGTTATTAATTGGCTGCTCCCATGTTAGGGGCATAGATACTTAAAATTGTTAGATCTTCTTGTTGGATAGACCCATTAAGTATGATGCAGTGTCCTTCCTCATCTCTTATTACAGTCTTTGGTTTAAAACCTAATTTGTCTGATATAAGGATTGCCACCCCAGCTTTCTTTTGATGTCCATTAGCATGATAAATGGTTTTCCACCCCCTCACTTTCAATCTGGAGGTGTCTTTAGGTCTAAAACGAGTCTCTTGCAGACAGCATATCCCCGGGTCTTGCCTTTTTATCCAATCTGATACCCTTTGTCTTTTGATTGGGGTATTTAGCCCATTTACATTCAGAGTAACTATGGAGAGATGAATTTAGTGCCATTGTATTACCTGTGAAGTTACTGTTTCTGTATATTGTTTCTGTTCCTTTCTGGTTTATGTTACTTTTGGGCTGTCTCTTTGTTTACAGGATCCCCTATAATATTTCTTGCCAGGCTGGTTTAGTGATTAGAAATTCTTTTAGTTTCTGTTTCTCCTGGAAGCTTTTTATCTCTCTTTCTATTTTGAATGACATCCTTGCTGGATAAAGTATTCTTGGCTGTATGTTTTTCTCATTTAGCACACTGAATATATCATGCCAGTCCTTTCTGGCCTGCCAGGTCTCTATGGATAGGTCTGCTGCCAGTCTAATGTTTCTACCCTTGTAGGTTATAGACCTCTTGTCCTGAGCAGCTTTCAGGATTTTCTCCTTGTGAGATTTGCATGTTTCACTATTATATGTTGAGGTTTTGACCTATTTTTATTGACTTTGAGGGGGGTTGTCTGTGCCTCCTGGACTTGAATGCCTGTTTCCTTCCACAGATGAGGGAAGTTCTCAGCTATGATTTGCTCCAATATACCTTCTGTCTCTCTCTTTCTCTCTCTCTCTTTTTTTTTTTTTGTCTTCTTCTGGGATCCCAGTTATTCTAATACTGTTTCACTTTATGGTATCTCTTATCTCTCGAATTTTCCCCTTGTGATCCAGTAGTGTTTCTCTCTCTTTTTCTCGCCTTCCTTATTCTCCATCATTTGGTCTTCTATATCACTAATTCTCTCTTCTGCCTCATTTATCCTAGCAGTTAGAGCCTCCATTTTTTATTGCATCTCATTAATAGCTTTTTTATTTCGACTTGGTTTGATTTTAGTTCTTTTATTTCTCCAGAAAGGGATTCTCTAGTGTCTTCTATGCTTTTTTCAAGCCTAGCTATTATCTTTATAATCATTATTCTGAACTCTAGTTCCAACATCTTACTTATGTCCATACCAATTAGGTCCCTGGCAGTCGGTACTGCCTCTTACTTGCTTTTGAGGTGAATTTTTCTGTCTTGTCATTCTTGCAGAAAGTGGTCACTTTTCTATTTGTGGAGTTGCAGCTGTTCTTTTCTTAGATCTCTGGTTGAGTTCACAGGTGTTCAGAATGATTTGATAGCTATCTAGCTGAATTCCTGGGACCAGACCAGACTAAGGTCTCCTACTCCTCCACCATCCTGGACTATTACTCTTGTGTTTTTAAGAAATGTTCTATTATTTGTAATATGGTAAATAGGTATAACCCAAATAAACAAAGTTCCTTGGGGTTCTCAATAATTTTTAAGGGTGTAAATGGTTCATGAGGCTAGAAATTTCTGAGACCCACTGATCTGGAAAATACGGCAGTTTCTTGTGGGGGTTATTTAATCAAGATTTTTGTGAATATGTGAAGTTACAAACCTGCATTAAATATGTGTTTGTGTTTTATGTGTTCATATAGCTAGTTTTTTTTAACTAGGAACTCTTCAATATTCCTTTTCATATCTGTGACTTTCTACTTATCCCCCAAATCACTGGCAATACTTTTTTTGTTCTACACAAGGAATTTGATGCCTGAAGATATACTTTTTACTATATAGCTATAAACATTAGGTGTGCATTTGAATGTATGCAGTAAGTTGTATTAAAATAAATGTATACAATAAATGATTGTAAACTTTAGTGAATATTTCTGAAAGAATATAAACTATCACTCATTTTTATTTTGGAAGTGATTTTAGAAACTGTTGTTCAGGTTTAGGTTTGTAATAGTAGTTTCTGTAATTAGCTCCTCTAGGTTTCCCTTGTCTCCCCGACCGGATTCAGTGCATAGCACAACTTCAAGCAGCGACTCCCACGACAGTGAAGAGAATTACGTTCCCATGAACCCAAACCTGTCCAGCGAGGACTCAGTACGTAATGTCTGCATCTTCACTTCTGTCTTTCCAAGCAGCCCTTCCAAGTCCTGCATGCCAGGACATTTCTTCCAGTCTCTAAATCTTACCTTATATACTTAAGGAAAAAGGATAGAAGACAATTTTTTAAAAATGCTTTTTAAATAATAATGTTGTAAAGTTTAAAACCAATAAAGCATCAGTGTGTAATATCAGCATCTATAAAGTAGATAAAAATTAGTTAAAAATCATAAAAATTTTATAGTTATATTTCTTCTAAGATATATTTGATTTTTGAAACTATCCAAGAAAATATACTGGAAGTATTTCATAATGCAGTTCTCCAGGCCCACTTTATGGCACTCTTAGAGTGAAATGATCTTATATAGGAGGCCTTTTGATAATCTTTCAATAATATACCCTTAGATGTGGCTTAGATTACAGACCTGTTACAAACCTGATTTGTTTCAGATTGGCTGTATTACCATAAGGCACAAGCATTTGATAATTGTAGCAAGGCTGTGTTCTCCAGAAGTTACATAGTTGCTAGAAAATACTGCAGCTATTTAAGAATACAAGCTATTTTAATGTTGAAATAATATTTTGCTTTTGTTTTCCCTCAAATCAGGTTCAGTGCTTGCTCTGTTAGTTGTATTTTAGTAGATGAGTATATCGGTTATGATTAGGTTCACCTCCAAGTAACAAAAGATAAACAAATTAACAATGACTTTAAACAGACATTTATTTCTTTCTCATATAAAAGTCCAGAGAGGCAAGCCAGGATTGTTGTGGCAGCCCTGTTTTACAAAGTCCTCGGGGACTCTGACCCCTTCCAGTTCTCCTATCCGCCATCTTCTGGGTGTGGTTCACATGCTCCTAGAACAAGGGGTGCTGCACCAGCAATTCACATTCTAAAGCTGCAGAATAGAGGAAAGCCTAGCTGCCTTATAAAGAAGGTTCCCAGAAACTGCCATACACACTGTGTGGCCACATAGACACAAAAGGGGCTGGGAAACATCCTTTGTTCTGAGGGACAGTGGGCCTGGCTAAAAACCCATTCATGTGGGAGAGGGAAAGGCAGATGTTAGGGCACAACCAGGTAGTATCTGCCAGGATAAGCAAGCATGTGATACCAAAATTTGGAATGGGTAACATTTTAGTGACTTTATTTACTTTAAAGCAATATTCTAGAGATTCAAAATAGAATCTCTATCAACAAATTTGTTTTACTTCTTTAATGTACTTTAGGCAAAAACAGGTTCCTCACAAAAATTAGGTGATTTGAAAAGCTTGATGTGGTGCTTAAACTAATTAACTTTGAAATATCAAATTTATACATTGTTCAAAATGAATAAGATAATTTAAAATATTTATATCAGCCCTGGATTAGAATACAAACTAGCTATATCAATAATGCTTTCACTAATTTTTTAAGGCAGAGCAATTTTTATTAATTGGTTTCTGCTTTTGCATTCAAGATTTTTCAACTTGATAAGTGGCGTTTTATTATTTTTATTAATTTATTTTTTTCTCATTATAGTAAATAGACTGGTAAAAGTCTACATAAATCCTCAGTGCAATATCAGAGTACATATTGTTATCAATTTTTATCTTTAGGTGGTTGAATGGATTTTTTTTATTACCAAAGTAATTATTTTCTGAGATACTAAAAGAGTTTCCTTTTGCCCAAAGTAGTAAATTACCATAAAAATCTTGGAAAGGACATGTAATAGGCAAGTTTGGAAATGTGATTTGTCACAAGTTAGTGTTAGGTGAAGGGAAAAGATGAGAAAGAAAAACATTACAATCAGAAAGTCAAAGGAAATTAAGAAAATAAAATTTTCTTTTATCCCTTATATCATTAAGCCAGAAAGGTCCTTTTGCCTGCCAGCTAATGATTTTCTAAAGTACTTCGGTCCTAAGTGTTAGAAATAAGCAAAAATGTTCCCAGTAAAAATATCCACCCCCCCCATTCACAATAGAAAAGCCAGCCACCATTTCCATTTCCTCATGCTGCTAGCTATGAGTTCATCATAGTCCAGACAACTCTTCCTTAGAAAAGAACATGGTAGTTACACCAATGTTTTCCATACCTCTTGGAAGTTGTACATTAATGGAATACCATAGAAATTCACAAGATCTCATTATGCTTGGACTGATGAAGTCAGTAAAAAAAATTGTCTTGGAGAAGTTGAGACAGGATCAGATCAAATCTGGCTTATGCCTACAATGAAGATTAAATTCTGTACATTGAAGTTTCAAAGCATGATACATTTACCATCCTGGTGATCATAGAGCAGGCAGTGTTTAATGAAACCATGATGCTGGCCTATTAATTTACAGAGATCCAAAGTCAGGCATTCGTGAAGTGAACCCTTAAAATGACACTTGAAATTTGGGTGACCGTACCTCACTACTAAAGACATAAATACTGTTATATAACAATGACAACAAAAATACGTTCAACAATTGCCCGTACTTTAAAAAGAATTTTAGAAAATCAAAGCACTACTGTTTTTTTTTTTTTTAAATCATAGAACATTTATGATAACTCCTAGAATCTTAGGGTTTTTCTAAACTGTTTTGGGAAAACACTGGTTTAAAGACTAGAACGCAGGGACAGGTTGTTCCTAGTTGAGATTAGATCAAGAGTAAATGGACTACCTTGCAGGGACACAAATTTTAACAATACTTAAAGATGAAAAAATTTCCAATTCTAATAATAACTAGACAGAAAACAGTTTAACCAGCAATTCTGAGAAATTCTCTTTAGGAACAACTTGAGTTTAAATTAAAATGTACATCATATGAACTCATAGGTTCCTTTCTTAGCCTTGCAATACCATGAACAACGCTAGGCATTTCCAATTAGGGGAATTCCAGGTTTGGGTTCTCTCACGAGTCACATTTGAATACAAAATTTTACACACACACACACACACACACACACACACTTCTGCCTGATTTTTTATGTGAGAATGAAATATGGAGTCATTCAGAAAAAAAAATTTCAGTTTCTTTATGAATTAGGAACAAAAGAGAGGGAAATAGCTATTTGTACTAATTGAGCAGCAAAACTTGCTTACATTTTTTTGTGCCCTAGATGTTATTTTCAATATTTTTTTAATGTTTTATCAGTAGTAGTTGGTAAACTTGGTTTAAAAATCTGTTCCTACAGATAGAGCCCTCACATTCAGTCATGCAGCTTGCTCGCTGCATTAATACGCTGTGTACAGTATGTAATATGTCCGGTAGACTGCAGAGTATTGCCTTTGTGGGCACGTGCAGTTCAGACTGTGTCCTGCTCACCAGGCCGTGGGCCTGGACAGAGCTGTGTAGCCCTACAGGCAGGAACACCTTTTTCTAATTCACAGAAATGTTTCACACGGGCTATCAGCAGCCCTGCTTCAAATGAGGAGATAAATTCAGTATTTAATTTCTAGCAATTTCCTTTCCCTAAATCACAGTTTACTCTGTTTAACTCGAACTAAAAGAAAAGGAGTAGCAATGTAAAAGAATCAACAGGGGGTGTGTGGGTAGCTTAGTTGGTCAAGTGTCCAGCTCTTGATTTTGGCTCAGGTGATGAACTCAGGGTCCTGAGATCAAGCCCTGCCTGGGGCTGTGCACTGGGCGTGGAGCCTGCTTAAGATTCTCTCTCCCTCTCCCTCCACCCCACCCCTGCTGGTATGCACGCCTACACTCTCTCTCTCTTAAAAAAAAAGAACAGAACCAGGTTTATGCAGTTTCCAAATTGTTTTGTTCATTATAATAAGTATAAATTTTAAGTATATTACATCATTACAGTTTTCTTCAGAAGTATGAGATAATATGTGAATATTCATATGTACGTGATAGAAGACACAAGGATGGAAGCTGCTAATGAATATGTATATAGTCTTGCCTATGAGAAGTCCAGAACATTTCTGGGTGAGGTTAAAAGCAGCAAGGCAGGGAAACAAGGCATTTGTTGGCACACGTTTAGAAGGACTGTTGTAATTAGCGTAGAGGATATATGTGCAGGGGCATAAATTCATGTCATCCTTTCCTTCTTATTCAGCATTGATCTTCAGGTTCCTAATAGCCTGTTGCTTTTACATTTTTCTGCCTCAGGCTTTTTTGTTTTTATCATTTATTGCCATCCTCTATCTTCCTTTTTCCTTTATCTTTTTTTAGAAAGTAGCCCTTCTATGGTACAATTCCTATTAGGACGGAAGAGATAAGGCTAAAGAGAAGACAGAAGAAATGAAGTGGTAAAAATTCCAGATGGTTGAAACAAAACAAATTTTGCCAGTGGAGTAATTGTTCATAGCCTTTAGTTAACATACATATTATAAACTAATTTCAGTGTGAGAGCTTTTTTTTTTTAAGATTTACTTATTTATTTATTTGAGAGAGAGAGAGAAAGTGCAAGCAGGAGGAGGGCCAGAGGGAGAGGGAGACTCAAGCAGACTCCCCGCTGAACACAGAGCCGACCGCATGATCCTAAGATCATGACCTGAGCCTAAACCCAGAGTCGATTGCTCAACTGACTGAGCCCACCAAGTGCCCAACATGAAAGCCTTTAAATAAAACATAGAACTTACTAAAAATTTTAATTAGAAAGCAAGGAGTGAAAGGATCTGTTAGTTTAAAGATATAATTGTGTAAAGATACCATTTTAATAATGTTCAGGTGGTCCTATCACAACTAACTGTAGCTTCATGTTTTAGTCTTAGTTTGAACCAAGTTTGACTTTTGAAACTGCATTTAACTTGCTCTAAGCTAAGTTGTAACTAATTTTATTAATATTACTTATTTTCCTCCAATCCTCAAAGGTTACTTAACTTTCTAAGCAGACATTGTTTTAAGCCATATCCTCTTGAAATAAATATTTTGGCTTTAATAGATGATAAACAAGATAAGCAGTATGTCTCATGGATGTCCAACAGTTGATTTTGTTGTATCACCATTTTTAGAATCTTTTTGGCAGTAATAGTCTTGATGGAAGAAGCAGTCCTATGGTCAAGCCCAAAGGAGACAAACAAGTGGAATACCTGGATCTAGACTTAGATTCTGGGAAATCCACACCACCACGTAAGGTAAGTGAAATCTCATTCTATAAACACAATCAGCTCACCTTTTGTAAACCCACAGACTCATGTTTCCTTTGGGGAAATTTTATTAGTATGTTTAATTTAAATTTAGTAAAGTCTGTTACTTAATATTGTTTCATAAATCACAATTAACAAAGTTATGGAGACTAATAAGTTAATTTTTTCCTTTTTGATGGTACAGAAATTATACACTTCTTCTCTTTTAGTGGTTACTGTTGAAGTGCTTGCTTAACAAAATCTGAAGTTAATCATTGTCTTCATTCTCTCACATTACTCCCCTTCTGACTTACGTGCTATTTTTGTCCAATGTTGTGGTTTTTTTCCTTTTGTTAAATCCACAAATTACACAATAGTACTATTAGTAGTATTCTTTATAATATAGACAGTGTTTACTTACATTTTCCTACATACTTGCAAACTTCTCTTTCTTATCATTTCTTCTTGTATTTTAGCCCTTCCTCCCATAATCATTTTTTTTTCTTTTTTTCTTGGGGGGGGCGGTGGGAGGGGCATGTGGGGAGAAGAGCAGAGGGAGAGGGAGAGAGAATCTTAAGCAGGCTCCACACCCAGCATGGAGCCCAACATGGGGCTCCATCTCGCGACCCTGAGATCATGACCTGAGCTGAAATCAGGAGTTGGATGCTTAACCGATGAGCCACCCAGCTGCCCCCATTAATCATTTTCTCTTCCTCCTGGAATACATCTTTTAGAAGTTCCTCTTGGGGAGGGGGGTGCGGGGTGTCTGTTAGTGGTAAATTCTTGCAATTTTTGTTTGAGTGAAACATCTGTATTTTGCCCTCATTCTTGAAAAAGAGTTTTTCTGAGTTCACAGTTCTTGATTGGCAATAAATTTCTCTCTCAACACGTAGAAAATACTGTTCACTATCATCTGTCTTCCAATGTTCTGTTGAAAAGTATGCTGTCAATTTAATTACAGTTCCTTTGTAGATAATTTGTCTTTTTTGTCTGACTGATGTTAATCTTTTTTATATCTTTAGTATTCTGCATGTTTACTACAATGTATCTAGACATAGATTGCTTTTTATTTATCATGCTTGATGGAAGTTGTGCTGTTTTTATTTCTGGATATGTATTTTTTATCAGTTCTGGAAAAGTCCCAGTCATTATCACTCTTTTTCCCCCAGTCATTATCTCTTTAAATATAGCTTTTCAACTATTCCTCTTATCCTCTCATTTGAGGTTTCTTATTAGAGATTAGTTAGAACTTATTTTATTTTCCATATCTCTTCACTTTTTCATATTTTCTCTCTATTCATCTCTTTGTACTTACCTGGATAATTTCTTTAGATCTGTCACCAAGTTCACTAATTCCCAATTATCCTGTTTAACCCATTGTTTAATTTTTAATTTCAGTTATTTTTATTTCTAAAATGAAATTTTGCTTGTTTTTTAAAATATGCCTAGCTCTTTGGAATAGTTTCTTATATCTTGTTATTTTATTCCTTTTATTTAGTTTTCTTGATTCCTTTAAAGATTTTATACATACATATTTTATACTGTTTATTGTCATTTCAATATCTGAAGTCCTTGGAGGTCTGAATCTGTGTTTGTTATTTCTGCTCACTCTTGATAGCTCGTTTACTTCCATGTTTTATACATTTTTTTGCAAATTCATTTTGCTGAGCATATCTGTGGGAATCCCATGGACCTAATTTCCTTCGAAATAGATTTGCATTTTCTTGTGCTGGGAAGCACTCTAGGACCACCTCAGTTCCCTTCAGGGGTCCCTAGCTTAACAGGATGGTCTCAAATTGGGCAAGCCCTCCCACCCGGGGCCTCCTGATTGCGTCGCTGAGATTGACATTCATCCTGAAGACAACTGTAAAGTTTACCTTGAGCAGCTCTTCGTCCCCTCTGTTTCCCTCACACCTTGGGTATTTCTCTTACTTTCTAGAGAGCCCAGCAATGCATTAGTAATTACATGTGTTTTAAGTTAGTTAGTATTTAGTTGTATTTTAGAAGCAAGAGGTCCTGAGGCGCCTGGGTGGCTCAGTCAGTTAGGGCATCTGCCTTCGGCTCAGGTCATGATCCCAGAGTCCTGGAATTGAACCTCACATCGGGCTCCCTGCTGAGAGGGAGAAGCAGGCTCCCTCTCCCTCTGCCACTCCCCCTGCCACTCCCCTGGCTTGTGCACAGTCTCTCGCTTTCTCTCCCTCAAATAAATAAATAAAATCTTAAAAAAAAAAAAGAAGAGGTCCTGTCGGCCTATGTAGTTTGCCATTCTTGAAATACTGCTTTTAAAAAAAACATTTCTTAGCTCTGAAAGTGAACACTGATACATGTTCTCAGGACTTGAAAAAGTGAAGCTTAAGCTAAAGGGAGAAGCAAGCTGTGTATCTTAAGATGAACCAGGTGTCTGCAATCCCTATTTTACAAGAATTCCATCTGTGTTAGGAGCATTAGTCTGCATTCTTTTACATAGTGATTTTAAATTTAAGGGGAAAACAGTATACAGTTAGGAGAAAAATAACATTGTTAAATTGAGGTAATGTTATTTTATGTGTGTGATCCAATAGAATTTCAGGAGTTATTCACAGCATGTGAGTGTCAATGTTTTAAGACTAAATTTCACTCAGAACTCTTTTTATATGTGGGGCTTTATGGTGTTTTTCTTTGCTTTTTAGCAAAAGAGCAGTGGCTCGGGCAGCAGTGTAGCTGATGAGAGAGTAGATTATGTTGTGGTTGACCAACAGAAGACCCTGGCCCTAAAGAGTACCCGGGAAGCCTGGACAGACGGGAGACAGTCCACAGAATCTGAAACACCAGCCAAGATTGTGAAATGAAAATATTGCTTCACTGTTTCTGAACAAAAGAGAACTGAATTGTAAAGATAAATCCTGTTTAACTGAAGATGACTTGACACTTCTGTTCTAGGTAGATCCTCAACTGAGTAGAATTGAAGTCAAAGGACCTTTCAGACATAATCAAACAATTTAGACTGTAAATGGTGCTTTGTGGTATCTGAACAATTCATAACATGTAAATAATGTGGGAAAATAGTATTGTCTAGCTCCCAGAGAAACATTTGTTCCATAGTTAACTCACTTGTAGTATTACTGTATTTATGCACTTTTTCATTTAAAACGTTGGTTTGGGTATTCCCAAATGTTCCTTAACATAATTCCTTTGGGAGTTCTTGTTTTTCCTCACACTACTCTATATAACAATACTAGGTTAACTAAGCTACTTTTAGATTTGGAAATTGCTCTTTAAACTGCACTCTAACAACATTAAAATGAGAAGTAGATCCACAATTTACCTTTCTACCTGAAACTTGAGGTGATAACCATTAGCTTAAACTACAGAGTATATTGGACTCATCATTCACTGCTTTCCAAAATGCTGAGGATGATATATGTACTGGTGTCAGGAACTAATTCTCTGGTTCATGTACATTTAGTTTTCAATGGTGGAACTTTATTATATTTTGTTAATTACAGTGTTTTTGGTTCATTGAGTGGAGATTCTGCCGGGTGGGATCTTACACCTTGGAGTACACTATAAAGTAAGCCTACAGATCACTTACAGTATGCGGTGATGATGTGCTCTCAACTTGTTAACGTGTATTAAACTTTACATTATTTGCAAAACATAGGTTATATAACTAATCAGGTACGTACCAGGCACTGATGTGCTAATACACTGATCAGGTTTAGACAATGAGCTTTAGTAGTGTTCTTGTAAGTCCTAATATTGGTTTCCAGTTTGGACTTAATCAAACATTCACTGTTAGTTATAGCAACATACTGTGATTTTTTTAATTAGACAGTAATTCAGATTTATTACTCTTAAGAATGAAATTCTGTCTTTTGACACCATAGTGCCCTTTCTATGATTTTTTTAGCTTTATATTCTTCTTGGCCTTATATTTAAATCCCTATGCAATTAATATTTTATATCTACATTTAAAAAAAATAGATGTTCTATAATTGATTCTCATATGTAGCACCTATTGCTTTTCCAGTAAAAGAATTAAGCATTTTGTACTGTGATTTCTATTCACTGCCCTAATTCAAGAAATACTGAAGCATTGCTGTAATGTGAAATCTTATAGTCATGGACCTCTTCCAACCAGATTTCTGAAATGACCAGAGGAATTATATAATTCTGTCTCACCTATTATATGGTCCTGTGACATGATATCAAAACCACAAATTTTATATAGTGAGGCTACAATTATGTTTATCTGTTTTGGCTTTGCAGTATAATTTAGAAAGCAGGTATAGTTGTTTGCTTGTTTTTTAACTAAGTTACATACAATCTCTTATTGATTTGAGCTTACTAACAGTTTTTGGAGGGGGCAGAGATAGGAGTGCCCACAGCTGAGGCATGATTCCCTCCATTCAGACCTCTGACTGTTGCTTGAGTACACACAGATGTGCCCTGATATCTGGTCTCTTGGCCATAGTACTGTGCCTAATCAATGTAATGGGTTTATTTCCCCAACTCGTGAACTAAAAAATGTTCATAACATGATGAATTGTAGACTAGTAACATTTGATGCTTTTAAATGTTTGCTTCTTTTTAAACAAAAACTAAAACCCAGAAGTGAATTTTCAGGTGGATTTTTAAATAAAAAGATTGTTTGAATTTGGTGTGCGCAAACTGTTTTATAATGAAACCACAAAATAAAATCCAGAATTATTGAAGTGTGCCTAAACTATTAAAACACACAACACAGTTGATGTGTGAAGATGCTAAAATGTGTTAATGTGGAAGGTGAACACATTTTCAGATTTAGAACACAACAATAAGTATATTCAATAAGTATATTATTAATTAAAAAATGGAAATCTTATTTAAAGCTACCTACCAAAAGAGTCTAAGGCAATAGACTAACTTTTTTAGTGTAGTTTTTCAATTTTTTACAAGTTATCATTTTTGAAGACCTGCAGCACTCTAATTTATAGACGTTTTCCCACTGTGCAGAGTAATTTAAGAATTGAAATGTATTAGGCAGTTTGTGTTAGAAAATGAAATCACGTTAACACATTGTATTAACAAATTAAAAGACAGTTTCTTATGGAGCATTATTTTCCAAACATTTTTTAGCAGTGGGATCTTTCTTCAATAATATTTCATGTAACCCCAACACATAAAGCCTGAAAAGTTCATTTTATCAGTGTAAATATTTTGGATTCGCATTTAAGTTTATTTCTTAGTCCACTACTAGGAATAAAATTTGCGAATAACACAAACGTGTAATTGGCATTATAGAGTTGGCGAAAAACCTTAGCAGCCAATTTGTTTTATTTGCATATTATCAAGGACGTTTTGATTCACACAAACATAAGTAAGTGTAAATAATAGCAGGTTTTAAACACACATCTCAGAAGATTCTTTAATTAGAGATAGCTGAAGTAGTATTCCAAGGTTTAAAAAAAAAATTATTCTTGTAGTGGAAGGGGGATATGTAACACATTAGAATGTGCATTTTTATTAAGTTTTAAAAATACACATTTATAAAAACAAAATTTTTTAAAACCCTAATCACCTCCAAGAAGCTGAGTTTTGGCCAGGCAAGAGTTGGAAACGACTGGTTAATCATGTGACAGTTACATTATAAGTCAGAAGTGTTTTCTCCCACGTTTGATGTTTTCTATTTTTTTATTCCTTACTTTGAATAGCTGTAAAATTTTATGAAGGTTTGAATACCAAAGCACAGTTCTGCTTTTAAGAATTGAAATTTAAACTTGAATAATTTAAGCTACTTAACCCATGGAAGGTATCACTTAGTAAGCTATAAAAGATGGTTTTTATCTATACTCTATACTTTCATCAATATCGTATAAGCTACTGTGAGCATTTTAGAGAATCCCATAAGGTACTACTATGAGTGTGTGTGTGTGTGTGTGTGTGTGTGTATAGCATTGTATTTAATCACAGACTAAATTTGATAGAGAAATACTGCTATACTTGCACATTAAGGTCATAAGTCAATTTCTTCTGGAGTATAATTAACGGGGGTCACAATCTTCATATTCATAAATGCACTTAAACTGGAAATTGAACAGTGTTTGTTTTTCTTTTTCTACTAGTAGGAAGTTGTCTGCTTACCCCCCTTTAACGAAAACAGTATTTTTGATATTTTTTAAAACGTTAGCTACTTTATGCCTGTAGACTATACCATAGACAGTGATCATAATTCTTGGATGCTTTCAAACGCTCTTAGTGCCTCTTTCTTTGGCCCACTGAAAGTATTGGTATTAGTATTTTGAATGAATACAGAGCCTGTAAAATTTTAGAGACAAGGTGAGCCGATCCCTCCTAATCCTGTCTTTGAGTCATTCTGGTAGGTCTTGTCCTTTATTGTCAAATAAGCAATCAGGTCCATGGCAGGGGTTGTACATATGATCAAGTAGATACAGGGAGAGAGACATACATATATATATATATCCTAGGGTAAGATTGATTGTCAATAACATCTGATATGTTATATGTAAATCTGTATATAATTTAAAATACTGACTGCTCTGAGATGAAAAGCCATGGTGTAAATGAATAATATAGACATTATAGGCTTGATAGAATGAAAAGTTGATTGCCAGGTTGTGGAGATAATTGGTTTTTACTCTGACTAAATATGTTTATATATTACTATAGCTTGAAATAGTTTAGTTTGTCTTCTCTTCCGTAAACTTAACTTTCTTTAGGTTCATTATAATGTTTATTATGAGTTTCAGTAAACTGTTTAGTCAAGGGATTAACATAGCTTCTACTTTCTTTACCTAAAAAGACATGGCTTTGTGTAAGTTGTTGTAACCTGAATCGATTGTTGATAATCATCCCAAATTTCAGTAGCAAAATCTTATGTATAAGTTTATTTTCCCCCTCTTGCACTACTTTTTTTGTAAAGATCCAATTGTAGATATTTTCTGCTACCAAATAAAACTTTTCAAACAATTTGGTTTCAAGACTTTAGTCAGTTTGGATACTGAGACTGTGAACCAAGAAAGACATATAAATTTATATTTCTAACCCTTCCTTAGAGTCTATCTAAATAAAAAAAGAAAAAACCAATTCTGCCATTTATTGTATGTTGTCCCTTGAACAACATGGGTTTGAACTGTGTGGGTCCACTTACAGATTTTTTTCAGTAAATACAGAGCAGTACTCTAAATGTATTTTCCTTATGATTTTCTTAATAGCATTTTGCTAGCTTTATTTATTGTAAGAATACAGTATATAATACACATAACACCAAATATGAATTAATAGACTATATTATCAGTAAGGCATCTGGTCAACAGTAGATTAAGGCATCTGGGTGGCTCACTTGGTTAAGCATCTGCCTTCGGCTCAGTTCATGATCCCAGGGTCCTGGGATCGAGGCTCACATGGGGCTCCCTGCTCAGCGGGAAGTCTGCTTCTCCCTCTGCCTGCCGCTCCCCCTGCTTGTGTGCGCTCTCTCTCTCTCCCTCTCTCTCTCTCTCTCTCCCTCTCTCTGACAAATCTTTAAAAAAAAAACTAGATTATTAGTAGTTAAGTGTTAGGGAAATCAAAAGTTACATGTAGGCTTTTGACTGTGCAAGGGGTCAGCATCCCTAAGTCTTGTTCAAGAATCAGCTGTACTTTCCCAGCCCTACTTCCATAGGGTCACTCATTTTCTACAACCAAGGTCTCACTAGATGATGCTGAAATACAATCATCACACTCATAATAAGAAAAACCTCTGAGACTGTTGCCACATGCATATGCCCTGTTACGCCTTCATTTAGCCAAGTGCTCCCAGCCTTTTGTTGAGTAAAAGGCCAATAAATAAGGGTCTGCATGCAACCTTTTCCATCAGAAAATACTTTTTATATATAAAACATGATTTGGGAAATGATAACTGGCTGGGCTTTTTCATTTCTGTGAGTTTTCAAACATCTCCAGTACTTCATAAAACCCCAAGAATGGCCACGTCGGTCCTTTGGCCTACTCATTCCAGCATTAGGTATTTGGGGAGTTTGGGGAATGTGAGATTATCTTTGAGATCATGCACTCCTCATCTGTGTTTCTGTCACCTTATAAATGATGACACTTCTGACTATTTGCATATTATTTCTTTGGAAAAAAGCTGCTTTCTCTGGTAAACACTTTTTGAGTTACAGTTTTATTAGAGTTTTATAGAGAATAACTTGGCAATTCTGTGGATTTGTTATTGCATATTTAAAAGCTGAGTCAGTGATGGGAGGCATTTTATTAACTTGTGATGGGTAACATTCCTCCTTTATTTCCCTTTTTTAAAATTAAAAATATTTTTGTAATAAAATAAGTGAACATGTATAGAAAACTAAGTTTCTAAGATGTGTTTCTGTACTTCATTAGAACAGGGTTTTATTACTATTACAGTTTTTATGTTGGTGATTAACTCTTAGCATAATATGTCTCTGATTTTGTGTTCCATGTGATGCCCAGAACATTTGGAATACTCAATGTGAGGGATGTACAGTATACAGAAAAGGAAACAAATCAAATCCCTCCAAAAGCCCACTTTCTCAAATACAGTATTGTGATGGTTGTATCAACTTGGCTAGGCTGTTGTGCCCATGTGTTTGTCCAAACACTAGTCTAGATGTTGCTGTGAAGGTATTTTGTAAATGTGATTAAAGCATATCACCCTCCATAATATGGATAGACCTCATCCAATCAGTTGAAGGTTTTAAGAGCAAAAGCTGAGGTTTCCCACAGAAGGATATCTGCCTCAAGACTGTAGCATAGAAATCCTGCCTGGGTTTCCAGCCTGTCAGCCTGCCCTACAAATTTCAAACTTGCCAGTGCCCACAATTGTGTGAACCAATTCCTTAAAATAAATCTCTCCCATAGATAAATGGATAGATGGATGGGTCAACGGGTAGATCAATCAGTCGATTCTGTCGGTCTGTCTGGTAAACCCTGACTGATACCAGTATTAATTCATTAATCTGAGTGCCTGTTACGCATATACCAAGCAATGATTTTTGAGGTTTAACTTGAAATATACTGGCAGTCTCTACTCCAAAATTATTTTCTCTTCTAAAATTAAAGTGTCCGTGAATTTCTGAAGCCATTTACTAACAGTGAAACATGTTTCTCCTTATGCTAGCCATAACTTTTGTCTTTCAGGAACCATTACACTGGCATGAGGGGGAGACAGTATGCTAAAAGAAACAAAGATTATTAGATTCTTGCTGGGTGAGGCACAGTATCTTCTTAACAGAATTCCATTTGCTACTCTCAGGTTGTGGTCTTGACTGTTGTCACATATTATGACCTTAAGACATTTATTTAATTATTCCTGCTTTAAATTTCTCTTGTGTATGTGAGACACATATCCTATATACCTCTAAAACTAGTTCTGTAAAAACACTTCGTCAAAACAATGAGACTGAAAGTTGCTCACTCCAATCCTTAGACAAAGCAATAATTCTGAAGTTCAGACTAAGAAGAAAGTACTGTTGTCTCACATTTCAATTCTACTGGATGGTGGCCTATTAAAAATTAAATCATTAGCTCCTAGTGTGGCATTATGCTAGGTGCTGTAGGAAACAAATTTACATCATCTTTATATTTAAAAATGTGTGAAATAACATTATATGAGACAGTAAATTACTTCTGAGGTACCAATGATGAGCTACTGAAGAAGACTCAAAGTATCATAGTCAAGAAAAGCTTCAAAGAGATGGAGATTGAGCTGGGTCTTGTAGGGTTGGCAAGAAGGAAAGAGGGCATCTGAAAAGACAACAATATGAACAATTTATTATTAGTTTACTATTGTTTTGTGAGAAGAGGGATGTAAAAATGTCAGAAGAGGCAAAATATGGAGAGCTGTGTATCAGGTCGAAGGTTATGAATACTGTACTAGTTATCTAATGCTGTAACAAACCAAAATGTAATGGCTTATAGGCATAATAAAAAAGTCATTTATTCTCAGTTTCCATGGTCAGAAATTTAGGATTGTCTTGGCTGGGCAGTTCTGGCTCAGAGTCTTTAATAAAATGATGGTCAAACTTCTCCAAAGAAGACATACAAATGGCTAACAGACACGTGAAAAAAATGCTCAACATCACTAGTCATCAGGGAAATACAAATCAAAACCACAATGAGATACCAGTTAGAATGGCAAAAATTAACAAAACAGGAAACAACAAATGTTGGCGAGAATATGGAGAAAGGGGAACCCTCTTACACTGTTGGTGGGAATGCAAGCTGGTGCAGCCACTCTGGAAAACAGTATGGAGGTTCCTCAAGATGTTAAAAATAGAGCTACCCTATGACCCAGCAATTGCACTACTGAGTATTTATCCCAAAGATACAGATGTGGTGGAAAGAAGGGGTACATGCACCCAGGTGTTCATAGCAGCAATGTCCAAAATAGCCAAACTGTGGAAGGAAACGAGATGCCCTTTAACAGGTGAATGGATAAAGAAGATGTGGTCCATATATACAATGGAATATTACTCAGCCATCAGAAAGGATGAATACCCACCATTTGCATCGACAGGGATGGAACTGGAGAGGATTGTGTTAAGTGAAATAAGTCAAGCAGAGAAAGACAATTATCATATGGTTTCACTCCTATGTGGAACACAAGGAATAGCATGGAGGAACATAGGGGAAGGGAGTGAAATCTGAAGGGGGAGAAATCAGAGAGGGAGACAAACCACGAGAGACTCTGGACTCCAGAAAACAAACTGAGGGTTTTAGAGAGGAGGGGGTGGGGGGATGGGGTAACAGGGTGATGGGCATTAAGGAGGGCACGTGTTGTGATGAGCACTGGGTGTTATACACAACTAATGACTCACTGAGCACTACATCAAAAACTAAGGATGTGCTGTACAGTGGCTAACTGAACATAATAAAAAATAAAAAATTAAAAAAATAAAATGACAGTCAAATCAGCTGAATTTATAGTCATCTTGGGGCTGAAGGATCTGCTTCCAAGGCAGCTCATGCACGTACTGGCAAATTGGTAGGAAGCCTGTGTCCGTCTTCGTGTGGGCTTCTTCACAGAGCTGCTTGAGTATCCTCGTGGTATGGTGGCTGGCTTCCCCCAAAGCTAGTAATCCCCAGCACTAAGCATAGGCTTCAGTGTCTTCTATGACGTGGGCTTGGAAGCCACACACTGTCATCTCTGTTGTACTCTAATGCGTCATACAGTCCACCCCTGATTGATTGTGGAAGAAAACTTACAAAGACATGAATACCAGGAAGTAAGGATCGCTGGAAGCGTCTTAGAGGCTAGCTACCACAAAGGCAGAGTTGGGTGTTAAGAGATGAAGCCAGTGGGGCGCCTGGGTGGCTCAGTCATTAAGCGTCTGCCTTCGGCTCAGGTCATGATCCCAGGGTCCTGGGATGGAGCCCCGCATCGGGCTCTCTGCTCAGCGGGAAGCCTGCTTCTCCCTCTCCCACTCCCCCTGCTTGTGTTCCCTCTCTCGCTGTGTCTCTCTCTGTCAAATAAATAAATAATCTTTAAAAAAAAAAAGAAGAGATGAGGCCAAGGATGGAAGGTCTTGAGAACCAAGTGGAACTCAAGTGCATTGGGAATTAAGGACTTTAAAACATCAGAACAAGCCTAAGCATTGAAAGAGTAGGCCACAGGAAGTAAGGAAATCATTCTAAACCCAGGTCTAGGAGTATAGCTGTGTGTTCTCATAAAATCCAAAGCTATTTAACAGTTACTGAAACATTGTGTTTTATATTTATTCTTATCCCCATAATACTGTAGGTAGGTACTACTATTCTCTCCAACTTTCGAGTTCCAATTGAGACAACTCAGTGAGTATTTCCTTCAGCTCACCTACCCAAAGGTAATGGCTCCTTCCTCTGAGAGTAACACAATTCGTAACTCTTAACAGATTTTTCTTATTTGGCTTTTATGATGGGTTATTAGTTTGCTGGGGCGCCCATTACAAAGTGCCATCACAGACTGGGAGGCTTAAAACCAGAAACTTATTTTCTCACAAGTCTGGAGGCTGGAAGTCCAATTATCAAGGTGTTGGCAGGTTTGCTTTCTTCTGAGGCCTCTATCATTGGCTTTTAGATGGCCATCTTCTATGTCTTCTATCTTTCCTCTGTTCATGCAAGCCCTTGTATCTTTCTCCTCTTATGACACTAGTGACACTGGATTAGAGCTTATGCTTAATTGAAGGTAGGATGACCCTTATGACCTCAATCAACCTTAATTATCTCTTGAAAGGCCCTAGCCCCAGAAGCAGTTATAGTCCAAGGTACTCCAAGTTAGGACTTCAACATTAATTTGGGGGCAGGAGGGGAGAGAATTCATCGCATAACAGATGGCTATATTTATCTCATCTACCTGGCTGAAAGTACCTTGGAATAAAAACTGTGTCTTCTCCATCATCCTATCAGTCACATTGCTGGCAGGAAAAGATGGCACATTCAAAGAAGTAATTGAAGAGAGTCAAGTGAAAGAACTACTCCACATCTGTGGGTGAGGTTAAGGGAACCAACAAGGGTGGTTAAAAATGCTTAGCGACAGTCAGAAGCCATTAATATTTCTAGAACTAAGAAGGCAAGTGGAGGGTACTCTGACTGATGTCCAGCAAGATCTGTGCACCACTAGATGCTTTCATCTTAGGTAGGAGAACACAACCACTACCAAAAGCAGACCAGAAGGGAGGAAGTCAGTTTACTTCTTCCATGACTTGCCATTAGGTAAAATTGACTAGCAGCCAGGAATAATCAAGGAGATGAATATAGGGGTCAGCCTCCCATGGCACATGTCAAGGCAGAGAAGGGGAGAGGGCATGATCAGGCAGGGCAGAGAAAATCTTTAACAGTATTCATAAGCATTACCATGTCATCAAGCCATCAAGGAAATAAAGGGTCTGTAGAAGGCTGGCTTGCTTAACAGCTGATCCAACCTCTTTTTCGAGTGCCATCCTGTACTTCAGGATCTGTAAGGATAAAAAGTACATTTCCTGACTTCCTTGCAGCTAGGCTTTTGCTCTGACCTCCCTGCTAGTCACATTCACTTAAACTCAGAAACTCAGTCAGTGGGGAGACAGCCAGAACTTGGTGGGGCCTCAATATCGTTAAATCTAGCAGCTTGCATTTAGTCAATAAGCAATGAGTTCCCGATCTTTGGCTCACAGCCAAGGTGGGCTATTCCGCACCTTCCTGGCACTCTGGCTGTGTGATCCTGGATTCAAAAGTTGGTGCCACGGTTTCCTGAGCCCAGAGGCCTGATGGTTCCCATGTGTGGTGGTTCTGTGGCATTGTTCTAAGAATCATCCCTCAAGACCCTTCACACCTGCTGGCGATTGCAAACTCTTAATTCTCTACCTTGAATTCATTTTTGTTTAAAATTATTAGTGACTGACGTCTGCTGAAAAGTGACACAGGAGCCAAGCCTCTTGCATTCTGGATTTTTTTTTCTTACCCTCATATTGTAAGACTG
Organism: Phoca vitulina; assembly: GCF_004348235.1. Lineage (NCBI taxonomy): Eukaryota > Metazoa > Chordata > Mammalia > Carnivora > Phocidae > Phoca > Phoca vitulina. Next base: position 20,423,590 of record NW_022589717.1, read on the forward strand.
TGTAATTAAAGAAAATTTGGGGGAGAAACAGAAAAAGTACCCACAAACTATGTTACTTCACTATCTTTGCCTGAATGTGCAATTGGATTCTGGGTTTTTTTTGCATTGACTACTGTCATAAATATTTTTGCAGATGTGAAGGATCTGAATCGTCATCTTTAAAGAATGCATAATATTCCTTCCAATATTTTCAGATACTCAATGATAATATCCAATGTTGATAGGGGTGTGGAGAGTAGAACACTACCATATACTACCACTAGGATCATAAGTTGGTACAATGTTTTTAAACAGCACTTTATCAATACAATCTTAAAGTCTTAAAACTGTACTTAACCTTTTGCCCAGCAATTGCATTTCAAGTAATTAACCCCAAAGCATTAATCTAAAATGTGCACGGGGCTGGTGGGAGCTCAGGGCGGAGCACTGCAAGGACAGAGCGGTGGGTCCTCGCTCCCCTCTGGTCCTCTGGTCCCCCGCCATCCCCAGGGCTTACCAGCCGGGTCTGGAGCCTCCCCCTATCTCCCATGTTGTCTTGCCCACCACCTGGGGGCTAGCTGCCGCTGCTGTCACCCACTTGCCATCCGAGAGCCCCACACCTGGTGAGGACACGGAGCCAAGAGCAGCCTGCCCAGGAAGGTGGTGTTATACACAACTAATGAATCACTGAACACTACATCAAAAACTAATGATGTACTATTTGTTGGCTAATTGAACAAAATAAAAAAATTATGATCTATAAAATTGTTAGTTAAATAAATGTTCATTGTTTTCCCCTGAAATTTAATCTTTAAATTCAAAGTATTCTCATTCAAAATCCCAGGAGATTTTTTGTTTGTTTGTTTGTTTGTTTTTTAATGAACCTGAGAAACTGATTCTTAAATATTTATAGAAGTGCAAAAGACTAAGAATAGCCAAACGCTCTTGAAAAAAACAATGTGAAAGACATACAACAGAAAACTTGAGAGTCATTATAAAGACATAGCAATTAATACAGTGTAATATTGGTACAAGGAAAGAAAAATATAACCATAAAACTCGAGAGAGCACAAAAACAGAAGGACACAAAAAAATGGATACTTGATTTATGACAAGGTACTCTGCAGAGCAGTGGAAAAATAATGTTATTTTCAATAACTTGTGGTGGACAAATTGGATATCCATATAAATAAAAGAACATTGACTTGTAACTCACATCATAAATATCAATTTCTAGTAAACCATAGACATTGTGAGAGGCAAAACAATAACAAAATTAATACAGGATGATTTTATCATGATCTGAAGAGATTTCTTAAAGAAGACAAGAATAACCAAAAAAGAAAAGATTGATAGATTGGATTATATCAGAATTAAGAACATCTGTTCACCACTAGACACCATGAAGAGAAATCAAAGGCAAAACACACTGTGGATCATATTTGCAACCCACATAATTAACAAAGGACTCATATCCCAAATATATTTAGGTTATAGATCAGTAAAAGAAATACAGTAATCCAAAAAGGGGAAGGAGAAGATAAGAGAAATAAACAGAATTTTCACAAAAACACATAAAAGACTCAAACATGAATGCTTCAACCTTCCTAATAATGAGGAAATGCAATTAAAACTAGGATGTCATGTTATTGTACCTCCATCAGAGTGATTAAAATTAGAACTGCCAATACCAAGTGTTGGCAAGGATGTGCAGCAACAGTTATTCTCATACGATGTTAGTGGGAGTTCAAACTGGTATAATTACTTTGAAGACTGTCATTTTTTAAAAAAAAACTTATTTATTTATTTATTTGACAGAGAGAGACACAGTGAGAGAGGGAACACAAGCAGGGGCAGTGGGAGAGGGAGAAACAGGCTTCCCGCTGAGCAAGGAGCCCGATGCGGGGCTCAATCCAGGACTCTGGGATCATGACCTGAGCCAAGGCAGATGCTTCACTGACTGAGCCACCCAGGCGCCCTAAAGGCGGTCATTTTCATGAAAGTTGGACATATGCATACCCATGGTCCAGTCGTTATATTCCTGAGTGTAGGTCCAACGAAATGCATGCACATATATACCAAGAGCCAGACACAAGAATGTTCACGGTAGATTTATTTATAAAAACCAAATATGAGAAATAACCCGAATGTCCAGAGCAGTGGAAAAGACATATAAATTATGATATATTCTTACAATGAAGCTATGTAAATGAATGAATTACAGCTATTCACATGCACACAAATGATCTCACAAAGATAACATTGACTTAAAGAAGCTAGACACAAAGAATACTTAATATATGATTTTACTCATAAAGTTCAAAAACAGGGAAAACTATATCATGGCATTTCATGCATGCTTGGATGGTTTAAAGAAAGTAAGGAATCGGTTTCCATAAAAAGAATAGTGATGATGTTGGATGAAGAGAGAGGGGTAAAGAGTTACATTGCTGACAATGTTCTATTTATTGATCTGGACAGTGTCTGTAAAAGTGTGTTTGGTAATAATTCATGATGATGCTTTTGTTTTTGTTTTTTGCACAGAGGAACAACTTAAATGATACCACTAGGAAACAATCAGAAAAATGTAAAACATTCCACGTAACACAACTTTCCTGGTCTCTACAAAAAATTAGTCATTAAGAAAAAAAATGAGGGAATGCTTTAAAACAAGAGACTGAAGAGACATAAGGGTCACCATACTATGTATAAACCTTGATGTGGTGGGGTGAGGGCAAGCTATATAAGACATTTTAGGCACAATAGAAAATTTTAAATGGACTGGATAGTAAATTAGATTAAAATCTACCCTTAATTTTCTCACATGTGATAATAGTATTATGGCAATGTAGCTGAATATCCTTCATCAAATAGCTGCATGCTGAAATACTTAAGGTTAGAGTATCTGAAGAATAAAACTTGAAAAAAAATCTGGAAAAAATGCTCACATTACACATATATGTAGAGAAACAGATTTAAACAAATGAAACAAAAAATCACTATTGTCAAAATGGTGAGTACTTACTGTAATAGTTTTTCAAACTTTCTATTGAAGAGTTTGGTAGGAGAAAATTGAAAAATAATTAAGCAATTAAATGATCTTTCCTATATGTGGAAGGAAAGAAAGAGAAAAAAGGGAAGAAAGGAAAGAAGGAAGGGGAAAGAAAGAAAACAGAATGGTAATAATGAATAACACATGGGAAGATTCTTGAATTCACTAGAAGGATGTTTTTTAAAAAGCTATTAGTATAAATTGGCAATAATTTATTAAATCATTTAAAAATAATCTCTATATTTTGCATATATTCTCCACACCTTTTTATCAAAATCATATATTAGTCTAAATAAGCACAAAATAATCTTCCTTATATTTTTTCTACATAACATTTTGCATAAACAACACAATCACGTAGTTCAGAATATAAAAAGCATAAAATATTATTCAACAAGAAGTATCCCTCTCATGAGGAGAAAATGAAATCCTTGTGCACTATAGGTGGGAATGCAAACTGGTGCAGACCTGTGGAAAACAGCATGGAGGATCCTCATAAAATTAAAAATAGAAATACCATATGATCCAGTAATTCCACTACCAGGTATTTACCCAAAGAGAGCAAAAAACACTAACTTGAAAAGATATATGTGCCCCTGAGCTCATTGCAGCATTATTTACAGTAGCCAAGATATGGAAGCAGCCTGAGTGTCCATCAATAGATGAATAGACAAAGAAGATGTGGTATATATACAATGGAATATTACTCAGCTATTAAAAAAAAGAATGAGATCTTACCATCTGTGACAACATGGATGGACCTAGAGGGTATTTTGAAATAAGTCAGACAGAGAAGGACAAATATCATATGATTTCACGTTTATATGTGGAATCTAAAAAAAAAAAAATGAACAAACAACAAAAAACAGAATAATGTCAGGAGATGAAAAGTACAGCATAGGGATATAGTCAATAATATTGTAATAACGTCGTATGGTGACAGATGGTAACTACACTTACTGTGGTGAGTTGCGTGGACTTGTCAAATCACTGTTGTGTACCTGAAACTAATACAGCATTGTATGTCACCTATACTTAAGTAATAAAAATTAGAACAAACCCCCCAAAATACCCTCCCATCCATGTCCATGTTATTTGCCCTTCTAGATATTGTGCACTCATAAGCAAATCCATGTATATATTAATGGGACTCGTAAATATCAGTTGGTTTTTATACTTCCCTGAGATTGTATTTGCTTACTTTCCCGCAGCTTTGAACGTTTGTCATTTGGTGGACAGTGCCCTCTTGTGTATAAAACTGAATCTGCAAGTCAAGTCTTGACAAAAAGGACTAAACTTGAAATTCTTTTACAGTTGTAAAAGTTCCTTGGAGTCATATGGTATATCACCACACCATCATTTACTCAGTTATGGCCAGCTTCAAAATATTAGACCTTTTCTTTAAGCCCTCAAAGAGGGTGTCCCCATGCTTGCCTTAGTGATTTCAACGTATTTAGCACCAAAGTATTTTGGTCTCTGAAGTATTCTCCCATCCGTATTTTGTTTGATTAGAACAGGAATAATTTCTACTGATGTACAATTCACATACTATACAATTCACCCATTTAAAGTGTACAACTCAATGGCTTTTAATATATTCAGAGTTAGGCAACCATCATCATAATGTAGATAATTCTAGATTATTTTCTTCACCCCAAAGAGAAACCCCATACCCATTAGCAGCCACTACTCATTTCCCCGAACCTACAATCCAGCCCTAGGCAACCACTAGTCTACTTTGTCTCTATTGATTTCCCTTTTCTGGATATTACTATACATGGAATCAAACAATATGCTGTGTAGTTTTTTTGTGACTTTCTTTTTTCACTTAGCTTAATGTGTACAAGGTTCATCTCTGTTGTAGCATGTATCACTACTTCATTCTTTTTTTTTACAGCTGAATAATATTCCATTGCTGGGATGTACCACATTTTAGTTACCCCTTTGTCAATCGATGGACATTTGGATTGTTTACACTCTTTGGCAGTTATCAATAATGATCCTTACAAACATTCAATTATTTTCCTTTTACAGTTGCAAAGATGGAAGCCTTCTAAGCTGAAATGACAGTTCAAAGGCCACAGTGGAAGGAGTCTGCTCTATCTCCCTGTTTCTGTAGCTGGAGCAGAAAGAAGATAGAGAAAAGTTGGAGAGGTGGCTGGGCAGCCCATAGAGACTGATGGCCAAGGAGGTGGTGGCGACGGGGAATATACTTAGGAAAAGAAATATACTACCAGCACATTCATATTTATCAATGCACATTTTGTGATATATTTTAATTGTGAAGAATTCTTATTAATACATTTTTATAACCTTCAGTCCTTTGTCTCTGCTCAGATAATAAATATGCCTTTCTCAAATCCATTCTCTTCTTCTGCTACTGCCCTAGTTTACTCCCACATCTTTTCCCACCTGAACCACCTCACTACCGCTAAACGGATCTTTCTTATCTCCAATCTGATCACATCACTCCTTGCTTAATGTCCTTCGGGGGGCCCCTATCGCCTTCAGATTAAAGCCCAACTCACCACTGTTTCCTTCACCTCTTACTCTCAGGTGTAAGAGCTGCTATTGGAAACTATGAGTAAAAATTAAGTTGGTATATTATTTACTTCTCAGTAATAGCAATTACAGAAGAGTCATCTGTAAAGTCAATATAAAATCTTCTGAATAAATTTATATATCAAATTTCAACATGAAATTAAAGGAAATTTAAAATTGTAATTGAAATAACTGGGAACTCAGAGTCATCATGAAATTATCAGTATTTTTAAAATTAATCATATGGGGTGCCTGGGTGGCGCAGTCGGTTGAGTGTTCCACTCTTGGTTTCGGCTCAGGTCATGATCTCAGGGTCATGGGATTGAGTCCCACATAGAGCACGGAGTCTGCTTGAGATTCTTTCCCCTTCCTTCTTCCTCCCCCTCTGCTCCTCCCCACCACTCACTGCTGGTGCTCTCTCTCTCTCTCTCTAAAATAAATAAATAAATGAAAAAAAAGAGAATTAATTTTAACAATCAGGAACTCAAAATAACTATGAGGTAATAATCAGTTTTAAAACTAGTAATTCAGGGGTACCTGGATGGCTCAGTCGTTAAGCGTCTGCCTTCAGCTCGGGTCATGATCCCAGGGTCCTGGGATCGAGCCCCACATCAGGATCCTTGCTCTCTAGGAGCCTGCTTCTCCCTCTCCTCCCAGCTCATGCTCTCTCTCTCTCTCTCAAATAAATAAATAAAACCTTTAAAAAATAAATAAATAAAAAATAAAACTAGTAATTTATTGGGGCGCCCGGGTGGCACAATTGGTTGAGCGCCGATTCTTGGTTTCAGCTCAGGTCATGATCTCATGGTTATGGGATTGAGAACCCCGTGGTGTTTGTGTTCAGCTTGGAATCTTTGTAGAATTTATTAATTCCTTTGATGTTTTCAAGGGCATTATTTACATTGAGCCTAGTCATATATCATTTTGACTATACTATTATTTTTACTTAGAATATTATGTCAAGTTCATTCTAAGAAAACAAATTTAAAGTGGAGATTTTCAATTTATGCCTATAGCTCAAGTTATAGAATCTACATCTTTATTAATAACATCAATAAATTCTACAAAAGGATTGCATATTAGCTGTAATTGAGTTTTTAATGGCCTGGTGGTATCATCTCAATTTTCCCATAATGTATTGACAATAGTTTCAAATCTGTCTTTAGTAAATGTGTTTCTGGTACATTTCAATGTGTTGTTGAAACCAAAAAAGTAATTGTAAAATTAGTGGATGATATAAAAAAAAAATTCAGTGTGTAAAAGACATTCTTCTGTTGCTTCATTCATTACCAAGTTTAAAGAGCAAATAGAACAAGGACCCTAATGCCCTAGACTGTTTTTTGAGGGTATGTTTTTGCAATGTGTTACATTTGCTTCAGATGTATGGCGTTGTCATATCCCTGAACTCCCAATTTATTTTTGACAAGATTGAAGTTTGTTTAAGCAGGCTACTAAAAATGTGTATAATCTTTCTTTAGTTTGACAACAGATTCCTCAAAACTATTCAAGATAGAAATACTGGCACTTTTAAATCCATGAATCTAAGAGTAATTTTAAACTATTTCACATGATTTACATCCAGTACATCAACTAAAAAATAGTTGGGTAATAGCATGTCTTACTTTGTTCAAAGGGATTTTGTGAATCACAGTTGCTATCATTTAAATTATTTTTGTATTTTACTCTCTATATATTGTGTTGTATTCATGTCACTGTTCGTATTCTGCATAAATATATGCCATAATGTTATTAATTTTTCCTGTGGCTTGTGTGAGATGAAAAAAATTCTCATTATCTTACTCCAACATCTACTGGATGATCCTCTGAAAGTTAAACATGGCCTTGCCAAGAATGGCAGCATCTGTGTTACGCACTTGACACGATCATACCAGTGTAACCTGTTTTGCTGCAAAGTTAGACTTATATCAGTTTTGAATACTTCACAACGTTTATCTCACTTCATGTTTACTAAGAATATAATATAAAATCTAACAACCTTTATGTCTATTCCTTTTTTTTTAATCCTATTTATTTGGGAGAGAGAGAGAGAAAGAGCGCGAGCACGAGCGGGGAGAGGGGAGGGGCAAAGGGCAAGGGGAAGCAGACTCTCCGCTGAGCAGGGATTCCCCTATGGGGGTTGCGATCCCAGGACCCCAGGATCATGACCCAGCTGAAGGCAGACGCTTGACCGACTGAGCCACCCAGGTGTCCTTATGTCTATTCTTTTTCTTCAGTTGGTTTTCCCCAATTCCCAAAGAGGTTACGATAGAGACAAAATACACAAACCTCTAAGTTAAAGTAAAAAGGATTTTTTCTCCTGCTTGGCTGCTACCACCACCATTAAGAAAATGTATCTACAATAAATTTCTGAAAAATCCCAGTCTGAACCATCCTTTGAAAAGTTAAAATTTTTCACTTGAGGTGTATGATTTTCAACAAGAGTTTACCATTGTTTAACATTTAAATTACTTGACCATTACCTAGAAAGATTTAATAGTCTCTGTGAATAAGAAATATAAATTTGGTCTCTGCCCCTGGTTCCTGACACAGAGCTCCTTCAAAAATGATTGTAATTTCTGGAGAGACAGCGGCTCTAGGAGCATCTCTTGTTCTAATATTTGGTCTTTGACCCCAGTTCCTGACACAGAGTTCCTAAGTCCCTCAGAATTTCCTGGATGATAGGGGTGTCTTCTGTTCTGATGAGGCGATTCTTGGAGGACTCCTGGAGAACTTTGGGGTGGGGGCTTGTCCCCGAGAAACACCAAGCCCTGATTAGAAGTGTAGATCTTTCCACCCCACCCCCATCCATGGGATGGGAGAGGGGCTGGAGACAGAGTTAATAACTGAAGACATCATAAAAATCCCTAAACTATGGGGTTCAGAGAACTTCTAAGTTGGTGAACACATACACATGCCAGGAGGGCGGTGTACCCCAACTCCATGGGGACGAAACACCTGTGCTGGGGATCCTTCCAGACCTCAGCTTACATACACCTTCACCTGGCTATTCCTCTGTATCCGTGATTATGTCATTTGTAATAAACCGGTAAATGTGTTTCCCTGAGTTCTGTGAGCCATTTAGCAAATTATCAACCCTGAAGAGAATGTTGTGGGAACTCCCAATGTATAGATTTCTAACCGGTTGGTCAGAAGTATGAGTGACAACCTGGCATTGCAACTGGCATCTGAAATGGGTGCAGTCTTGCGGGACTGAGCCCATGAACAATGAACACATGAATAAATATGTCTCTTAGAATTGATGAAATGCAGTAATTGTCTTTCAATGTCTTTTCTAGTGGCTTTAGGTTTTTCCTTTCTGATATGTGTGGATATTTGAAAAAATTCTGACATTATGGAAATGTTTTAACTTAGAATGTGTAGCATTTTAATATAATATATAAACAATATACCAGTGAAACTTTAATAGCAATTAATTTTTGTATTGAAGAAATGTTCATAAAAACAAAAAAAACAATTTTTACAATTGCCAATCTTTCCTCTATATCTTTATAAGTTACTTATTTATAGGAATATATCTGTGTAATACACTTATTTAGTTTTTTTAAAAAGATTTATTTATTTATTTATTTGAGAGAGAGAGTGCGCATAAGTAGGGAAGAAGCAGAGGGAGAGGGAGAGAATCTCAAGCAGACTCCCAGCTGAGCACTGAGCCCATTGCAGGGCTTGATCCCACAACCCTGAAATCATGACCTGAGCTGAAACCGAGTGGCTGCTCAGCTGACTGAGCCACCCAGGTGCCCAATACATTTATTTATAAAAATATTTTATCATCATAAATAAGTATTTATTTTATAAATATTTACATAATGCAATATGTATTTATGCCATATATTTATAAATACAAATATTTATTTGTTATATATATGTTGTAAAAATATTTTTTTAAATATATATTGTTTATGAGATGTGTTTATTTATACATAAATACATTATACATATATATGATATATAATACTTTTATGTAATATATCATATTATTAGAAAGAATAATATATATACTACATATAGCATATATTATATATTTTATAATATAATTTTATATTATGTATGTTTACATTAATAAAGAATTGCACTGTATCATATATATTTACACAAATATATTATCTACATATATATGATAACAGCATAATACATATTATTAAAATATTTATATTATAAATACATAATTTTTATTATAGATGCTTTTTTATTCATTAATGATGATTTGTTATATAATGAAAATATTTGTTGATTTAAATTCAGACTCACCAGTAGCACTTGGTACAGTAAACAGAAGAATATCTGAACTGCTACATAAATTGTCAAATTTAGCTGGTGTTCCAGTACCAATAGGAGATTTCACTCTCTCTTTCTAAAATTTTCAAGATATTTAATAATCATTACACCAGCCAGAAAAACAGGTTTTTATTACAAGCACATATTGTTTTAGATATTAAATCAATGAGATTTTTCAGTTTTCAAGTTCTTACCTTTTTCATAAAGTGGAACACAAACTATCAGTCAAGTTAGAAACTGACCCCTAATCTCATCTGTTGGAAAATTATAATACACTGATTTTGTTAGAATAAGATACATCAGTGCTGTCTGTTAGACAATTATCACTATAATTACACAACTCATCCAAAGTAATGAAGATATCTGTATTAGTTATCTATTGCTGCCTAACAAATTACCTGAAAACTTAGTGACCTTAGACAGCAATATACATTTATCATCTCACACAGTTTCTGCGGACCAGGAACTTGAAAGCATCTTGGGTGGCTCGTTCTGGCTGGAGGTCTCTCCTGGGATTGTAGTAAAGATGTCAGCCAAGGCTACAGGGACCTGAAGACTTCACTGAAGCTGGAAATCTGCTTCCAACATGACGTCCTTTACATGCTATTGGCAGGAGGCTACAGTTCCTCACTCAGGAGCCCTCTCCTTAGGTCTGTTTGAGCATCCTAAGATCCTGACATCTAGCTTCTTCCAAAGCAAGTGATTTGAGGAAGAAGGTGGATGCCTCAGTGTGTTGTCAGACCCATTCTCTGAAGTCACACATCATCATTTTCACAATATCCTATCGGTTACAATCGGCCCCACTCAGTGTAGAGGAGACTACACATAGAAATGGTACCAGTAGGCTAGGATTATTGGAGGCCATCGTAGAGGCTAGTTACCACAATATCTATGATGTAAACAGCACTCATTTAGATGTAGGACCTTTGTGTAGTGCACAACTTGAACAACCATGCATGGCAGCCTTAAGCAGTCACACTGAACAATACACAGTGTTTTTAGAGAAGACATTTTCTATCTCTCTGAGCAATAAACTGGTTTGATAAGTAAGATTTCTTCCTAACTTTTGAAGTTTTTCTTCTTAACTTCCATGTTTTTTATTTAACTTGTATATTTTTTTCCTACATTATCCTATCCTAATGTGTTCTTTTTCTGATTCTGTATCTTATAGTAGATGGACTTCATAAATATTTATATTTATTTCCTCTTGGTTCTAATATATCTTGTTTCTTCTTTACTCTTCTTTTTAAGTCCTCCTCCATTTTCCCTTTTTGACTGTCTACTTCATTCAAACAGATAGTTGTTCTCATTTTCTTTAATAATGAATAATTTTGAAGTTACACTTAAGTTAAAACCATTGTTTCTCTACAAACTGCTTTTCTGATTAGGATGACATCCAGGCCACGTCTCTTCATCGGATGATGTCTACCTTCTGGTTTATACCTGTTGAAAGGAAGTAATTTTAAAAAGCTTTCTGTCCCTCATAAGCATCCTGATGTAGACCATAAATTATATGGCATAATACTGACAGGGAATAATAATGATAGGGAATTTCTCTGTCTTGTAGGCAATCTGATAGATGACATAAGAGTACAAATCAGTGACAGAAAAAAAGATTTTTCAGTTCTACAAATGGCTCTGGGTAACAAATACTACATGTATTCCCTTGGCCCATGGATTTTGAGATCTCTAATGATTGAGTTAATAAACGCAAAAGTGAGACTGCCACACAAGTCAAGTAGTATTCCTAGACAAGTCAGTTAGTTTTATGGGTATTGAAAATAACAACTTTCCTAGAAGGTGGCTGCATTCAGGTGAAATGTGAAAACCAAGGTTGCCTACTGTTAATGCAGGATGAAAGAATGGGTACTCTTCGCGGTCCTACTTAGTCTCTTTCCTTGCCTTCCATTTAATGTAATAGTTCAAACTTAAGAAGCAGGAAAAGAATTTATGGAACTCTGATTTAGAAGTACTCTTTAAATATTATTTGAGCCACACATATTTAGTAGCAGGAGGTGGGCTTATTCCATTGCTAGAGGAACAACAGTTTAAAACAAGTCAAAAACACTCTTTTAACTGTGGCTTGCATGTTTTTTTAAAATTTATAACCTACTTCTTAAGATTTTAGTCATCAGTGTGGTTGGTTCATCATACCGATAACTCTTTGATTTGGATAAAAGACTCAGTCTTTAATGAGTCTGGTGGTACTAATTCTGAGAAACTGTCAGATAGAGAAGACCTGGGTGGAAGAGTGCCCAGGGAATGAAGAGAAAACTAAAGAATGCTGTGTGGTAAGGTATCTGATAAAAGCCAGCTGCTGACAGGCATCCTTCCTTCTTTCCTTCCTTCCTTCCTTCCTTCTTTCCTTTCTCACTCCCTCCCTTCCTCCTTCCCTCTTTTCTTCTTTCCTCCTCCTTCTCCTCTTCTCTTCCTCATTCCCTCCCTCCCCCCTTTTCCTCTCTCATTTTCTCTCTTTTCTTTCTCCCTCCCCCACTTCCCATCTCTTGCCTGCCTGCCATCTTATCATAACTTAATGGAATTGGGAGGTGATTTTTATCTCAAATTTGAACATGCGCAGAGCTGTTGCTTCTCACAATTCGTTTTCATGTGATTTAATTATAACCTATCAGATTCTACTTTTTTTTCTGACACTGGTGGAAAGACAGTTTTTATTACTTTTATGTACAGAAAACCCAACAGTGTACACTTAGCCCGGTTTGGTGGCCAGTTCTTTAGCCTTTGCCTTTTCCAGCTTAGCAATGCGAGCCACCAGCTTTGGACCTGGGATGTTGCCTCCCCAGTGAGGGTGGATCTCATCATATCTGTCATTGTCGTCGGTCCTGATAGCTTCCACTTGCTTAGCCAGAGCTACTGTGTCTTCCAAGTTAACCTGTGTGAGTGCGACAGTGGTGCAGGTCTTCCTGTGGACCACGTGCCCCAGCCTGCCTCCCCCTTGATAACGCAGTAGGGAACCCCCATCTTACGACACAGAGCGCAGGCGGGAAGACAACCAGCTCAATGTGATCCACATCAGGTGCAATCATTTCTAGCTGAGCCTTCTTGTGTTCCACTAAGATGGGGACAGTATTAACCCCTGCTTGAAGGACAGGTAGCCTCTTAGTGGGGACATCTCCTTAGACAGCAGCTTTCTTCTCTGCCCTTGCCAACAGTCTCTGTTCTTCTCTTGCTTTGTCTCTGATCTGTATTTGTGGGCCAGCTTAAGCTGTTGAGTAGCTATTTGGTGGTGCAAGGCCTGAGTGAACTGGGTAATGGTGGGAGGCTCTTTCAGGTGCTTATAGAGAATTGCCCTTTGCCACTGCAGCCGGAGGTAGGAGGGCCATTTAACAAAGCAGAGAGATCCCTTTCAGGCTGGATGTCTTGTCCAAATGTCAAAATTCTTGGGCCTTTTCTTAGTCAGGGGATGTAACACCTCTTGGGCTCTTATTTCTTCATGATGGCAGGGGCCTAGCACACCTTCTTCCCCTTAGCCTTCTTTCCTTTTGGCATCTTGGAAGGTTGGAAGAGAACAGATTCTTTTTTTAAACATTGGTGAAAGGCTGACAGTCATCAAAATGCTGTTCCTTGACCTCTGAACTTTGGGTTGTGACCTCTGAATTTCAGGTTACCTGTAAGCACATTTCCAAACATTCCAAAGTACTTGCCTTTCTCGCCTCCACCCCTCTATTTTTAGTACAATTTCCATTATTTCCTTCTTCAATACTTTTATAATCCTAAAATAAGATTCCTGTTCTCATACTTCCTATTTTCTGCTTTTTGGCTCTAAATTATGTTCCTAGTTATGTATACAATAGATTCTTGAATTCAGCTTTATGTGCTTTTATGTGTTTTCACATGATAAGAATTTAAATTAGTAACTTTATAAATTCCAACTTATTTACTTCTTAGTTTTCTACTGAAGTTGTGCAAGATTAAAAATTAGAGCACTCTCTTCTTTGTGAACATTGTGTATCCCAGGTAGCTGTCCTAACTTGGGCTCAAATAAAACTCACTTTGTGTCAACATTTCCTGGTGTAGTAGCCAGGCTATCAGAGCAAGTCTTCTGAGATCACCCTGGGGTCCTCTGGAACTCGGTGCTCGGTACCAGCACTGGCCCTTTGTGCCCGTCTGATGTCTCAGCAACTCACAGGCATACCAGGTGAGTTGTCCTGCTATCTGGACCTCCTCAATTTGAGCTGATGGTCCTGACTTTTATTCGAGCTATTGAGGGTTACCAGTAATGTTCTGAAGGTGGGAATAACCAGAGGGGTAAGAGTTGATGGGTTGGTTGTTTTTTTGTTTTGTTTTTTGGTAAAGATTTTATTTATTTATTTGACAGAGAGAGACACAGCAAGAGAGGGAACGCAAGCAGACTCCCGCGGAGCAGGGAGCCAGATGCGGGGCTGGATCCCAGGACCCCGGGATCATGACCTGAGCCGAAGGCAGACGCCCAATGACTGAGCCACCCATGGGCCCCAGGTTGGTTGTTTTAATTTGGCATTATACCAATCTTATTAATATAAGGCTTGAGTAAATTTTCTGGCTAGAAATATGAAAGACTAAATCACTCAGCTCCAACGAGCGGGGAAATTTGCTCCTTCCAGCCAAACGCTGCTTCCGGGGGACTGAAAGCCTAGAGGAGGTGTCTGAGGATATTCCCAGAGAAGTGTAGTGGTCCCACAGGAATTTCCCATCTCATAAGGTAATTAATGATTGGCTCGTCTGGGGATGCACACATAAGGATTGATCATCCAGTGCTGCGAGCCCCTGGATGAAACCTCACTGAGAGAAACCCGAGACACATAAGAGGGTGTATCGAGACCATTTGGAAGTGACTGTCACAAGCAGCACCCTCTGGACCCACAACACTTAATATCCTTAGATTTTATCCTTAGATTTTATTCAAGCCTTATTCTAAAAATAAAGCTGAAACTGAAAGGAATGGGAACTGTGCTTCAAAAACTGGACCACCCCCAGAAAACCAACAACACCCATGGAAAACTCCAGCAGGCTATATGTACAATACATAGGGAGCCTATACTTGCAAGTGCTTATTTAAATGGGAAAATGTCAGGATGACCTGTATCTCAGATGGCCCAAATCAGGTTCTTTTGACACGTCTGTATTGGTTTTCTGGTATGCACAGTGAGAGAAACTTAGTTAAGACTAAGTGACCAGAAACTAGGAAGCCATGTGGTTCAGTCGGTGAAGCCGCCAGCTTCTGGGCGGAAACCAACGATCACAGAGGTGCTCTGGGCTTCGTGTGCTTTGTCTGTTGCTGCAGCTTGTGATATTTTTGCATGAAACAGGCCATGCAAAATAACAAATTCATGGATCCATAAATTATAATGCTGTCTTATAATTCGTTTTGTTTTAATAAAAGGGGGCTAGTTGGAAATTGGGTCTTGAATGTCCACAAATATTAGTGAAACAAAGGCTAAGTTTTGTTTGCATCTTATTTGTGTCCATGTGTCCATGTGTGTTATGAATATGAGATATTTTCTCTACCTCCATATGTATTGCCAAAGCTGATTTGGAACGGAGCTCTATTTCATTGATTTAAAGGCAAGTGCATGTTAAAATTGGGCATTCTACAACTCAAAAAGATAAAAACTAACCCAAATGTTTTTCAGGTTCACATGCTCTCAGATAAAATTCCCCACGTCCAGATCTTTATGTTACTCCATAATAGTATTTCTTTTTTTTTTTTTTTTTAAGATTTTATTTATTTATTTGACAGAGAGAGACACAGCGAGAGAGGGAACACAAGCAGGGGGAGTGGGAGAGGGAGAAGCAGCCTTCCCGCAGAGGGGAGAGCCCGATGCGGGGCTCGATCCCAGGACTCTGGGATCATGACCTGAGCTGAAGGCAGACGCTTAACGACTGAGCCACCCAGGCGCCCCTATGTTACTCCATAATAAAGATGCATCTCAGGAAGGGACCCAAATGATGATCCAAAGAGATAAAGATGAACAAAAATTGTAGACACCTCATCCCCTTCCCAATAGTCAGAATAATGAGGGAGAAGAGGAGGAAGATGGGCAGACATTAGAAATCCTAAATCCACCCCCTCTCCAAGCACAAGCACCGGAATCAATGCCGGACCCACTGCCCGCTCCTCAACCTCTTCCCGAAGGCTGAAAGGCACCCAGAGAAAAAGCCCGTTTTGCAGGAGGAAAAGACAGGAGATGGAGATTAAAAAATAGAGAATGTCAGTTCAAAAGTTTAAATCTGCCTCTGCTTCCCCCCGCCTCCTGCCCCGGCACCAGCTCCCGGGCTGCTCTGCTCGCGCGCGGCCGCCCCTGTAACAACCTCAGCACCTCCACACCCGCACCATCCGCTCCCGCTCCTCCTACCCCCACCAGCAAGGAGCAAAGAGCACCCGAAGCTGTTGGGCCACCTCCTCGTGAGGTTCAAACCGAAGCGTCTCCCAGATCAGCACGCAGGGGCCCAAGCGCTCCCCTGGACCTAAACCGCTCGCTTCGCATTTCCCCACAGGAGCCCCAGGGAAGACCTGACAGTGGGAGACAAACAGGTTGACTTGTTAGTGGACGCGGGCGCAGCGCGTTCGGTATTGAAGCTAATCCAAGGTTATTGGTCCAATTAAAATAGACACGTCTTTAGAGTTCTCAGCGTTAAATATAAAACTTTCGTTCTACCAAGGTTTACTCAAGCCAAATAAGCGTGTGTTATCTCTATTGTAATTTGTCAAGAAAAAGATGACTTGAAAGGATGTTTTTTTGTCTGTCTCATGAAGTTTTCATGAGTAATTGTTAAGAGCCAATAGGTTAAATAACTAAAAACGTTTACAGATAAACTTTAAAATATCTTTCAAACTCTTTAGCAACCCCAAACTTTGAAGTTTTGCTAAATTAAATGATAAATTGGGTTGAATTCATTGAATATCTAAGTCTTTTCCAAATAAGATAAAATACTGAAACATTAATTACTAGACTGTAAGATTTGTCTGTCTTAACTTATTACAGAAAAACTAAAGATATTTGGGTTTGTTAGTAAACCTATTTTATGGTTTCTTAAAAATTGCACTATAAAAAAAACACAGGCTTCTAAAAAATTTATGGAATATATTCATAAATTTGCCAATCTAAAGAATTCTGGTATCATAGTTCACAATTGGTTACTATTACTTTTCACTGGAGACTAAGATTTCTAAAAGTTAAAATTCTGCCACATGTAATTAAGACTGCTGGAAAATGATAAGGAAAGCAAATCTGTATGTAGAAAAGTAGGAGATGTGTGAGAAAGGTATAAGGAATGACAATACATTTTTGCTAAAGGAAAAGAAAGTAATTTTGTCCTGAAATAAGACTATTTAGAGAGGTAAAACTTAGGACAAAGCCTGAATGAAAAAAAAAAAAGTTGTAGAAAGTTTGTGAAGGGGAACCTTTGGAAAAGAACTTTATGCACAGTCAGGACCGACTAAGATTGGAATAAGAGAGTTTTAAAAGTACACTGGCATGGGGGCGCCTGGCTGGCTCAGTGGGTGGAGCAGGCCGCTCTTGATCTCAGGGTTGAGTTTGAGCCCCACATTGGGTGTACAGATTATTTAAAAATAAAATATTTAAAAAAATAAAAGTACACAGGTTTGAGATTTGGCTTTTCTCTCTGTTAAAAAGACAAAGTTTTTTTGGATTGTTCATCTGCTCTTGAAATTATAAACAGTTTTTTTTCCCCCCGACTTGCCCAGAAAAACAACATCTCTATATTTGTTTTTATCAGGTCTTTAATTACTTAAGAAAACTAAAACTCCTTAATATTAAAGGAGCTAAGTTTTGCTAACAACTATATAACCTTTAATAGAATCTCTTGTCTATCTTGGTTAAACAGATAATTAATTAAGTCTTAAGTTTTGTAATGATCTGTGATCTTATTTAGGCATGTGCCTTGAAATATATATTGAGAGAGAGAGAATGGGGGGGGAGAGAGGCAGAGGGAGAGGGAGAGAGAGAATCTTAAGCAGGCTGCACGCCCAGCACAGAGCCCAACATGGGGCTCCATCTCACGATCTTGAGATCATGACCTGAGCCAAAATCAAGAGTTGGAAGCTTGACCAATTGAGCCATATATAGGGCTGCCTTTACTTTATCTTTATCTTTATCTTTATATTTATATTTTAACAGACTTCCTAGAAATTCAAATTCTAAATAAAGGCTTCTTTTTGACTAATTCAGCATATAGGCATGTTACAGCTGAGATTTACAAAAAATGCTCTTCACCCAAAACTTACCTTACCTGAGGAGATAAGGAAATAGCCAGAGAGGTCATCATTCCAATTCTTCAAGATTGAAAAATGATCATAACTCAGGGGGGCATTGAAACCGTGCCCCATAGGGTTAACGAGATTAAATTAGCAAAAAGTCTAGAGCTTGTTTTTCAGAGAACTGTCTCCCCCTAATCAGCTATTGTGTCTTTTCAGACCCCACTAACAGACTCATTAGCTGTCTCTACAGAAGCTTGGACTCAAGGTCAACTGATATGGTTCCAACCTAGGAATGAGCAAGGCCCCTGAATTCCTTTCCAGAGACAAGCTAAGACCCCATCCAGGTTATACCAGCTTTTAGAGCATGCCCATAGCCCCTTCTCCTTGTCCTAAGGTAACCTCCTGGTGTCAGGGACTGAATTTTCCCCTGCTCTGGTGTTAAGTCTCCACCCCAAAGTAAACATGGGAATATACCTTACATATATGTTTGCTCAATGTACATGCTCCATCTTTCCTCATAAATAATCATAAGTTTCCCTACCCCTTTATCAAGATGTATATAAAGGATTCTTTCAGATTTTTTTTTCTCCTGTCTATTCAAGTCTATTCCAATGTTGCATTGGTTCCTTCAAATTGTACTTATCTGATGGGGCGCCTGGGTGGCTCAGTCATTAAGTGTCTGCCTTCAGCTCAGGTCATGATCCCAGGATCCTGGGATCGAGCCCTGCATTGAGCCCCTCATCGAGCTCCGCATTGAGCCCCGCATCGAGCCCCGCATCGAGCTCTCCGCTCCGCGGGAAGCCTGCTTCTCCCTCTCGCACTCCCCTTGGTTGTGTTCCCTCTCTCGCTGTCTCTCTCTCTCTGTCAAATAAATAAATAAAATCTTTAAAAAAGAAAACAAATTGTACTTATTTGAATTCTTTTACTATCCATGTGTTTTGTTAAAAATGCTTTACCAAATATAAAACCAGATGCTCTAAGCCAAGCACACATTCTATGTTTGCTTGTCAATTGGACTTTAAATAGACAACATATATCTCTTTTAAGCTTCCCACCATTTATGTTACAATAGGTTCCACCCAATGAGAAACCCTAGGTAAAATATATATATATATTCATACCTAGCAAAGAGGGGCATGATGGACCCAGGGCAGACAAGCCGGTCACCCTGGCATGAAGGGACATAAAAACATAGAGTTGATCACCCATGCTTTCTGAGGAAAGATTATTGATCAAAAGGGGGGAAATGCTAAAGGAAATGTTCAACTTTTAATGTTTGTGGGCCCTGCTCCTGGGCTCCCAGGGAAGCTATGCTTTAACATTTACTGAGGTCAAAATGACTCAGCAAAACCTCAAAGCGTGGGCTCTATTTCTGCCCCAAGCACACATTGTTTGTCTGCTTTGTTAAAAAAATAAATAAATAATAACCAAAAAGGAGCATTCTGAACATAAAGATAAGAAAAACAAAGAAACCTCCCTGGTTCCCATCAGATTAAAGTCATGCAGCCTTGTATTACTAAAAACATAAGAGAAAGTCTGTAACTTTCTGGAATGTCCTTCATCATGATAATTTGTAACTTTTCATGTAGAAAAACATATATAACCCTGCACCAAATGTCCCTTCCCTGGAGCACTCTCTTCTTTGTGAAGACTGTGTATCCTTGGCAACTGTCCTGACTGGAGCTTGGATAAAACTTTCCCTTTCTCTTTAAAAATTTTTAAAGGGTTTGTTCATTTTTGTCGACAATCCTGACCCATAAAAATTGTGAGACAATAAATACATTGTCTATTTTAAGCCCATAAATTTGTGGTAATTTTTTTTATGTAGCGATATATAACAAAATATTTACTCTCTGCCCTCATTCTCTTTTATGTCTCCAAATGCTCTTGCCCCTCTCTCTTCCCCTACTTTAATACAACGCCAGGTGTCCCTGGCATTTCTGGCCCTCCAGGGCTATTTGGCCCTTCCTGGGAAGAACTCCAGGCTGTGCCTGTCTGAGGAATTCTGTGCCCATCCAAACCCTGGTCCCAGAGGCTGGGATTTAGATGACATGGAGAAACAGAAGAAATGCCCCCAAATATGCATCTGAGGCAGCCAGAGAATTCCAGGATACAATTCTCAAACTATGGAAAGAGCCCAGATGTCCATCGACAGATGAATGGATGAAGAAGATGTGTGTGTGTATATATATATATGCGTGTGTGTGTGTGTGTATATATATGTATATTAGAATATCACTCAACCAGCAAAAAGAATATATATATGTATATGTGTATGTGTATATATATATATATATATATATATATATAATAGAATATTACTCAACCAGCAAAAAGAATGAAATCTTGCCATTTACACTGACATGGATGGAGCTAGAGTGTATTATGCTAAGTGAAATAAGTCAGTCAGAGAAAGACAAATACCATATGATCTCACTCATATGTGGAATTTAAGAAACTAAATAGATGAACATAGGGGAAGGGAAGGAAAAATAAAATAAGATGAAAATAGAGAGGGAAGCAAACCATAAGAGATTCTTAACTATAGGAAACAAACTGAGGGTTGCTGGAGGGGAGGTGGGCGGGGGGATGGGGTAATTGGGTGATGGGCATGAAGGAGGGCACTTGATGTAACGGGCACTGGGTGTTATATCCAACTGATGGATCACTAAATTCTACCCCTGAAACTAATAATACAGGACATGTTAACTAAACTGAGTTTAAATAAAGAATTAAAAAAAAAAAGCAAGCAGACAATCTCCAAGGGACTAGAGTGCACGACAGCCAGTGTATCTCTTCAGTAGAGCACTTCATATCATCATGGCTACTGCAAGTGCTCATATTTTCAGGTGAGCCTCGGTGTTTGGTAATTATTATGGATAGGAGGGCTTTTAAATTATGAGACAATTATGTCAAATAAAAGCTGTATTTTCTAAAATTTACAACTTTGTAAATGTATAAGGAATGTTATAAACTGACTGTTACCAAGGGGATTCCATTGCTGTTGTATACCTTTACTGAAGTGAACTCAGTTTAATCTAAATGACTTTTCAGCACTGCTTTTCAGACTTACATGAAACAGAAGTAACAAATGGTATCATTAAATCACTGTTGTGTGATTCCTTAAAGTGTGACACCTATTGATAAATGTCACTGTTCCTACAATGTCAAAAATAATTAGGAGAGTTCTTAGCAACAAAAAGCAAATTACTACCAAATTGTAGTACTCAAAACAGTATGGTATGGGCACAAATGTAGACACAGAGATTAATAGGACAGAATAGAGAGCCCAGAAATAAACCTAAGCTTATATGATCAATTAATCTATGACAAAGGAGGCAGGAATATGCAATGGGGAAAAGATGGTCTCTTCATAAATGGTGCTGGGAAAACTGGACCACTTTCTTACACCACACACAAAAATAAACTCCAAATGGATTAAAGGCCTAAATGTGAGACCAGAAACCATAAAAATCCCAGAAGAGAACATAAAGGCAGTAATTTTTTTGGACGTGGGCCGTAGAAACATTTTTCTAGATATGTCTCCTCAGGCAAGGGAAACAAAAGCAAAATTAAACTACTGGGACTACAACAAAATGAAAAGCTTTTGCATAGCAAGGAAACTATCAGTAAAACGGAAAGACAACCTACTGAATAGGAGCATATGTTTGCAAATGATATATCTGATTAAGGGTTAATACCCAAAATATATAGAGAACTTATACAACTCAAAACCAAAAAAAAAAAAAAAAACCTAATAATCTGATTAAAAATGGGCATAGGACTTGAAAAGACATTTTTCAATACAGATAGCCGATGGACTAATGAAAAGATGCTCAACGTCATTAATCATCAGGGAAATGTAACTTAAAACCACATTGAGATATCACCTCACACCTGTCAGAATGGTGAAGATCAAAAACATAGGAAACAAGTGTTGGTGAGGTTGTGGAGGAAAAAACCTCAGGCACTGTTGGTGGGAATGCAAACTGGTACAGCCACTGTGGAAAACAGTATGGAGGTTCCTCAAAAACTTAAAAATAGAACTACCCTATGATCCAGTCATTCCGTTATTGGATATTTACCCAAAGAAAACACACAAACAAAAAGCAAATTATTGGTACATATAACAACCTGGATGAATCTCCAGAGAATTATGCTCAGTGAAATAAGCCAGTCCCAAAAGGTTACTTACTGTATGATTCCATTTAATACAACATTCTTAAAATAACGAAGTATAGAAATGGAGAAGAGATTCATGGTTGCTAGGGCATCAGTGACGATTCGGGGTAGGACACTGTGGGTGTGGATATAAAAAGACACCAGATGATTCTGTGGTGATGGAAACCTTCTATACCCTGACTATGTCAATGTCAAGATCCTAGCTGTGATATTGTACTATAGTTAACCTTGTTCTATAGTTGTGCAGTGGGATTTTCGTTGTGATTCCCAAACCCCATAAAATCATACAAGATACTTAGTATAATGTGAATCATTTTGACGGTACTAAGTAACATCAAAAAATAAACACAACTCATGCTGGCAACACTAAAGGAGAATTTTAGTGATTTACCAATGAAGTTTAAAAATCTATGTTAATAAATTTGAGGAGGGAAACAATAATTTAAAAATTGAGAAGAGCACTAGACTTGGAATCCAAAACGTTGAAAGGTTGAGTGGATCACTAACTGCCCATATAACTTTAGAAAGTTAATCTTAATTTGCTCAGGTGAAAAATGACTATGCTAGATTGGAAAGCTTTAATAGCTTCAACAGAACTCATGAAGTGCTAGGTGTAGGAGCATATGGCTGGCTCAGCTGGTAGAACATGCAACTCTTGATCTTGGGGTTGTGAGTTCGAGCCCCGTGTTGGGTGTGGAGATTACTTCAAAATAAAATCTTAAAAAAAAAAAAAAAGAATTGCTAGCTGTAAAACAAAAGACTGAAAGATAAAATTGTTAACATGAGCCCATGTTTGCATGCTGATAGCAATAATCTAGCAAACAAGGGGGAAAATATCTGTGATCCTGGAAAAAGGACGAATAACTGTAGGAGCAACCTCCTTGAAATGGCTACAGATGGAACCCAGAGCAGGAACACTTCATGTAGACATAAAATTATTCACAATTTCTACTTCTATTTCTCCTTTTGTTGGTTTTGGATTTCATATTTTTCTAGGAATTTGTCCATTTCAAATAAAATTGCAAGTTTATTGGCAAAATATTCATAATATGCTTTAATCATTTTAATGCTGGGTGGCTCTGTAGTGATGTTCTTTTTTCATTCCTGATATTTTATTTGTGCTTCTTCTTTTCTTTTCTTGGTTGACCTTTTCAAGAATTTATCTATTTTTTTAAAGATTTTATTTATTCATCTGTCAGAGAGAGAAGGAGAGAGAGCGAGAGAGCACAAGCATGGGGTGGGGCAGGCAGAGGGAGAAGGAGAAGCAGACTCCCCACTGAGCAAGAAGCCTGATGCGGGGCTCGATCCCAGGACCCTGGGATCATGACCTGAGCTGAAGGCAGGCGCTTAACTGACTGAGCCACCCAGACATCCTGAGGATTTATCTATTTTATTCATTTTCAGAGAACTAACTTTTGGTAGTACTGACATTTATTGAACATCTCTTTTCTCTTTCATTAATTTCTAATATTATCTTCATAATACCCTTCCTTTTAGTTGAGTTTAATTTTTTGTCCTTTTCATAATTTATAGAGATGAACACTTGGATTATTGATTTTAGCTTTAGCTATATCCCACAAATTTGAAATGTCATATTTTTACTACCATTTGGTTTGAAATATTTTCTAATTTCCAGTTTGATTTCTTCACAATTATATTGATTAATTTCCAAAATGTGAGGAATTTATAGTAATTTTTTAGCTACTGATTTCTTCCTCAATTTCCCTATGGTCAGAAAAAAAATGCTCTCATTTCAATTATTTAAAAAAAAAAAGATTTGTTAACACTCGCTTAATGACTCAGCATAGCATCAAATTTGGTAAATGTTCCAAGTGCTCTTGAAAAGAATGAGTATCTGCAGTTGGTAGGTGCCATTTTCTTCATATATTAATTAGGTCAAGTTTGTTAATCATATCCATCTTACATATCCATACTGATATTTTTTTTAACTGCTTGTTCTGTCAGTTTCTAAGAAAAGAATGTGAAATTTCCCACTTGATTGCAGATTTTCCTAGTTCTCATTATAACTCAGTAAATTTTTGGTTCATATATTTTGAGGTTTTGTTATTAGATGCATACCAACTTAGAATTTTTATAATTTCCTGGTAAATTGACCCTTCTATCATTATGAAGTGTTCCTTTTTATTTCTAGTAATGCTTCTTGTTATTACAATGATACCAGTTTTCTTTTGGTCAATATTTGGAAGAACTATCTTTTTCTCTTTATTTTCAACCTTTGAGCACCCTTATATTTAAGGTTTATCTCTTATAAGCAGCATATAGACTAATTTTGTTGTTTTATCCAGTCTGATGCTTTTTTTTTCTAACTGGAATATTTAGTCTCTTTCTTGATATCTGCCTTGGAGCAGAGTTGACATGTCCTTGGGGATGTGCTTGGTTTTGAGAATTTCTCTTCTGAGCCTGTATTTTTCCCCTCCTCATTCTTGTGCTTGAATCGTTTTCCTTACTGAAGTGCTGGGAACACAGCTTCTGCTTCATCAATTCTTTTTTTTTTTTTCTCTTGCAAGACTTAAAAAATTGGTGGATGGTGGTTCCCAGCCACGTGCTTAGCTCCTATTTATACCTGCGTAGGAAAGTAATCCTTACTTACACAAAATCATATCTGAAGTAGGAAGTAAATAATGTACTATTTTGATATAGCATCTTAAAAAAATTTTATTTCAGTATACTTAAGATATCTGGCTCACCCTGGGAATACATGAAACTTATAATTATGAATGTATTTTCACCAAACATTTACCTTTTTTTTCTGGACAGTGACATGCACATATTTATATACAAATTTTTAAAAGAATTTTTGTACACTTGAAAAGTACCTTTTGTTTTTCATTGGAGGGTACCTGCTCCATGTAGAAAACCCATTTTTGAGTATTTATCTCTAAATAACTTTTTTCCATTTGATCTCAATTAGTTTCAAAAAAAATCACAGTTTCAAGGCCAGAACTGTGCACAAGAGAAAAATTAAACATTGTATTATTGAGTGTAGATTAGTGGAGTGTAACAGGGGCTCAAAATAACAGTGGCTTACACAAGATAGAAGTTTATTTCTCTCACGTAAGTGAAGCGTGAAAAACTGCACTCATCGCTCACTTACATGGCCACCCCTGGCTTCAAGGAAGGATGGGAAATGCTGTCTTCACTTAGTATGAGCATAGGCCCAGCTAAAATGAGAGTACTGGAGAATGGCTTTTGGAGAAAAGTCTAAGTCTATCATAATTACACATTTTAAAATGAACTTTCTCAAGTAAAAATAATATAGGAACTAGTAGAGGTACTATCCTTTTCATTTTTCTTAGAATTAACCTTCTTTTGTGAATATATATATATATTTTGTACTATTTATTTCACTTTTTACTGCAGAAAAGCTCGTGGTGTACATATATAGAGTGATAACCTAAATAACATTTTATCAGCATTACCATTAAACAGAAGCAAACTATTATTAGCAGAATTAAGATAAACTGGGTGACTTCTTTTTCCTCTAGAGAGACTAAGTATACAAACTGATCAAATACGACAATGGGATTCTGACCCACAGTCTCTGTAGCAACCAGCCTGAGAAGCTAAAGCACAGCTTCTACAGCAATCTGCCCAGAATGATCAGGACTTGGTCAATGACTGCCAGCTTCCCTGTTTTTTGCCTCAAACTCAGGACCAATCAGAGAAAGCCAAATACTTTCCCCAAACCAAACACATAAGATGCCCTGCTTCTAGTCAGTTCACCTCTAGCTTTTCCATGCCAACAGTTTCTAATCAGAGCATACCACTGTAAAGCTTTTCCACTCCCCATTCTGCCAGTTTTCCACCATGCCAAGAGCAAGTGATGGTAGAGTAAGCTCTGAATAAATAGCCTCTGGGTGTTCTCATCTGAGTGGCCTTCATTTATTTCCCCATTCATAATAAGCTACCAGCCCTGAGCTACAGGTTTCACCTTTTACTCTTACGCCATTTGGTCTATTTAATCTGCCATATCACACACTATACCACTGGAGGCATAATGCTCTGCAAGTCACTCTACCTTCTGTCTGTTTCTCTTTCTGCAATAGGGGGGCAAATATTATCCATTTCACAAGGGCTGATGTGAGGGCCAAATAAGCCAGTGCATGTAAAACACCCAGAGCATTATGTGGTGCAATACATGTAATTAACAAACAAACGTTTGTTATCATCATCTCATCGTCATCATCATTGTCATGATTGTCATCGTCATCAAAGTCCAAGTCTTGTTTCATTTAATTTTTTCTTACTCTGAGTACGTTGAGTCTTTGTGAATCCAAGTAAGGGTTCAATGATAAGTTCATGTTTTACTTTTGGATGCTGATGATTGTGTAGTGTGCATGTAGCATGCGTGTGTACAAAATCAGTTGAGATTGGTCAATTAAAATTAGGAGACAAATTTACTAAAAGTACATATTGTTTTCTTTCCAACACATGTCATATAATTTGTTGTGACTGTAAGGAGGAAAAAGTTCTTTTTCCTTCTACCTCCCAGGTTCTCTGGCTGGAGCCTTGTAAAATTAGAATGGCAAAAGACAGATTGACAAGAGAAAACCAAACAATTTATCAACATGCACGGCGCACATAGTGCAGGAGAAACCGCAATGAAGAGTAACTCAAAGGGGTGGCTAGAACTTGGGTTTATATAGCGTCTTAACAAAAGAACAATACATTTGCAGAGAAGTGACAAGACAAAGGAAAAGGGTTTTAGGCTCTCCAGGGTGGTAAACTGTCAGAACGTAAATATATAGGGGAAATTAACGGAATAAGGTTTTGTGCAGATCCATCTGGATGCTGACTTTCAGTCTTTTTCATAGCCATAAAACTTCCCTGGGAGAGGAGATTTGTGGCACTCCTCAGTTTTCAGAAGTTTCTGCTTTAGTCAGACAAGAGAAGCTCCAGGATGGCTTTTTTCTGCATCTCTTGATTCACATTTACCTTTAGCTCAACATAATCCTCAGGCCAAAGTGGCATATTTTGGAGTGGCATATTCTGGCCTCCTACACCACCCTGATACTGTGACCTCAGCTCTAGTGTGGTAGCCCCAGCCTCTGCTCCTGTGGATCCAACTCCGCAACCCCTCCATCCTCTCCTCACCACCACCGCCCCTGTGTTCTCAGGGCACACTTCTTCTGGGGTGTCCCAGTAGACAGTGGTACTCGAACAGGAACATTGCCATAGGACATGGGACTTACCTACAGGAGACTGTGGCTTGAGAACTCCACATAGGAGTAGTCAAAACTTTCTTAGAGCTCTGCTGTAAACTGTAATTCCTCCTTCCCAGTCCTTCATTTTTTTTTTTTTAAGATTTTATTTTTATTTACTTATTTGACAGAAAGAGAGACAGAGAGGGGGAAAGCATGGGTGCGCTCAGGAGTGGGGGAGGGGCAGAGGGGGAGGGAGAGGGAGAGGGAATCTAAAGCAGAGTGTACGCTGGGTGCAGAGCAGAGGTGGGGATCAATCCCAAGACCCTGAGATCATGACCTGAGCCGAAACCAAGAGTCGGAGGCTCAACCAACTGAGCCACCCAGGAGGCCCCCAGCCCTCCATCTTTACCCTCTTTTGCACAAGTATTAGCTCTACATCTCCTCCTGAAGGAGCTCTCTGCCTGTTCCCACTTCCTCCCTTTATCCTTAGCAGGCATTTCCTCACCAATAAATCTTCTGCGTGTTTGATCCTGTCCTGGTGTCTGCTTCTGTGAGGACATGGACACGATCTGTAAACAAAATGCCAACCAGCTGTAAGACACCATTGCTATCACAATTTCCACCTTAAGGTTCTGATTTGGAATCTAAGTGCTTAAGATTTACTAGTTTAGTAAAGGAAATTATAGCATCATAAATAACTACTTCCTTGTGAGTTTAAAATCCAGAATTAAAATTCAGTCTACTTCCAAATATAATGGTTCATCAATTCAGAGTACTGAATGTAGAAGAAGAAAATTCAATGGTAAAAGAACTTAGGTTTGAAATGGTCATCAAAAGGAGTGACAAAAGTAACAAGTAGGAGCGTACTGCAAAGATTACAAAGCCTTATTGACAACGTCCCTGTTCTGTAATTCCTGACTCTCTTGCAAAATAGTCAGTGGAAGCCTCCTTTGACTTCCCTCCCTCTCTTTCATTTCTGAATGTGGGACTTACACAATTTCCACTTCCTTCCACTAAGCTAGGCTCTGAAGTGGCCCCATCTTTCTAGGGCAGAACCCAAAGTTGTGCTATTTTCTTAAGAATGTAACTCATTGGGTCTCCTGGCTGGTAACAGAGACTTAGAGAATTTTTCCACTTACATGCATTCTGGGACATTCACTATAGACAGAAGATGAAGTTCAACACTTATGAAGAGCTTCTATTTTGAGACATGTCAAAAACTGAAAAGATTTTTTTAGAATTTATAAGATACTAAGCTCTTATCTTCTTTCATGATGACTTTTTATAGAATAATAACTTCATACCTAAAAAGGTAAGAATCAAATTTTCAAATGGGTGAAATTAACCTCTCTAGCTCTCACAAAAACATATTTCAAATATAATTTAGCTGAATGTATTTCACGTATAATTGAACTTAGAATTGACACCTTTGATGAAATTTAAACTGTGAATAAAAATTAAAAAGGTCATAGTGCTGTGTAGTATACACACACACACACACACACACACACACTGAAATATTACTCAACCATCAAAAAGAATGAAATCTTGCCATTTACAATGACATGGATGGAGCTAGAGTGTATTATGCTAAGTGAAATAAGTCAGTCAGAGAAAGACAAATACCATATGATTTCACTCATATGTGGAATTTAAGAAACAAAACAAATGAACAAACAGAAAAAAATTAACAAAAAAATAGATTCTTAAATACAGAGAGCAAACTAGTGTTTGCTAGAGGGGAGGTGAGTGGGAGGGATGGGTGAAATAGGGGATGGAGATTAAGAGTACACTTATCATGATGAGCACTGAGTACTGTATAGAATTGTTGAATCATATTGTACACCTGAAACTGATATGACACTGTGTGTTAATTATACTTCAATAAAAAAAAAAGAAAAAAAAGAAAAGTTTATGTAAGAAAAAGATCACAAGGCTGGGAATATTAATAGATTTTTCTATAAAAAATAGTTTACTTTCTGTGGCATAGACCATAAACATATGTTGGAGATACCAGTCAATGCTTTGTGTCCACCAGTCTTCTTTTTAAGAGAAACTGCCTCCCATCCTGGCTCTTGGTCAAGAGGTAGACCTAGGTAACTATGTTTGTACCCAGTGGTCCTGCCCCTTATTTACACCTATGAATTTAAGATGGGCACCTGTTCTAAACTGGACTAATCTGTCTCCTAACACTAGGAATTTGAAACTGAAATATGGATGGTAATCTAGGAGGCACTATAATGCATAACCAAATGGAATTGGGGTGGACCAAACACAATGCACTTAATTGGGGGCAGAGAAATCAAGAGAAAATAGAGAAAGCTATTCTAGATAGAGATGAAGAATGACTATATATACACACACACACACACATATATATATACACAAATATATATATGAATGACTATATATATATACATATACACACACACACACACTACAGTGGTTACCAGCATGGATTTCGATTTCAGTTCTTCCACTTAGTGCAAAATAAAGAAGAATTACCCAGTTAGGAGGCTACTTAATCATCCAAGTGAGAATTATTTATAATAATCTAGGACAATGGTGTGTAGGGAAAATGCGCTTCAGTGCAAATTAGGAATTATCTAGAGCATAGAGGACAACACTCTGGGTATTCTGATTTACAATTCTAAATTACAAATAACAGATACAACTACAAAATAATTCTTGTCTATAGAAATGCAAATGTACTATTCAGTAGGGAGTAAACTGACTTCCCTTCCCTACTGTGGAAGAAGATAGTTTTACCTCCATTTGCATGTTCCTTTCAGCATTCTTTTACTCCATATAAATTTGTACTTTTTGAATTCTCCTTTGAACTGGTTCAAACATCTCATTTATTTCTTCATGGATGAGTTAAAGCATGCATCTAACATGCATTCTTTTTCATG
The DNA here is from genome assembly GCF_004348235.1 of Phoca vitulina. NCBI lineage: Eukaryota > Metazoa > Chordata > Mammalia > Carnivora > Phocidae > Phoca > Phoca vitulina. Next base: position 20,453,935 of record NW_022589717.1, read on the forward strand.
AGAGTTCATGATTTTATTTATTTTTTTAATGTTTTTGACGGTTTCGGAAGTTTCCCACCCAGATGTCCAATGGAACAGAATAGAACCAGAGAAGTGCACCTCATGGGTAGTTGAAGCCCATGTATGTCTTCTCTTGGCCCTTAGAGGTGAATCCAAAAGAGGTGAATCCAAAGCAGCAAATTTGTGATGCTGTTTTTTTCTATTTAAAATTTTCCTCTCTATTAATTTTGTGCTTTGTTTTTGGTTCTTCTGTATCTGATAAATTATTTTCCATTGGTGGCAGCGATCACTGGTGATTTGGTTTTATGGTCTGATCATTTGATGATTTCTCTTAAAGAATTAGGGTTTTATAGAGACCTAGTCTCTGCTTGGTGAGAGACAACAGAGTATTAGTTTTGTTAGTGTATTTTTATCTATAAAATAGTGTATTTTGGGGCGCCTGGGTGGCTCAGATGGTTAAGCGTCTGCCTTCGGCTCAGGTCATGATCCCAGGGTCCTGGGGTCGAGTCCCGCATCAGGCTCCCTGCTCCTGGGGAGCCTGCTTCTCCCTCTGCCTCTCTCTCTCTCTCTCTCTCTCTGTCTCTCATGAATGGATAAATAAAATCTTTAAAAAAAAATAGTGTATTTTATCTATACTGTTCATTTCTCTATTTTGAGCTCCAATCAATTAAGAATTTACTGTAGGAAAAAGAGCTCTTTGATACCTGGACCAGAGACTTACTGTGATATTGTGTTTACTCTTGCTTTCCTTGTGGCTGAAATTTTAGAATTGAAACTGTAAGGGCTCTCTATTTACGTTTGTAATTCAGAAAGATCTTTACTTTTCATTCTGTGAGTATGTAATGCTTTTCCATCTCAGGATGCTATTGACAGATTAGATTATAAACTCTTAAACAGTCCTGTTCTGATTGGCTGATAGAGGTAAATAAGCACTTACATAGATTGAATATTCCTAAAATTCCCAGAAAACAATGAACTAATACTTTAAATGTGCCAGAATCTAAAAGGAAAGAAAAGTTTTCTTAGCAAAACTAACAGGTAACTTTTGAAGACAAATTCACAACATTTAAGTGAATCTTTAGCAAACAAGACTAGTTCAATATTATTGGTTTAATAAGTCTAGCTATGTCTTCTCTGTTTTATCAGTGTTAAGTATAATGCAAGCCTGTATCTTATTCTGGTTGGGAATGTTCTTCTTAAATTTACACTAGTTTATTGATCAAGTAAACTAACATTACTTCCACTTAATGTTAAAAATTATTAAAAAATATGAATTTGTGTTTAGCCAAATTGAATCAGTTTCATTTTCAATAGTAGTTACATTTTACAGTATGTTGGCTTGAAGATAATTTCTTTAGGTGACTTAAAACCTTGGACTTACATTAATTTCCAGATATTCATTGGATGTTGAAATCATTTCTAAGTATGATATGACGCTGCAACATTGATTACTAAACATAATTTTCAGTTTGTAGGCTTTTATTTTGTATTTTAAATGCTACAAAGAGGTTACCTCTGTGGGCCTGTTAATAAATGTGCTTATTTTCATCATTTTGAGAAATCTTATAAAGGATGTGTATTTCTGTAAAACGTTGTGTTATGTGTATTGATGAGTTTGGCTAGTCTGCTAAAATGGCAGTGTATGACATGTAGTTTGCAATTACTTACCCTCTAGTTTTGTGTGACATAAGTTACTTTGGTTAAAAGTTACAGTTAATACAAACGATTGAGACTATACTTAGGAGCAATAGTTTCAGAGAAATAAAATTGTGCACATGCTTTTGTTTTTTGAGGAAAAGAGTAGTCTCTTCCAAAAACAGCCATTCTCAGTGTTTTTGGGTCTATCAACACTGCACTACATTTCCACCAGCAATGTCTGATTCAGTTTCTCTCTATCCTCACCAGTATTTGGTGTTGTCATTATTTTTTATTTTAGCCATTCTGTTGGGTATGAAGTGATATCTCATTGTGGTTTTAATTTGCATTTTTCTAATGGATAATGATGTTGAACATCTTATCATGTGCTGTTTGGCATCTGCATATCTTCTTCAGTGAAATGTCTCTTCATTTTTTCCCCCTGTGTTCTAAATAGACTCTGCTTTTTTACTTGTTGAATTTTGAGAATTCTTTATATATTGTAGATACTCATCCTTTGTCTGATATGTATTTTGCAAATACGTTCTCCTACTCTATGGCTAGTCTTCTCATCTTCTTGACATTTTTCACAAGAGCAAATATTTTTAGTTTTGTGATTCAGTTTATCAATTTTTCCTTTCATTGATCATGGTTTTGGTTTCAAAGGTTAGGAACTCTATGTTTAGCTCTAGATTCTTAGCATTTTCTCCTATTTTTTTCCTAAACGTTTTATAGTTTTCTGTTTTACATTAAATTTATTATCCATTTTGAGCTGATTTTTGTACAAACTGTGAAACCTTGGTCAAGGTTTTTTGTTTTTGTTTTTTGCTATACGTGTTTCTCCAGAACTATTTGTTGAAAAGCCTATTTGCGTTGAGTCCACATGTTCATTGCTAATTTATAGAAATACAGTTGATTTTTGAATGTTTATCTTTATCTTGAACCTTGTATAACTCACTTACTTGGCATTAAGATCTTTTACGCAGAATTCTTGGGATTTTCTATGTAGATAATCATGTTATCTGCAAATAGGGACAGTTTTATTTTTCCTTTCCAGCTCCATATTGAATATCAGTGATGTGAGCAGAATTCTTGCCTATTTCTGATCTTAGAGGGAAAACATTGTCTCATTAAGTGTAATGTTAGCTGTAGGTATTGTGAATGTTCTTTACAAAGTAAGTGGAGGAAGTTTCCCTCTTTTTTTTTTTCCCGAGACTTTTTATCATGAATGGGTGTTGAGATTTTGTCAAATGACTTTTCTGCATCAATTAAGATAATCATGTGAGTTTTATATGCAGATTAACATTGGTTGATTTTCAAATATCAAACCAGTCTTGCATCTCTAGAATAAATCCTATTTGGTCAGGGTGCACAATTTTTTAAACATATTGAGTAACTGTACTTGCTAATATTTTGTTAAGCATTTTTTGTGTCTATATTCATAAAGGATATCGGTTTTCTTTTTTATAGTGTCTTTGTTTGATTTAGTATCAGGATTATAGTAGTGTCATAAAATGAACTGGGAAGTGTACCTTCTTCTATTTTCTGGAGGAGATTGTGTAGAATTGGTCTAGAATTGTGCAAAAATATTTGGTAGAATTCTCTAGGACACTATCTAGGCCTGGAGATTTGTTTTGGAGAGTTAAGTTATAAATTTTATTTCCTAAATAATTATGGTTCTATTCAAATTGTCAGTTTCCTATTGTCCAAATTATGGTAGCTTGTATTTTTCAAGAAAGTGGTTTATTTCATGTAAGTTGCCAAATTTATGTTTGCAGTACTTTGTTATCCTTTTGATGTTTTCAGAATCTGTTGCAGGAAGTTCTGTTTCATTCTTAATATTGGTGATTTGTGCACTTTATCACTTTTCCTAGAAGTTCGTCAATTTTATTTTTTCAAAGAACCAGTTCTTTGTTTCATTTTATTTTCTCTTAAGGTTTTCTGATTTTAATTTCATCAACTTCTGCTTCTGCCTTTATTATTTCCTTCCTTTTGCTTACTTTGGGTTTACTTTGTTCCTCTATTTCTGGGTTTCTGAGATAAAGGTTAGATTTGAGTCTCTTCCCTTTCTTTGAATGTAAGTATTTAGTGCTGTAATTTCCCTCTTAGCACTTTATCTGTGTTCCACAAATTTTGATAAATTGTTTTTTTATTCAGTTCAATTTAGTTTTCCTCTTAAGGTCTCCTCTGAGACCTATGGATTATTTAGAAGTGTGGTGTTTAGTTTAGAGATAGTCCTTGCAACTTTCAGCTATTGATTTCTAGCTCAATTCTACTGTGGGTGAAGAACATGCTCTGTATAATTCCAATTTTTTAAAATTTGTTGAGGTTTGTTTTATAGTCTCTCTTATTATATTTTCTGTGGGTTCCTGAAAAATATGTGTATTCTTCTATTATGTGAAGTGTTCTATAAATGTCAAGTAGATTCTGTTGGTTGACAGTATGGTTGAGCTCTTCTATACCCTTGGTGGTTTTCTGCCTAGATGTTCTATCAGTTATTGAGAGATGCTGTAGCCTTCACCTATAATTGTAGATTTGTTCTCATTTCAGTTGTCAGTTTTTTAAGTTTTTTTTTTTAATTTATTCATTCGAGATACAGAGATACAGAGAGAGAGAGAGAATATGAGCAGGGGGAGAAGCAGAGGGAAGGGGAGAAGCAGGCCCCCTGCTGAGCAGGGAGCCCCATGCGGGGCTCGATCCCAGGAACCTGGGATCATGACCTGAGCCGAAGGCAGACGCTTAACCATCTGAGCCACCCAGGTGCCCCCGTTCTGTCAGTTTTTGCTTTGCATATTTTCAGTTGTGTCGTTTGGTGTACACACATTTAGAATTGTTACATCTTCTTGGTAGATTGACATTTCTTGGTAGATTGACACTCTCTCTTTGTAATTTTCTTTACTCTGAAGTCCACTTTCCCTGATAATGATATAGCTACTCCTGCTTTCTTTTGAATAATGTTTGAGGCATATATTTTTCCATCTTCTTACTTTCAATCTTTTGAGCAAAGGAACCCCAAATTTCTTAACCATAGCTTTGGCCATAGCGAATTCTTTTGAAAATATTTCAGGAGTCGTGGTAGTTAAAATTTCACTTTGGGTTATAATGTTTGGGTTCCTAGGAGTATTTTACCTAGAACAAATTCAATAAAGAAGAAAATATTTTCACGAGTGGGAAGGAAAAGGTACAGAGAATTTGAATTTTTGACTTGCGTATATTAAAGAAAAGGCAACTTTAAATGATTACATAAAAACATGTATAAACACCCAACAGATACAAAGTCACCCATTGATGTGAGTTGGTGACCAAATATAAGGGGAATATTTTTAAACCTTATTTATCTTTTTTATTAAGAACTTGGTTAACATTTTTGTTTGAAACGCTCTTACATGGCAAATGACCCATGTAGGAGAATTCTGAAACTGATACATACAAGATGTGATCATTGGTATCTACTGTTGGAACTCTCCATTCACAGATACTCACAAACTCAATACTCTTGTATTGTTGTCACGTAGTTACAGACTTTATTTTCCTAGGCTTTCACAAAATAAAATAAGTATGTGATGAAGAGAGGCTCAGCATTCCTACTCTGTTCTGGATAAACTTAATTAACTCCATTCCCTTATCATTCAAGGCCAAAATGCTGACAGTTCTTGCTCTTGGGCATCCTTTGTCCTCTGGCAACATCTCTTCGTTCTACCGCACAGCACAGCACATGCTGTTCTGGCACACTAAATCTAACAGAGGAAATTTTAAGTGTAAACAACATGTATTTGCATATTTGAGATAGAATACTAATATGTTTTTACATTGTAACATTCTATTTCTGGGAACATGGTTAAAGCAGGAATTTTTTCTAGCATTTTCTTGACATGATTCCTCTTACCTTCCTCCTTATTAAAAAAGAAAACATTAGATTATTCTTCCTCCAACTGGACTCATTCTTAGGCTTATGATTCTTCAGGATTAGAATACCTAATACTTGAACACAGAGCTCACTCCAGGTCAGACACTGTATTACCCACACTACATGCACTATCTCTTTAATTTTTATGATGTCATTATAAGAATATTACCCCAATATAAAATTGAGATAATAATAAAAAGACAAGAAAACGGATTTCAAAGAAGTTGAAAGATAACTTGCCTGCATTCACACAGCTACTAAGTTCTTGAGCCTGCACTGGAATCTGTGCTGGCCTGAAGAGCTACACTAATCCTATATTATACTATCAATTCCAGAACTAGCTATTACTGTAACCTATTAGTCTTTGAAGAAAAATAGGTCTTTGTGTTTTGGCCACCATGTAAGTACTATATGCCTCACTTAGCTAATATTCCAACAGCTCAGTTGCCAGGCATCTTGTGTTTTCTGTAGCTTCTCTCTCCTCTTTCTCTCTGCTTCTAGACCCTGCTCAAAATTTGTTTCTCTGTTCTTAATGTTAATTAGAGGACTCAAACATTCTGTTTTCTCTTCCTCTTTTCTTCTAAATATCTTCCCTCTACAATTTTTAAGATTCCCATACAGCTTTCATATGCTCATATGAGAAACTCACGGTATAAATGCACATGTTAAAAGACAATTGCCATTTTAAAGGCAATTTTATTTATTGCTTTTCTTGCTATTTATAGCTTTCCTTAAATAGTTCTTAGATATAAGAACCTTCCATTTATATACTTACATATATTTTTAGAGTTTCCAAACCAGGACCCAAGATACCTACCCATCACTATAGAGTGGGGAAATATTCTGAATATTAAATAAATGTTATATTCTTCCTACTTAATGATGTCAATATTAAATATTTATCAAATAACTATTTAATTGAGTGTCTATATGTCAGATACCACCCTAGACACTACCTTTTACCTTCCCACTCAAACTCTTTTAGGTAAAAGAACACTTTTTAATATTAAAAATAAGTTTTATCAATATAATATACAAATTCATTTTAGAAAAATAAAAAAATACAAAAAAATAGGAAATAACACCAGCAACACTTTTAATACTTTTATGAATATCCTTCCAAATTTTATCTATATGTTTGAACTGTTAAAATTTTTTTCAATTAAGACTATGTAATAAACATTCTTCTACATTAATGGTTGTTAAAAGGTTAAGAATAGTTCGTTTTCTGGGTGTACAATAGTTTTAAAATCACAGTTCAATGTTGGATTCAGCCTATTGGTAGCTTTCTGAATTACAATGCAAAGACTATGTTGAATGTCATTGCAGGTATTTTTCTAATGTATCCTTAGGCAGTTTCTTATAGTCTCAGAAATAGCATTTCTAATGGGCTGGTGGACGTTTTCCAGATCTCAAAGATTTATCGTTTGATTAGTTAAGTTTGTAGTCTATACATTCTAAGGAGATCCTTTGTGTATGAAGTTCAGCATAATTAACCAGTTAGCTCAAACCTTAACTCTTGAAAAGCGTGTCTTCTTTATTCAATAAACACTGATAGAATTCTTGACATGGGATGCAAAGATGAGTAAGAGCTTGTGCAGTGCAGGTAACACTTTACTGTAATATGCTGATTTGTTATCAAATAGAATACAGTGGGCTTAAATTCTGCAGTAGACGGATGCACATGACCCTTAGGCTGTGTTGAAGCCTAAGGCAGTGTACAAAACAGCGATTACTTGCAACATTTCTTACTGAGAAAAGAATGTACTTTTTATTTAATATTTGGTAGTTGAGGAAAAGATACAACACACCGCCTCCCTTCCTTGATTACTCAGGCTTCTGTCACATGGACGCGTACAGTTTGCTTACTTTTAGCACGTAAATCTGGAGGAAATAGTCTAACTTTGTATCGAAGTAGAAGAAATTTAGAAATGACTGGTATAGCTAACATGAGAAGACGAACAAAAATCACACTAACGGAAACTTGTCCTGACACGACAAAAAAGACGTCACTTGGGATAACCATAACGTCAACACTATGGCGTCACGCCTATAAGCGGAGGCGGTAAAGTGTTAAGGTCAGCACAGGCCTCCATGTTTCAGTAGGCAGCGCAAAACCTGGGCGAGTTTTCAGGTGGTGCCACTGACCCCCTCCGGGCTCAGAAGACAGGACAGACGAGGACAGCCGTTAGGAACTGCGTTCGCGTCATGCCTGAGAGCGGACGCACAAAGCTACGTCTCCAGGCACTCCCCCGAGGCCCCGCCCACTCCTCGTCCTAGAGCCCGCTGGGGGCCCCGAGGGGCGTGGCCAAGGGTGAGGCGAGGAGAACGCGCAAGCGCACTCAGAGCCCAGTCAATTAGCCAACTATTAATCTCGCGAGGGTTGAAAGTCGGTGGCGTAGGTAGTTGTCCTGGATTCTGGCGAGATAGATGATTTCTCCCAGAGGAAGAAAAGGAGGCGGCGAAGCTTGTTCCCGGCGTCGGTCTCTCTTTCGCTTTCCTTTCTCCTAACTCCAACCCTCCGCCCTCCCGTAAATCAACCCGCCTTCCCTGACCTCGGTGACCCAGGTGGCCCCGCCCACTCCCGTCGACGTGATTCCCGCCGTGAGGTAAGCGCCGGTCGAATCCTGAGCCCCGCGGAAGAGGAGGCAGACGAAAGGGGGAGGCTGCTGGGCCCGGCTCAGGCTCGTAGCGGAGCCGCAGCGCAGGGGCCATTCGGGTGGTCATCTCGCTCCTCCGTCAGCTCGTGGCGACGTAACCACCCAGGCCTAGGCCTCCTCATCTCTGCCGAGCCGGGCCTCAGGCAGCAGCGGGTGACGCAGACGGAACATCATGTCGTCCGCGGCCGAGCCTCCGCCACCCCCGCCTCCCGAGAGCGCGCCTTCCAAGCCCGCAGCCTCGGCCGCCGGCAGCGTGAGCAACAGCAGCAACAAAGGCGGCCCGGAGGGCGTCGCGGCCCAGGCGGCTCCCTCTGCGGCTAGCTCCGGCCCCGCGGACTCCGAGATGGAGGTGAGGGTGGCTTGTGGCGCGGGGAAGAGGGCGCAGTGGGGAGGAGGATCTGGTTTCCTCGGCCGGATTTTAGTGATCAGACGCAGAGCCATACTCCACCCCTCCTGCATCCAAACTCGGCCTCAGACCCTTAGGATCCAACATGATTCACACTTGCGCCCTTGTGCTTAATCTACCCACGCCGACTCCGATGGATTTCTGGCACTTCACATTTGCATTATTTGTCTTTTTAGCGAGCCTTGCCAAATCCTCCAACGCTATTATTAAACAGATGTTATTGATTACTGAGGCCGAGAGGAACCTACCCGGTTATGTGTGTGTGGGTTTTTTTTTTTTTTTTTTTCCGGTAGATTCCCATAATTCCCTCACCCATCTCCTGTTCTAGCTTTTAGTTTCCACTAAACTTGCGGGAAGGGAGAGGGAGATGCCACTTGGTAGTGAGGGAAGGATGCGTGGGGTGGGGAAGGCATTTAAAAGCAGCGCATCCGAGGACTCAGGCCTCCTTTTCTTCATCCCGGTCCTTGCGGGGGCGGTATCTGTTCTGGGCAGAAACAATGGCTAGAGCTGGATGGCCGAGTGCGCAGTGGGGATAAGCGGGGCGCAGCTGCTCCTGTGAAGAGAGAGGAGGCTCCTCCCAGGCACTGTTCCTTAGGGAGGTACGCGACCAGGGCAGCAGCAGCTGTCTTGGACTTCCATCTCATTTGGGTAGGGGGATGAATGAGTGAATGGATGAATTAGTGAGTCCGGGGCGGTTGGCTTTCAGGCCAGCGCAATTCCTCTTTTTGGGCCTTGGCCTCTTTTTTTTTTTTTTTTTTTTTTAAATTGGTACTGTTCGCTTGCCGAGCCTGCCTTCAAGGGCTGGGGTTGGCCCGGGGATGGTGACAGTGCTGCGGGGGTGGAAAGTTTGGGGAGCTGCCAGGCGGGTCTCTTGGGTGTGCTCCAGGACTTTGAGAGGTCTGGGAACAAAGTGATTGCTCCTTCCAAATTTTATTCTTGGCTTTCGATCTGTTTTGAGATATTTTATAGTCGCAGCCCAAGGATTTCTGGGATTTTTCCATCCTTAGAAGGAGTGAAGGTAATATTTCTCTAAAAAAGGATCCTTGATGCAGAATTAACATAATAACTAAATGGAAGTGCAGTTTAACATTGAAGGGTTTGGCGCACCAAAGTTTTACTTGGGCACCAAAGGTCTAATCTAGCGTGAATTAACATTATGTTAGTAGTTTATAAGAGAACTTTTTGGTGAGGGTAGGTTTTAGTGCAATAGGACATTGATATTCTGTACTTTTAAGTGATTTGATTTTTGTTTCAGGTTCTTATCTGGTGTTGCCTATTTTTCTTAAGGTTTTAAATGGTTCTTTGGATTACCAGAGCTGTTTAACTTGGATTCATGCTCCACGGTTTAAGGGGGTTTGAAAATCTTTGACACTGAAAGCAATTGTGTGTAAATGGACAATTCTCTGCAAAATGCTGTCCATAGTTTTCATCAGCTTCTCGAAAGGCTCTGTCATTCAAATTTTGGAATAGCAACCATTGTCTTACTGGAGATGTTATTTAAATATCAGAAAGAGTAATTTAAAGCCTAAACTGATTTTTAAATTTAAGTGGAATTAAAGTTTAAGTGTGGATATTGATGTGATAACGAGTACCCAATGAAGTCTGGGCCATATTTATTTGCCAGATGAAGAAATTGAGTCTTCTGGTAAGTAGAATCTGTGATAGAACCCAGGTCTGGCTCTGAAACTGACCCATTTCCCACAAACCTTACCGTGTCGTATACTTTTTAAGAAGGATGTTTGACAGTTTCATTTCTTGAAGAATGACTTAGTTATTTTTACCTTTTCAGTATAGGAACATGAGTAATCTTTTATCATTTTCTTCACTGACTAGTTTTAGTCTTGATGTTTTTCTCTTCATGTTATAGTTGATTAAAAAAATTTTTTTTTGAAGATTTTATTTATTTATTTGACAGAGAGAGAGAGTGAGCGAGCACAAGCAGGGGGAGCAGCACGCAGAGGGAGAGGGAGAAGCAGGCTGTCCGCTGAGCAGGGAGCCCAACATGGGGCTGGATCCCAGGACCCTGGGATCAAGACCTGAGCCGAAGGCAGATGCTTAGCTGACTGAGCCACTGAGGCGCCCCTAAAAAATTTTTTTAAAGTAAAAAAAAAAAAAAATTTTTTTAAGTAAATGTACATTATCTTTTTCTTAAATGAATTGGGAAATCATTGAGGTTCATTGATAAATACTAGGTTTGGGCATATATATGTAATATGTCTGGCAATCTTAAATGCCTTTTTCATGTTTGAAAGTAGAATTTAAGTTGGGTATTTTTCAAAATTAGAAAATAAATGAAAACTTGCATTCACAAATTGTTTCTGACAAGGTGGACCTTCCCAGAAATATTAGCTAGCTTTCCTATGTATTCAGTTAAATTTTCATTTTTGCTTGGTGTACTGATAAGTCAGGGGAGTAATTTCGTTTTTTGTTTATTATGATTTTTTTGGCAACGTGGATGGAACCTGTCTTTTTGTCTTTCACTGTTGATTAGGCTAATAGGTAGGTATACATATGTCAACAGAGTAGACTGATAGATAGGCACACTGTATACCAAATAATCATATGATCTCAGTCCTGGAGTCCAAATCCTTTTTTTTTTTTTTTTAAAACTATGAAAGAAATAATGACTACTGTTGTTTATTATGGTATATTTTGACCTTTTATGATACCTAGTACCATTTTGTGAAGTAGGCTAGTAAGTGGCTTTATCATTTTTATTCGAGGACACCAGAGATTTGCGATGATCTTTAGAGGTAACACAGATGCCTAAAGATCTTAGCAGTGAAGTTAGATTAGAATTTAGGTAATTTGACCTCTTAATTCTGGTACTATACCAGCTCCAGTCCCCCAATTTTTTAATCACAGGTAATATTATAGTACATACTGCCAAGCGCGGATTTGTACATTGTTGATGAAAATTATACTTTTACCTATTGTTCTTTAGTTGTTTTTTTGATGGATGAGTAGAACTTTGCAGAGTAGTTGTTGCTGTTTGTGGCATTTTGAATGTCAGGTCGAATAAATTTGCAAGAAAGGATGTTTATTACTAATTTGTAGTTAAGGAGTATTCGATTTAGGATGCATGATAAATTTTTTGTATTTTCCCAGAAGATGGAAATCAGGGTAGCTAATGATGGTAATTTCTAGGTGTGTTTGTATAGAAGTACAGTAGATACTGCAGTTTTATGATTAAGAGGGAACATGATTTCTTCACATTATATACTATTTAATTTGGTTTCATAATAGTTATTGAATAGAAAAAGAAACGGATTTGTTGAAAGTTATTCTAGCATGATGTAGGTAATAGTCTTGTGTTTTAATCTTGGCCAATAGCCATGCAGTTTACATATTTGGGTTAAATAGGTTGTTACCATCATGGCATTTAATTTCATCAAGATACCCTGTCAGGTTAGATTATAGCCATTTAAGTATCTAGCAAGTTTGGGATAGAAAGCATTACTTAGAATGTGTTCTGAGCAGAAATTAGTTTAATAATGGTGTGTTAACTGTTTTTGAAGAACAATCCATGATTTTTCCCTCCTACCAGGAAGTATTTGATGATGCATCTCCTGGAAAGCAAAAAGAAATTCAAGAACCAGATCCTACCTATGAAGAAAAAATGGTATGCTCTAGTATATGAATAGAGTCTATAATAACTTTTAATTAGGTGATTGAATGGACCAAAATTCTGCATTAAATTTTTGTAACTGAGGTACAGATATCCAGTTGAAATATGTGTAACATGGGGTACTATAATTTTGTTACTTGCCTATGTAAAGCAAATATAGAAATATTACATGAACACACATAATAGTATTATGTAAATATATGGGATATGTTACTTCCCCTTTATTTTAAGATTTAGTGTCAGGGAGTGAGGAGAGTAAAAGAGCAGAGTAGTAGTTATTCAAGGTGTATTCTGCATCTGTCATTCTGTTGTGTATGAAGACAATAATATATGCTCCTTGCCCACAGCTTTTTTATAATATGGTGAGATCTACAAAAAGAGCACATGATGTTATTATACTTGAATCCTCGAGGACCCAGCTCACATTTCATACCTCAGAAAACTTTTTTAGCATGACTTAACCATAACCTACGAAGAACTTTAAACTTAAATTGAGATTCAGTAATAATAATGGCTAATAGCAAGTGCTTACTATGTACTAGGCCTTTTTCTGAGTGCTTTATGTGGATTAAACTCATTTAATTGTACTAAAATCTTAAAAAGTTAAAATAACATGTTAAATAGTAATACCACTATGCACTATAACACAACAGTGTCTTAATCTGTCTTCAACAACTAGATCAATATCTGGTACGTAATATATTTTAACAAATATTTTTTGAAACTTACTTTCTCTTCAACCTTTGATCTTCTCTTCAAGATAAGTAAATATTTTTGAATTTCTTACATAGCTTCAAAATCCTAAAAATATATGCATACATAATGTGCATGATAAACAGTAGTATGTAAAATATAAATGACATTATTTTTATTTTTTATTTTAATTCCAGTATAATTAACATACAGTGTTATATTAGCTTCAGGTGTACAATACAGTTATTCACTAATTCTGTACATTACTTAGTGTTTAGCACCTATTTCACCCCCCCTCTGGTAACCACTAGTTCTCTATATTTAAGAGTCTGTTTTTTTCTCTTGTTTTGTTTCTTTTTTTAATTTTTTTTTTTTTTAAGATTTTATTTTTTTATTTGACAGAGAGAGTGAGAGAGGGAACACAAGCAGGGGGAGTGGGAGAGGGAGAAGCTGGCTTCCCGCCGAGCAGGGAGCCCAATGCGGGGCTCGATCCCAGGACCCTGGGAT
>NW_022589717.1:20467470-20711812 GCF_004348235.1 Phoca vitulina
GGCTTCCTGGCTAGCAGGGAACCTGATGTGGGGCTCGATCCCAGGACCTTGGGATCATGACCTGAGCTGAAGGCAGACGCTTAACGACTGAGCCACCCAGACGTCCCTGTGACTGAATTATTTCACTTAGCATTATACTTTTTAGATCATCCATGTTGTAAATGGCAAGATTTCATTAAATGACATCTAAGATTTCTATTATATTTTATATATGTGTATATCTCTAATTGTCCCATATCTTTTCTTTGCTGTCAAGCCTAAAGAAAAAGATAAATTTGCCAGCTCTACTTTTCCCATTCATTTCTTCAAACCCTTCACAGTTTATGTTCTGTTGTTAACACTGTACTAGTGAATTTAATTTCCAATTTATAGCTTAATTTTACTTTCATTCTTCATCTCACTTGTGTCTGATATTGTCAACCACTCAAAATTTTTACTTGCCTTGAGAGACCTTTTTTTTCCCTAGATGATATCCTATTTACTTGACTATTCCTTTGTCCTCCTTCATCACATCCTAAACATTTCCTCTCAAACAGTTCGATCCTTATCATTGCTTTTCTTTTTCTTTCTTTTTTTTTTAAGATTTTATTTTTAAGTAATCTATACATCCAAGGTAGGGCTCAAATTCAACCCCAAGATCAAGAGTCACATGCTCCACTGGCTGAACCAGCCAGGCAACCCTATCATTGGTTTTCTTTAAACTGAATTCTTCTCAATATTTATCTCTAGCCCAGATGCTTCCAGGCATTGTATTATTTTCATTTGTTTGTTGGACATTTAAGTCCCTTTGGTACTTCTTTCTTAGGAATATGCAAAATTGAATTTATTTTCTCTACCTCACATATCTACTTAGTGTTATCTCAATCAATGACAGTTCCTCTTAATATATACCTAAGCTGTCCATGACGGTACTTCATAATTTAGTAGTCTTGCAAGTTTAACCTCAAAAATAGTTCCTCTTTTTTCCCCATTGCCCTATTCAGTATTCTTCTATTGCATGGGTTATTTTGTTGGCTTCTATATTTGTTTCCTTTTTAATGATCTGGCCTCTTCCAAATCTCTTCATACATTTCTTCCAAGTTTTTCAGTTTCTTAGTTATTTCCTTTTTCACCAATCATGATCTTGATTACTTTTCTTTTAAGCAAGTTCCCCATCATCTGCTAGTTTCTAACCATAGGTAAGTCTTAGTATCCACTTTTCATTCTTGAACCGAGGATGCTGAATACTACTTGAGAAAACTAAATAATAGTGCTGATTGGTACCAGAATAAATTTATGGTTTTTACTCTCTTAGGCTTTCAGTATTTATTGAACAACAATCCATTTAGCTATTTAAAAACTTAACCAACTCTGGATAAACTTTCTATTCCATTTCTGCCACCCTTATTTTCAGGCTTCTTCCACAAATAATAACAGGCCTTTCTTCAATTTATTTCCTCTGTTTCCAAATATGTATGGCCTGTACCTGCCCTCTGTCATTTCCTTCTGTCTCAGAGAAAGAAACTGGTTTTAAGCTATTGATTTTAATCTTTCATTTGATTTTATAATTTATATCCTTCAGGTTCCTAATCTTACTCTATTGTTTCTACTTTTTAAGGATCTGTTAGTTTTCTCCCTTCTCTTCAAGATCTCAAATCATTTTTATTTTAATATTCTTATTCCCAACCAAAGTCTTTGCCTGTTTTTCCTTCAACCCTTGCCACAGTTCTACTGAAAGGTTATTTTGTAAATGTTGTTCTGAACTCCTTGGTTCTTTGCAACTAGTTTATAATCCCACTACCACTTGGATGAATGAATGGTGAGAATTTTGAAGTCATTGACTCTTGTGTAGAACTGTGGTGAAATTTATACTTAATTCCTTAAGGCAGTAGTTCAAAACTTGATCGTGTAGAAGGTCTTGGATATTTTTGTTCTGATGGGTCATGAAGCACACTTTGAAAAATCTTAAAACATCTAGAGCCATTAAAGGTTTTTGAAAATTAGAGATGTGTGATAAGATCTAAGAATGGGGGTGGGGGGCCCCCCTTCTCTGTTGAAACATCATGTCTTAGGATTTTCCTGGCCATCCCCGTTAAAATTTTAGTGCCATTCCCAGTTCCTTTTACCCTGCTTTATTTTCTGAGCATTTATCACCTTCTGACAATCTCAAATAATCCCTTAGGTTTATTTTTGATATTGGGACTATAATGGAAAAAAAAAGTGCCTTTTCTGGTAGATACACAAAAGTAGTTGTTGAGTTGAACAGTTATTTAAGAAGATAATGTTTATTGAAAACTTTTGAAAGAAGTGAAGAATACTTAGTGATTTTTGAATACTGCAGAATAGGTTTTACCTTAAAATGTCCAGCTCTGACCTATCTGAATTAATTTCTAGAGCCTATTTATTTTGATTCCAAATATAATTATAATAATTGAATAGACTTTTTCAGTCCCAATATCTTCTAGTTGCATCTTCTTGGCTTTTTTATTATATGCATTAAGAAATGAAATACTGCAAAATTCACATAAGTATCTTTTAGTTCAGTACTTTAAAATAGTTCGTAATCTTCAAAAACAAAAAACAAGCTTGTCTTCTACAGGAAATTTATCATGGAGAATCATGTTGATTTCAAGGATCTTAAGTTGTTTTGGTTCATATTCGTCCATTCTCTTAGTGTGATAATAGGGAACATTTCAAAGTGGCAGAGGTTAGACATGAAAGGAAGAAATAGTATTAAGTGCATTGGGTTAATGAATATTTCATGAACTTAATAGATTTTTTTTAAAGATTTTATTATTTATTTGAGGGAGAAAGCACGAGGGGGAGGGAGGGGTAGAAGCAGACTCCCTGCTGAGCAGGGAACCCGATGTGGGGCTCAATCCCAGGACCCTGAGATCATGACCTGAGCTGAAGGCAGACGCTTAACCGACTGAGCCACCCAGGCGCCCTCCCCCCACCTTTTTTTTAAGTAAGCCCTGTGCTGGAACTCCACGACTCTGAGATTGAGAGTCATGTGCTCTACCAACTGAGCCATCCACGTGCCCCTTAATATAAGTGTTTTTTAACCTGATACCTTTTTAAAATTTGGCACAACTGAACTGTTGAATGACCAATGCATTTTCCCCATTCCTGAATAAATTCACTTGTACTGAATAATGTCTTAATTTTTTGACATTTTATGGTCCACTGTATTGATGTATAATTGACACATGACAGTTTTAAGTTTAAATCAATGAGTTTTGGCAGATTCATGCAGTCAGCCACCTTACATTCATGATGTAGAACAGTTCTATCATGCCCTGAAAAGTTTGCTCTTGTCTTTATTCCCTTGACACTTCAGATCTGCTTTCTATGACTAGCTATAATTTCATGTAAGTGGAATCATAGTATGTAGTCTTTCTGTGTTTGGCTTCTTTCACTTAGTATTGATGCTTTGCCCTTTTTTTTTTTGTATAATGCTTTTGAAACTCATCTATGTTGCGTGTCTCAGTAATTTGTTCCTTTTTATTGCTGAGTTCACTGTTTAGAGGCATGTTGATAAAATGTGTCTTAAAATTTATTTGCAGCAAACTGACCGAGCAAATAGATTTGAATATTTATTAAAGCAGACAGAGCTGTTCGCACATTTCATCCAGCCTGCTGCTCAGAAGACTCCAACCTCACCTTTGAAGATGAAACCAGGGCGACCACGAATAAAAAAGGATGAGAAACAAAACTTGCTATCAGTTGGCGAGTGAGTAATAGTTTATATTTCATAGTTGAAACATTTATTTTTGATAATCTTCATTAGAAGCATAAAGTCACTTCATTAAAAAAATTGTTTTAGGGCTGTTATTTATTTGGTGCCAGTTGGCTTGACAGAAAGTAGCCATACATGTATAAATAAGAATAATGTGTAATGCCTTAACTTTTATGGCATTACCCTGTTTATGGAATTGAGATGTTATCCATTCCTTGGAGAGGAAACAAATGCAGAGGTTAAACAGCCTACTTAACATCCCACAGAAGTAATTCAAATAATCCAGGCTTGAATTTAGGTCTGATTTGGGGTATGCTGTAGGCATAAACCACATACATGCATCGGGGGATTGCTTTTATCTGAAGTCTGTGCTTGTAAATGGAATGTTGTGATGATTTATGCCATAGGAGTTTGTTTAAAATTTTTATTACTTACTTGTCCTACAAATTGAAGTGTCAAGTTGTATGCTGCCCTTAGGTGGTTGTTTAAAACGTATAAAACAACTCATATATTCAGTTTATAAATACTTTCTTGGAATTTTTGTGCTGCTTGAGTAATTAAGATGTTTAATTGGTTATAACTAATAGATTTGATATTAATAGCTTTAGGGTAATCTCAGTTCCCTGGAATGACCATGTAATTCCCAAAGTGAAAAATGAAAAATAATCAGTAATTAAATCCATTAGGTTATCTAAGAGGAAATTACAAACTGCTCTCAACAATGTTAAATTTACTGTACAGTTTACAGAAACACGGAAGCATGAGCTGTACCTTGAAGGGATTTTCATCAGAAAGTATAAGCATACCTTAATCTTTTTTTTTTTTTTTTTTTTAAGATTTTATTTATTTGTCGGAGAGAGAGAGCACAAGCAGGGGGAGTGGCAGGCAGAGAGAGAAGCAGACTCCCCGCTGAGCAGGGAGCCCCATGTGGACTTGGTCCCAGGACCCTGAGATCATGACCTGAGCCGAAGGCAGACGCTTAACCTACTGAGCCACTCAGGCGTCCCATAATACCTTAATCTTATATGGGGTATTCCATTTATCTAATATATCTTACACCTTATCCATTGTGTGTAACCAGAGTGCTTTTGTTTTAATATTTAGGAAACTTCCTAAGAGAGACACTTGCACTTCAGATGTATTTAAATTGTTCAGACTTGAGAAGTTTGCAGCTATTTAATTATTTTTATTTATTTTTATTATTTTTTAAAGATTTTATTTATTTATTTGACAGAGAGAGAGACACAGCGAGAGAGGAACATAAGCACGGGGAGTGGGAGAGGGAGAAGCAGGCTTCCCGCTGAGCAGGGAGCCCGATGCGGGGCTCGATCCCAGGACCCTGGGATCATGACCTGAGTCGAGGGCAGACGCTTAACGACTGAGCCACCCAGGCACCCCTATTTTTATCTTTTATTTAAAAAATTTTCAAATTTTTTTGAGAGAGAGTGGAAGCAGGGGAGGGGCAGAGGGAGGGAGAGAGAGAATCTCAAGCAGGCTCCATAACCAGTGCAGAGCCGGATGTGGGGCTCGATCTCAGGACCCCGAGATCATGACCTGAGCCAAAATCAAGAGTCGGCTAAGCCACCCAGGCACCCCTTGCAGCTATTTAAATGGCATCAGGTCTTCTGCTCTGGAAATGCCAAGCACTGTAATGGATATTTTTATGATATAGGTAGTTAGTAGGATTTCATGAAAAGAAGCACTTTTATTAAGATGATATAAGATAAAGATACTCTGTAGTAAATATATAATAAATTGCTCAGTTTGGTCTTACTGGTGTTATTGGGGAAAAGGAGTCTTGGTTAACAGATTTTTTCCTCTATCCTTCAAGCCATCTTAAGTGGAAAGTTAGCTTATGCAAAGTAATTAGGGTGATGGTACTATCCTTAAGTATAAGGACATATATGTTTTTCTCTTCCTTCCATCATTTACAGTTATATTCAGTGAACCCTCACTTTGAAGTAATAAGCACATTCCAGCCTTTATCTTCAGTTTTATAACCATAATAATCAACCATCTTGATAATAGACTGTGAGATTTTATTTTTAAAAAAAGTTAAAGTTCTTTCCTAGTTTGTGGAGAATAAATGAGAATTGAGGGTACATCTTTATACTGAGTTTCATGTGGTTAGGGTGCAGAGAAGTATGAGAAATAACATACTAAGACATTCTAATTTGAAGCATATAAAAGAAGCAAGAATATTCTTGCATATATTTGCTGCTTTGGTCTGAGTTTCTGAGGAATGCTTCTTTGAGAAGACTGATTATCCTCTTCCATCAAGCATGTAGATTTGGTAGAAATCAAGCTATAAATTAGATTTACCGTTTTCTAATTTAAATGAAAATATTTGTTGAAAGTATGAAGGTACAAAATTGGAAGCTTCAGAATTGGAGAGTAAGTACTTTTTACTAACCTGAGCCCTTTAGAGATTAAGAAATTCGGCAATATTAAACCTGCAGAAAATGAGGTTTTAAGGGGATGTATCCCAGCTCTCTTGGGATGTAGAATCTAAGCATTTTTAAAAAGCTTTGAGTAATTCTGATGAATCTCTGGCTAAGAGTCATTGCTTAAGCACTAAGTCTTTATTCTGCATATTCTACAGCTTTTGGTGAAAGTTGTAGTTTTTGCTTATTTTAAAACATATTCTTAATAGAAGCATGGTTGACACAGAATGTTACATTAGTTTCAGGTGTACAACAGTGATTCCACAGCTCTATACATTATACTATATGCTTTCCACAGTGAAAGTTTTTTTTGTTTTTTTTTTAATTTTTGAGTATAGTTGACGTACAATGTTACATTAGTTTTAGATGTACAGCTTAATGTGATTTTACAAGTTTATACGTTATGCTTTGTTCATCGCAGGTATAGCTACCATCTGTTCTATTACATTGCTGTTACAGCATTATTGATTGTATTCCTATGCTCTGCTTTTTATTGCTATGACTTACTTATTCCATAACTAGAGGCTTATATCTCCCTCTCCCATTATTCACCCATTTGCCCAGTGCCCCACCCTTCTCCCCTCTGGTAGCCATCAGTTCTCTGTGTTTATAGTTCTGATTTTGCCTTTTTTTTTTTTTTAGATTTCATATATGAATGAAGTCTTATATTTGTTGTGCTCAGTCTTATTTCACTTAGCATAATACCCTCTAGGTCCACCCGGGTTGTCTCCAGTGGCACAATCTCATACTTTTGAAAGTTGTAGTTCTTAAGGGTTGCCTAGGTGGTGCAGTGGGTTGAGTGTCCCATTCTTGGGTTTCACCTCAGATTCTTGGGTTTCAGCTCAGGTCGTGAGCTCAGGGTTTTTAGACTGAGCCCTGCATTGGACTCTGAGCTCAGCGTGGAATCTGCTTAAATTTTTTTTCCTTCTCCCTTTGCCCCTACCCTCTGTGTTCGCTATCTCAAAAAAAAAAAAAGTCGTAGTTTTAAAAATGTGATTTCTGGAGCTATTTTCTGGCAAAAATACTTAAAAAGGTAACTTTAAGTTAGAGATTATGAGATTTTTCTGACTGTAGTTCCTTGAAATGAGATTATTCCATTACCTCAGATGTTACTCTGTTTTAACAATTGTATGTATATCTTAGAAAGTCATGTAAAACGTTTCAGGTTTAAGTTTACTAATAATTTGTACTGTTCGACTTTTCTAGCCTTAATTTAAATGCCTGTTAAAAATTATTGTGGAATCTTGGTCAGCCACTTGACTGATATGTTCAAATAGTAGCTGTTGGTAGTTAAAGCTTAAAGCGCTAATCAATTGATTTTATCTTGAACTTGACAGCTACCGACATCGTAGAACAGAGCAAGAGGAAGATGAAGAACTATTAACAGAAAGCTCTAAAGCAACCAATGTTTGCACTCGATTTGAAGATTCTCCATCATGTATGTTGTATACATTATATTTATAACTATTTGATTTTTAAAAAAAAAGTCCCCTTTTGAGACATCCTTTGGTTAAAGTTTTGGATTTGTTTTGGCTGTGATTTATAAAGGGAATTTTTAGTAATCTTTTGAAATTGATTGTGAAATCAGATTTCTTTTTTGATGGAAATGGTATTAATGTATTAATATCAATTAGTATGATAGTGGTGCTGTATTTCAAAGGGGCATAAAATGCCATTGTGTTTATTGTTGCCTGAATGTATATGTAAAACTAGGAATGGTTTTCCCTTATACTTGCCCCAGATAAGAAAATTTAATATGTAAAAAAAAGCACTTCATGAAGACTTTCGTTAACTGATGTCGGGATTTTGTATTAGTTTGTTTTAAAATTTTTTCTGAAACATTTGTTATTAATGGTTTTCCAAAAGAAAACCTGGTTAACCAGGTTTTTAAGTTTTACTTCTATATAATCTTGATAGTCTGGTGGCACATTTATCTTTACTGCAGCCTAGTATTTTTTCTGATCTTCCTCTTGATAATTGGTTTGTATGATCGTAGTGGTTGTGAACAGCAACAAAAATTTAGAAAGGTCAACATAGGACATATTTGGACTTGTTATTTAATTAACTGTAACTTTAACTCTTAAGTTGAACTTCAGGCAAGACGGTATCTGGTTAGAAATTCAGTAATCTGTTTAAAGTATGTGTCTTCAGATGTTTTTTGGCTATGGAGTACCCAGTTTCCTTTTCCTTCATGAAGTTAGAGACTAGAGCCAGATATATGGTACAAAGGGGGAAGGAAATTTGAATTATATGGATTATCTCTTTCTCACATTCCTACATTGTAACTAGTTTTCCCAGTATTGGTTAGTTTTTCGTCTTAAAGCAGTGTTTTTTGAAAGGTGATGGGGTACAGATGTGCATGTTAAAAACATCTGGTGATTGTGATGGATATACTTAGTAATTATTCTGGGGTGGGAAATGTGTAGTAAACCCCAAAAGAGATACTGTCTCTCTTAACAGGACCCTGTTGAAAAGTAACTTAGAAAAGGTAAAGGGAAAACAATCTCTATCCTGTCTTATTTCCCCTTTGTTAGGAGGAAGACTAAATCCCCAGAGAGTGTCTATTTGGGTTATCATGGAGGGTGGAAATACTTGGTTTAGAAACACTTGTGGGGTGCCTGGGTGGCTCAGTCTGTTAAGCGTTTGCTTTTGGCTCAGGTCATGATCCCAGGGTCCTGGGATGGAGCCCCGCATCGGAGTCCCTGCTCAGTGGGGAGTCTGCTTCTCCCTCTCCCTCTGCCCTGCTTGTGCTCTCATTCTCTCTCTCAAATAAGTAAATAAATTAAAATCTTAAAAAGAAACTTGTGATAACATTAAAAAAGGATATAAAGAGGTGAGAGTCTCTAGGACCAGTATATAGGTAACATAGGAACTGAGTGATTGGGGTAGGCACTCTGATGCTTTACAATCACGGTTTTGTTTTGTTTTGTTTCACTTGGTTATTGTCCCTATCCATTCACTCCTTCTCTGCTTCAGATCACAGCACCTACTTCTAATGACTTAGAAATTGAAAACAGAAAAGTCAGAGTAAACCTATGTAGGTCCAAGTTAAGACTCTAAGTTTAATCAAATGAAGAAGGAGAGGCCTTTCTGTATTTAAAATGTGCATTGTGTTTTTTTTTTATTCTTAGATGTAAAGTGGGGTAAACTGAGAGATTATCAGGTGCGAGGATTAAATTGGCTCATTTCTTTGTATGAGAATGGCATCAATGGTATCCTTGCAGATGAAATGGTATGTATTTGGTAGTTTTTTAGAAGGCCATATTTTGTAATTTAAAGTATTTTGTATAATGAAATTTATAAAAGTTAAGATAGTGTAACATAATTTTTGTTGATTACAATCCAGAACTGTTAACAAACTAATCCTCTGTCAAACTTGGTTAAGTTGCATAAGCAGAGTCTATAGTTCAGTTGTGAGGAATTATTATTTATGAAAGTATAATAAATTTAAAAGTAATACATTTTGAGAAACGTACTTTTGGTAGACTCTTGCAATACACTGTTTTGGCCATTTACCTTCACTTTTATAAAACACAAATGGGGTTAACTGATTTTTCATTGGTGATTATTTTCTCAAGAGTGGCAGCTTGTACAGTTCTATCTCAAAACATTTATCTCTTGTTTACTACTTAATAGGTATGTAGTGAATGTTTCAAATTTCCATAGAGCTATAGTGCTAAAACCGTAATTGCTTGAAGAAAGTATGGAATCAAAAGAAATGGGTCTTAATTGTAGCCCTGCTGTGCATGACTTTGGGAAAGTCACTTAAACTTCTGGGCCTTATGGATATGGTTAGTAGAACCTCTTTATAGACTTGTGAAGATTAAAAAACAGCTAAACTTGAAACATACCAAGTTCTTGCCATTTGTTAGCTATCATAAACACATAGGTTTTCTTTTAAATGTTTTTATGTGTCAGGAAGTATAGATATGGGTGTCTGTTTTGTTTGATTATCATTGCTTTGTGGTTATTCTTTCAGGGCCTGGGAAAGACTCTTCAAACAATTTCTCTTCTTGGGTACATGAAACACTATAGAAACATTCCTGGTCCTCATATGGTTTTGGTTCCTAAGTCTACGTTACACAACTGGATGAGTGAATTCAAGAGATGGGTACCAACACTTAGATCTGTTTGTTTGATAGGAGATAAAGAACAAAGAGTAAGCTTTTTGTGTTTCATTATTAAAAGAATTTGAATTTAGGTTTGGGGGGGGATAACTATAGAGGAGGGATAAAAGAGGAGGAGTCCAGTAGTAATAAACTTGGTCTTCACAAATATTAGTAATTTATAAATGTAATATTGTCTTGGTGGTGAAGAATCCTATTGGAGAAAGGAGTTGTAGACTATAGGATGCTAGTATAAGTTTATATAAGAAACAAGTATAGTTTCTTTTACTTTGGAATTGGTTGTATAAAATCAAAGGCCGTGTTCTCATTCTAGAAGCAACATTTTTGTTTTTCTTAAAAGAAGTTTTGAGTGTGTGAATTGGTTGGAAATTTGAGGAGCCAGATTTTTTTAGATTGATGTACATAATGCTAATTAATAGTCATCGTAATTTTTAAAGATGGACTGGGTCAATTACAGTATTTTGGTGAGTTGGTATGGTATTTATTGAAATAAGTTAAAATGTTGGTCACTTGACGTTTTTTGGAAGGAAATAATGATACTATTGAAGATAATAAAGTTCAGATTTTAAAGTGTAGTATATCGAAGAATAATGTACTTAATTTTGTTTTCTCTTCATTCAGCTATCATTTTTCCTTTTATAGATCATTTTGTCTATTTTAAGTTACCAAGTTGCTTTTTATGTTTTGGAGCCCAGTTTAAACCACTTTTTGCTTTAGTTTCTTTACTTGTAAAATGAGAGTAATAATAACAAAGTTTTATTAGAAAGGAATGAAAATGCTTACTGCAAACCGTCCGTCCTTGAGTCTTCACTCTGTGGCAAAAACCACCTTCTCCTCTTTCTAAACCCATTTCCTGAGAATTTCAGCACCTGGTGGAAATGAAGAGAAGACATTTAAGAGTTAGTTTATTGAATTTTGCACTGATAATTTTGTCAGTTATTTTTTATTAAAAGGCTTTGACACTTAGAAATGATTAATGAAGTTAGTTTGAGCTGGTTCTAGATGCTTACATACTATCCCTTTTTAATATTTTTCACCCTCTTTCATGTATTAGATTACTTGTCATCAGTACATTTAATGTGTAGTTCATTTCTGCATGATATAATTTTTTTCTCTTGCTACCTACACAGGCTGCTTTTGTCAGAGATGTTTTATTACCAGGAGAATGGGATGTATGTGTAACATCTTATGAAATGCTTATAAAAGAGAAGTCTGTTTTCAAAAAATTTAATTGGAGGTACTTAGTTATAGATGAAGCTCACAGGATCAAAAATGAAAAATCCAAGGTAATTTGGTATTTGGAAGTGAAAATCATTGTGCCTTTATTTAGAATTTGATCAGTATGTAGAATATTCTAATGATGACTTTGGTTCTTTTAGTTGTCAGAAATAGTGAGGGAATTCAAGACCACAAATCGACTATTGCTGACTGGAACACCTCTTCAAAACAACTTGCATGAGCTCTGGTCACTTCTTAATTTTTTGTTGCCAGATGTCTTTAATTCAGCAGACGTAAGTATGTCTTAATTGTTTTCTGGATGGAATATTAATGTTTTCGTTTAATGCTATACATTTTTGCAATAAAATTGGCCTTTCAGCCACTGCTTAAGATAATTGTTAATTTTTTACTTTTACGTAGTCTAGTGTAACCTACCAAGTTTTTTATGCATCCCGAGAGTTTACTTTTATTATGCCTTTTGATTTCAGTATCATTTTATAAATCAGTTGTTTTCTCTCTCTGTAATGTCATGGATTCACATACCAAATAGGTAGTCACGTTGGCCTGAATTTCAGTGGCTGTACGTGGACTCAGGTTATTTCCCAAATGAATTTGTGAACTTCACATAGCCTGTGTTTCCCCAGGATGGTCTTCAAATTTGGTAAAATCTGTCTAGCCATCTTTTTTTATGGTCTAACAAACATAGAACCTAATCTTTACCTTTTAATAGATTATTTGCACTGATAAAAATGGTTAAGTAGTTATTCAAACGGTTGGTTGTACCTAAGAACGTAATATGTATATTAAGAGTCTGCTGTTGGTAATTACCATTTTTTTGCTGAACCAGAGTTCATTTTTGAACTTTGTTTCCATGGGTGGAGAGAGAGAGAGAGAGAAAGAGCCTGTGCTTGTGTGTGGCTTTTTGAAGAGCTCAGTAAGTTCCAAAAGGGTTAATTTGGGGTTGTTAAGGATCACTGTAAAAGAATAGAGAAATTTGTGTTCTTGGAAGGCATTTAATCAATCTCAGGGAAATAGTTCAGTTCTGCTTTTGTTGTATTTTGACATTTTTGTTTTAGAGATTTCTTTTTCTTACTGCATTGACACTTTAATTTGTTTAGTAATCTATGAAAGCTTTGTTGTAGTTAACATAATTAATCCTATGATTATGTTTACTAACAAAGCACAAATACATACTAGATGTGCCAAAGAGGTAAGAATATGGAAGTTATCCTTGTTCAGATCCTACCCAAATACTAATGAAATGTTGGTAATTTAGTAAGTTTAATTAAAATTGACACTGCTCTGGAAACTTTGTGTTTGAGTAATCTGAGTAACCTTGGAGAACAAACCAAAGTCATTTTAATTTTTCACCCTTTCTAAAGAAAAATATTTTTCAAGAATATTAATTCTCTAATTCTATAGAACTTCCTTCCCAACTATTCTTTTTCATTGTGAAACTTGTCATCTTGATGTTTTTAATCTGATTTTTCAAGGTAGATCTAAAATGAATTGTTAATGACACATGAAAAATATGGGATTGAACCAAATGATTTTTGCAGTTCACAGCTCAAATACTAAACTAATTCTAGAATTCATTGTTACATCTAGCATAAAAAGGATATTTATGGTTAATGCCTGTGGTTAATATTTCTGATACTTATTTTTTGTTTTTTAACTAGGACTTTGATTCATGGTTTGATACAAACAATTGCCTTGGGGATCAAAAGCTAGTTGAGAGGCTTCATATGGTAAGTGTTTTGGAATAAGGTTAAAGCATATTTCTAATGGGAAAAATGAAAGAGGTTTAAATTAGTGGATTATTTTTCTGTTAACAGAAAAACATGTTGACTAGAATTATATCTGTTTGAATCCTGTCACTTAACTGTTTAATCTTATACTGGGGACTGGGGGGGTGTGAAGTGTGCCTTTAGTGTTAGAACCTAAGATGAAATCCTAACTTAATGAGTGGAAAAAGTAATCCAAATCTAAGAGATTTGATTCTCAAAGGCTAAAGGGGTCCATCTTTTTTTTTTTTTTTTTAAAGATTTTATTTATTTGATAGAGAGTTAGCGAGAGCAGGAACACAAGAGGGGGGAGTGGGAGAGGGAGAAGCAGGCTTCCTGCCGAGCAGGGAGCCCGATGTGGGGCTCGATCCCAGAACCCTGGGATCATGACCTGAGCCGAAGGCAGACGCTTAACAACTGAGCCACCCAGGCGCCCCTAAAGGGGTCCATCTTCTGTTCTTAAATTCTGCAACTTGTATAAGCAACTGCTAATAGTGCATTGTGAGCAGAGTTGATAAGTTTTTGCTGTGATATATAGCTTTTTTACTTTTTAAGAAGATTCACAAGTGAAAGGTGGTTGGTAGATAAATTTCTCAAACAGAACCCAGAATATAATAGCCTGACTAGCAGAATAAAACCAGACCTTGTAAGCATAGCATATAAGGCTTTTCATGACCTAACGCAACGGTTCTTGACTTGTGTTGACATTTTGGTCTAGATAATTCTGAGGGGCACAGGGAAGGTGGTTTTCCAGTTTAACAGCATTCTTGACACCTCTACCCTCTACATGCCAGTAATATGTCCCCATTTGTGACAACCAAACATGTTGCTGGGCATTGCAAGTGTCCACTGGCCGGGGAGCGGGTGGGTCAGTCTTTTCCCTAAACCCCATGATTTAACTTTTCTGACATTCTCTAACTTCTGTTTTACTTCTTATATCACTTTAATTTGTTAGAATTTCTGACCCCATTATCAATTTTCTGTAAACATTGTACTAATTTCAGTCTCTTTGTCTTTGCTGATCCTTTCTGCCACATCTGGTATCCCCTTTCCTGCTCTTCGCTGATACATAGTCCAGCACTCAGTGCTAATGTCACCTTTTCCACTGAACATCCGGATGAAGCCAGCCTAGAAGCTTCTTTGTATCCCATCTTTAAAAATCAAGGCATTCTAAGATAGGACTTTGCACTGAATGTTGAAATGTTTAATTTACAAATTTTTTCCTGCTGCATTGTAAACACAAAGGCAGGAAACATGTCTTACATTTGTATCTGTAGCATAATGCCTGGTTTATAGTGTGTATTTGAATAGGGGAAAAATTAAGTCTGTGAATGTTTAAATACTTGTTTCTTTTTTTTTTTTTTTTTAAAGATTTTATTTATTTATTTGAGAGAGAGAGAATGGGAGAGAGCACATGAGAGGGGGGAGGGTCAGAGGGAGAAGCAGACTCCCTGCCGAGCAGGGAGCCCGATGCAGGACTCGATCCAGGGACTCCAGGATCATGACCTGAGCCGAAGGCAGTTGCTTAACCAACTGAGCCACCCAGGCGCCCTAAATACTTGTTTCTATATAAATTAACGATAACGTACTTTAAAATTCTCGTACTGAAATTTTATTATGTTAAATTTTTGAAGGTGATAATATCTTAGACATCTTTGTTTCAAATTAGATGGCATTTAAGCACATAAGCATTCAATTTAGATTTAGAGTATGGAGTGTATATGCAGACTTTGCTTTAATAAATAGGTACATGTATGTAAAGCAAACTAAAACAATCTACATAACAGAATCAGCCACTTTTGGCATTGCTGTTTATTTTGTTTAGACAGTAGTGTGAAAATGCTTATCAAATCGGGAAGAAGAGGTCTGGTAGCTACCTTTCTGTACTCTGTCTTGAAATTCCTACCTTAGCTCCTGTGGTCTCATGATGAAAGAGGATATTCAGAATCAGCATAGGTATACTTAGGAATGAGATCATTTTTACTTAATGAATCAGTTATCTGTTATTGCAGAATACTCCCCTCTCCTACCAAAAAAACCCTTAATAGTATCTATTTTAGTAATCCTAGAATTTATGGGTTGGCTGAGTGTTTTCTTTGCTGGTTTTACCTGGATTTAAACAGCTGCGTTTACCTGGACAATTCTGAAGAGGGCCAGTGGGGCTCAAGGTCATTAGTAACATATCTGGCAGTGGATGCTGGCTGTCAGCTAAGATTATCTATACTAGTTTCCTTACATGATGACGTTAGAGAAGTGTTGCTGATTATTTTTCTCACCATTTTTTAATTTCTTTGTGATCATATTTTTATAAGCTAGTGTAAATAGAACATAGGAAGATACAAATAAAGAATCTTCAGTTTTGTAGATACTCTAAAATTTTATGAGAATGAACTACATACAACATGGATAGGTTTTACAAACGTTGAATAAAAGAAACAAGATAAAAGGTATATATTGTGTAATTCTATGTACGTAAAGTTAAAAATAACAGGCAAAACTATGATGTTAAAATTTAAGGGGGGATAGTGACTGGGAAGGTTGCAAGAAGGGTTTCTGCAGTATTCTATTTTTATCTAGGTGATAGTTGATTACATGGGTATGTTTACTTGATTGAAATTTATTGAACTGTATAGTCATGATTTGTATACTCTTTATGCTCTACTTCCATAAGAAAAGGGTAGTAAAATTTTTATTAAGTTTTTATTTTAATTTCAATATAGTTACCATACAGTGTTCTATCAGTTTCAGGTGTACAATGCAGTGATTCAACAATTCAATACATCACCCTGTGCTCATCACAAGTGTACTGCTTAATCCCCATCTCCTATTTCATCCATCCTCCCCACCCACCAAAAGGGTAGTAAATTTAAAAAAACTAACCATAAAAACATTTTAATGTGGACATAGCTTTAAGTACT
This sequence comes from Phoca vitulina, assembly GCF_004348235.1. Classification (NCBI taxonomy): domain Eukaryota; kingdom Metazoa; phylum Chordata; class Mammalia; order Carnivora; family Phocidae; genus Phoca; species Phoca vitulina. The sequence continues at coordinate 20,483,680 of NW_022589717.1, forward strand.
GTTGGACAATCTACATAAAAATAGAGTAATACCCCCCAGCCCCCTGGCCCGTTGTCTGCAGGTGATACATTTCAAGATTCCCAGTGGGTGCCTGAAACCACGGATAATACTGAACTGTGTATGCACTGTTTTTTCTTATACATATATATCTATGATAGTTTAATTTATAAATTAGGCGAGGTGAGAGATTAACAGCAATAATTATAAAATAGAATGATTATAATATTTTATAAGTTATATAAATACGGTCTCTCAAAATACCTTATTGTACTGTACTCCCCCTTCTTGTGATGATGTGTGAGATGATAAAATGTGTACATGATGAAATGAAGTGAGGTGAGTGATGTAGGCATTGTGATGTAGTGTTAGTCTACTGTTGACTTTATGATACATTAGGAGGAGGATCATCTGCTTCCGGACTGTGGTTGATGCAGGTAACTGAATCCATAGATAAGAGAACATGATAACTAGTTTTAAACCTGAAAGACAGTGAATGTTGAAAGCATCAAAACTTACTGTTTTGGGGGCGCCTGGGTGGCTCAGTCGTTCAGCGTCTGCCTTCGGCTCAGGTCATGATCCCAGGGTCCTGGGATGGAGCCCCGCATCGGGCTCCCTGCTCAGCGGGAAGCCTGCTTCTCTCTCTCCCTCTCCAACTCCCCCTGCTGTGTTCCCTCTCTCGCTGTGTCTCTCTCTGTCAAAAAAATAAATAAAATCTTAAAAAAAAAAAAACAAAAACTTACGGTTTTTAGTGTCTTATGATAATATAGCAAGTTTATATTCATTATATGTATTGAATAAGTAATGATCTTATATTACCCTTCAGGAACTCAGTAATAATATTTGGAAGGGAGAAATTCTCAAACAGATAAATTTCCATGTATTTAATAAACAATTTTGAGATCCTGAAATAATAGATACGATCATGTTTCTTTTTTTTTGCTTTTTTAAATTTTATTATGTTAATCAGCATACATTACATCGTTAGTTTTTGCTTTTTTAAAAATTTTATTATGTTACGTTAGTACCATACATTACATCATTAGTTTTTGATAATTTCTGTTTCTTTTTGATCTTGAAGGTTTTGCGTCCATTCCTCCTTCGTCGAATTAAAGCTGATGTTGAAAAGAGTTTGCCTCCGAAGAAGGAAGTTAAAATCTATGTGGGTCTCAGCAAAATGCAAAGGGAATGGTATGTGTTCTTAGACGTTTTAAAATCACTATTGATTCTTCACTAACTTTCGTTTATATTTTGTTTCCCTAATTGTGTCTGCAAGGAATTGTTGTTTGCTCTGTTGAACTTAACCTGAAGAGTTTTCTGGTCATGTAATTTAGGACTTGCTAATCAAATTTATAATACACAGTTTTAAAACTTTTAGCTTATAATCAGGATGGGAAGTTTATGAATTCTTCAAGGATTAAAGTTGGCATTAATTAAACAGGGATATATACATAAACCCCTCTACTTGGGTTTTTTAAAAAGAAACTGGTGGCACAGATGCAGACACATGGTTACCTTGGTGGTTCATAAATACTGGATTATGGATTAGGGCTGATCTGATGAAGTTGGAGATTGTAGAGATACGAGAAAATTTAGGTGCTTTCTTTTAGTCTATAAAGCTATTACATATATTTAATTTAAAAGACTGCATTCTGAGCAGATGTTTTATTTTAGGCAGGATTCCCTTTGAATTTATGGTGGTAATATAAGGTAGTTATTTTTCAACACCTCTCTAGGGCATAATAAAAATGTTGAAAACCTTGTAAGTTTCTTTTCTTTTTCTTTTTTTTTTTTTTTTTTTTTAGGTTTTATGGGTGTATGAAATCCAAAAGCTAGAAACCACTTAGTATTAAATTTTTTTTACAGATAGAAAGGTCATCATGAATCAACAATGTGAAATGGCTGTAGAAAAGATTGTTACCTTAGCATATATTAACATAAGTGTAGTGTTCAAAGGAGAGAAATAAATAGCCATACTTATTCTTTACTGGTTACACTACATTTCAAGTGTATTTAATTCCATACTTAATATTGATAAGTATTTGCAAGGGGCTGGAGTTGTTGGTAAAAAGAAAGGATAGAATGTAAAGAAATGGGCATGTTATCTAGGAAAGACATGACCACTGTAGAAAGTAGTCCATCCTAAATGTTCTTAAAACTTTTGGAAGACTTTTTTAAGGTAGCAGTTGTATGGCTCTAAAATAACAGAACTGTGACATGCGTTAGTGTTAAGGGAAGAGAAATCTTTTAGTTAAACATTAGTGAACTTTAATCAGCCAGGATTGTATGGAAAGGTCTGCCTTGAGTAATACTTTATGTCTCGTAACTGGAGTTATGCATATATTGCTTAGGTTATTGAAGTTATTTTGCTCAGAGGATTCAAGGTCTTGAAACTTTGGTATTTAGATAGATTGCTCTTTCCTGCAGGATGTTTACATTCTTGATATGCATTCAAGGCTTTTTACAATCCATCCTTAGCCTGTGGCTATAGTTTTACTGCCCTCATATCTCTCCCTCCCTCATGTACTTTTATTTATATTTAAATCACATTGATTTCATTTTATTATCATCATCATGCCTTACCCTGTCATGATTCTTCCTCCCTCCTTAGATCTTCCTGTTCTCACCCAAATGCTACACTAACTGCATTGAATAGTAATTGAATATTGACACTCTTCCACTGGAAAAGACTGCAAATTAAAATTATGTTTAAAACTTAGGTTTTGGGGTGCCTGGCTGGCTCAATCAGTAGAGCATGTGACTCTTATTCTTGAGGTTGTAAGTTCAAGCCCCATGTTGGGTGTAGAGATTACTTAAAAATAAAAAAATAAAAAAAAAATAAAACTTAAGTTTTAAGTTTTGCTTAATTATTTAAAAATGTTGTGTCATACTGCTTTGTTTTAATTCATCCCAAGGAGACATACTATTTTGGATCTCAAGGCCCAAAGTGTAAGTGTGAGTATTAGAACAGTGGGAGGAATAAAGAAAAACAAGGAAAGAGAAAGATGTTCTAATACATGGTAAACTCCTAAACACATCTTAGAAGTTGATGGGTTGTTCTTCACAGGTATTTTTGGCTTGAGGTAGGGGAGGGAATTAAGTATGGAAAGTAATAGGGACTGGTTAGGGCACATTTGAACCCTTTTAAAATATTTTTCTTCTCAATAGGTATACTCGGATATTAATGAAGGATATAGATATATTAAACTCTGCAGGGAAGATGGACAAAATGAGATTATTGAACATCCTGATGCAGTTGAGGAAATGCTGTAATCATCCGTATCTATTTGATGGAGCTGAACCTGGTCCACCTTATACAACAGATATGCATCTAGTTACCAACAGTGGCAAAATGGTGGTGTTAGACAAGCTGCTCCCTAAATTAAAAGAACAAGGTAACTACGTTACTGGTAACAAATTGAGAAGTGATGAAATTCTGATGTAAAATAAGGGACCACTACAGTTTGAAATTCTAATCCTGGCACTTTTATAAACTTGAAGTGTGGGACATTTAAAAACTTCTGTCCATTATCTGAGCTTCATTTCTCCCCCCAATTTTAGGCTTATAAATCTTCTTAGGGATCAATAGGGCAGTTACAATCCTGGATTTTGGGGAGAGTTCTCAATTTATATTTGCTTTCCCAGATATGTCAGCTTTTTGTTATAAAGTGCCAAGAATGCTCTTTCCACACATAGTTCCCAGATACTTTGGTAGACAGTGTTGTTGTGTTCATATATTGTTTTTTAATTATTTATGTGGATTTTTAAGTTATTTAAATGACAATAAATTATTTAAATTTAAGTAATAAAGTTAAACAGTAATAAATTATTAAACATGTGCATGGACCCAAAGCAGTTTTGTTTGTAACATGCTTGCTTTTTATGTGAAAATGAATATGTAGTATGTATAGAGATGTATTTAAAATACATGAATGTAGAATATATTTAGTGTGATGCCAGCTTCAGTAATTACAGACTCATGGCAAAACTTGTTTACATCTGTACTGTACCTGCTTTCCTCCTCGCAGATTAATTTGAAGCAAGTCCCAGACATCAAAGCTTTTCATACACAAATTATTAATTCTGTAATGTGAAATAATACAGTCAGATTTCAGATTTTTCCATTTGTGTTTCTCTTGTGTGTTTTCGTAAGAATGACTTTTGTACAAGTCACCTCTAGGATATTGACTGTCAGCCTTCTAAGAGTTGTCATTGAATTGGTTTACTTTTTTCTTGCTTTTACACTTTTTTGTGGAAATACATTTTCTAAAATACTTTTCTTGAAAGCTAAGTAGTAAAGGATTGAATTGGTGGAAAGGAATCACAAGAACTTGGTAGAAATACTCAGATATTAACAAAAGCTATATTAAACTCTGAAAGGAAAATGGGGAGTATTGAGCATCCTTAGGCATCTCGGGTATAAGGTGAGACACCAGCAGATTATCAGCCTCAGCTTCCAAGACAAGATAATTTCATAATCTTTATTTTTTTATAATGACTCCTTGGTCTTCATACATTCTGCTCTGAAGGCATTGTGCAGCTGGCTAAAGAAATGGAAGGCAGTTGAATAACTTGAATCATGGCATAAGTGAAAGATGACCATGTAGATGTGAGGCCACATTTATGTTATGGTCTTTCAGTTGGAATTGGGTCTTCAGAACTAGAATGAGATGGGTTTGGGGTATGTGTTGGGGAATGTTCAGGGCCATGCACATGGGAGAATTGCGGTGGTGGTAGAGGTGGTGGAAGGTTATTTTTAAATGCATGTGGAATAAAAAGAATGATTCTCTCAGCCTTGGGACAGAGCCAGGCCAGAACAAATACCTCTTCCGTTTACCTTAGTGTGTTGTAAAGATATTACCCTTTTCTGTTTGTGCCATTATGGGAAAAATGGGGAGAATAACTGACTTGGATAAATAAATAATGTATGGTTTTTTTCTTATAACCAACTAGGTAACTTAGAATTAAGGGGTAACTGGTTAGTCTTAGTTTTGATTGGCCTTAAATATTTATTTATTTTTAAAGACTTTATTTATTTGACAGAGAGCGAGAGCAGGAACACAAGCAGGGGGGTAGTGGGAGAGGGAGAAGCAGGCTTCCCAGCGAACAGGGAGCCTGATGCGGAGCTCGATCCCAGGACCCTGGGATCAAACCTGAGCTGAAGGCAGACGCTTAACGACTAAGCCACCCAGGCGCCCCTGATTAGCCTTAAATTTTTAAATAAGTTTTTTTTACCTTTTTTTTTTTGAAGATTTTATTTATTTATTCGTGAGAGACAGAGAGAGATAGAGCAGCAGAGGGAGAAGCAGGCTCCCAAGAAGCAGGGAGCCCGATGCGGGACTCGATCCCAGGGCCCTGGGATCATGACCTGAGTCGAAGGCAGACACTTAACCATCTGAGCCACCCAGGCGCCCTCAGTTTTTTTACTTTTGAAGCTTCTGAAAATGAACTGTTCTGTTTGCTAACAGGTTCACGAGTACTAATCTTCAGTCAGATGACAAGGGTATTGGATATTTTGGAAGATTATTGCATGTGGAGAAATTATGAGTACTGTAGATTGGATGGGCAGACACCCCATGATGAGAGACAAGTGAGTAAAATCCAGGGAGGGAAGGTAAGAAATTATCAGATAAAATAATTTCCTGACATTTGTTTTCTTTTATATCTATAGGAGTCCATCAATGCATACAATGAGCCAAACAGCACAAAGTTTGTTTTCATGTTAAGCACACGTGCTGGTGGTCTTGGCATTAATCTTGCTACTGCTGATGTAGTAATTTTGTATGATTCAGATTGGAATCCCCAAGTAGATCTCCAGGCTATGGTAAGAGAACAGTAAATACATTCTTAATATTTTCTTAGAGCTTAATATTTTCATTAGAGCAAGCTAATGCTCTGTAAATGTCAGAGACTTAACCCAGTAGAGTTTTTTCTCTGACCTAATAATTCAGAGAGGGTGTTTTGTAGGTGATCTCTCATCTAAAGCAGGATATCTCTATCTCATAGCTTTGCCATATCTTAGAACCTTGGAGTCTAGCTGTATCCTGTGCATCCTGATGGCAGAAGGGGGGGATAGAGTTGAGGATTGCCTAGGAAATTTTTTATGGGTCAGACCTGAAAGTCACAATCATTGGCCAGCACTTAATCACATAGCGTAACTGGGTGCAAGGGAATTGGCAAATTATAGTATAGTTGTGCCTTAGGAGGAAAGGGAAACAGGTTTGGTGAGCTACAAACCTTCCTACCATGTTGGATGCTTAAAATTTATACCCCTGTGTGGGAGTTCTTTGGCTAGAACAGGAAGATCATTCTTAGGTTGAGAAAATTTATGATCTGTAGATTAATATGGAAACTTACAAATTCTTAAGTTTGATACTGTTAATGACTTGACCCATGGTATTGGTGACCATAACTCTGGCGTTGGTTGCTTTTATCCTATACTCTATAAGGGTGGTTGAGGAAAATTGATCAGTTACAAATAGGGATGTTTTGTAAGAATGTGTTTTGTGAATTTAAGTTAAACAGAAATGGAATTCAAATTAATTTGACTACTTGTATGTAGTTATTTGGGTGAATTTAAAGACTAGGATATTTATGTTTGTGGAGTTCTTTTTATTTATGTCACTTATTTCCCTAATATCAGTGAAAATTTATATATGATTTAGGTAGAAAAACAATTTGAATCTAAACCTAAGAAAAATAGATTAAAAAAAAACCCTTATCATCCAACTTAATTATAATTTTGTCTTTCTTATTTGGAGACATGTGAATTTTATTTATTATTTACTTATTTTTAAGATTTTATTTATGTGAGAGAGAGCGGGAGCTGGGGGAGGAGCAGAGGGGAAAGGGATGTGGGGTTTGGTCTCAGGACCCTGAGATCATGACCTGAGCAGAAATTAAGAGTTGGATGCTCAACGGACTGAGCCACCCAGGCGCCCCTGGAAACATGTGAATTTTATATCAGTATAATCTAGTGAAAGTAACCAGATAGTTTCTCACGGATTCAGCATCTGTTGTGTTCCATACCTTCTAAAAGTTTTCCTTTGATAACCAATTAATTTGATTGAAATGGAGAAACTTTGAGAATCTAGGAAATACTAACCTAATACAAATTTATTTTTAGGATAGTTTTGTTACATTAAGAACTTCCACACTTGAGAATATTTTAATTTTGCTTTTCAGTATACACGGTCATATGTTATTTATGTAATTTTTAACTGTATTCAAAATAACGTAATTTGCCTAGGACCGAGCACATAGAATTGGACAAACCAAGACCGTTAGAGTGTTCCGCTTTATAACTGATAACACTGTGGAAGAAAGAATAGTGGAACGTGCTGAGATGAAACTCAGACTGGATTCAATAGTCATTCAACAAGGTGAGCCTTAGAGCTTTAAAAAATTTACCAAGTTGGATTAACAAATATTTTTTTCCTAGATTTTTTAGGAGGTTCTTGTCATTGAGCATCTATGGAATCAAGTTGGCAGCCTGAACAATATTCATATTCCAGAAAATAGTAAGTTTTAGTTTTAATAAGAGGATAGGTATGGGCTCAGGAAGGTTGAAGTTTGCATATTGGCTTTGCCAGTCAGCAGTTCTTTTATACCATCTAAGCCTGTTTCCTCATCTGTTAAATGGGGATAAAGAGAATTAAAGTTTAGTATTTTTAAGGATTAAAGGGGGAAATGTATATAAAATACCCAGCATTCAGTGTGGTACATATTAAATAGAGCTGTGGTGAGTATAATTTACATGTACTAAAAAGTACTCTGTTAATTATTCTGGGGTAAAATGAAGAAATAAAAATGAAACTCAAAGAATCTGATGTTATTTTTTTTTCCTAGTCTGCAACTATTTACTGAACAGCCACCAGATGCGAGGCATTGTTCTTAGTGCTGAGAATACAATGGTGAAAGAAAGCAACAAATGTTCTTACTCTCATGGAGTTTATAATTTAGTGAGAGGGGAGACCCAGAATAAACATTTATGTAAATAGGACTAGAGGGTGAGAGTGGGAATCCTCAGTAACCTCAGGCTCATATTGGTTTCTTTCATTCTCAAATTTGCATTATGAGCATGTACTTTTAATCTGTCTATAAGGAGAGATACACTGTGTATATTGTTAGCTGATGATTCCGTATTGTGTGACTTCATTTTGTTAACCGGCTTTTAATTTCCAGGTAAGTAAAGGAATGTTATATTTCTTTCATATTCTGTTAATGCCAACCATAGTGTTAGCTACATCTCTAAATATGTGAAATAAATGATGGCTTATTGTTAGTTTTTATTAATAATTACTTATTATCAAGTGCTTACTTTGTGCCAAGCAAGGTACTAAATACTTTGCATCCATTATCTCCTTTAGCCAGCTTGAGGTTGGCATGAGAAGTAGAGGCAAGTCACTTGTTTACTGTTCATGTAGCTAGGAAGTGATGCATCTAAGACCAAGAACTATATTAACTATTAGAGGGAAGTGTTTACTTATGAAAGTCTCTGGAGCCTGCCAAACAGAAAGGTTTCTCATGGTAATGTAATGGCTAGTTCTTTTCCCCCTCACATTCTTCATCCATGTTTTTAGAAAAACATTTGCCTTGTAATATTTTAATTATTCTCATCTGTGAAACACTTTTTAAAAAAAGAATGAAAATTTATAATCAACTTAGAAAAGCTGTTTGAGTTTTTTTACTTAGTTTTTTGGTTTTGGGGGGGCAAATTTTAGAGCGAAATTTTGTGCTAATAGCTTTGTAGGCATTAGTCACATAGCAAGCCTTAAGTGTATACCTTTGTATTACTGTTTGTGGAGTGTAAGGGGTGTAATTAAAAATAATGAGAAATCGTAGAACTGCTTTATGTCTGAATAGCTGCTCCTCTGTCCAATGGGGAAGTAGTTTCAATAAGACTGAGAACATTTTGATAGTGAGATCGCTTTCAAACCAAAGAAACGTTCTAAAGATAAATCCTAACTTTGAAAGTCATAGATGTTGGTGGATTCTGTTAGGGATCCAAAGCCATGATACACGAGCCTTTAAGATCCAGGAGAACAACTTCGGTCTTCATTCATTCATTACAAGTTGGTTGGAATACAAAAATTGAAGCTTTATGTAAGTTTATGTGAATGGCCCTTTAGGGTAGAAATAATTCTTTATGGTATTTTGGTTTGTTTGTTTTGATTCCTGTATTTTTGAAAACACAAATTACAGGGTTGGCCAAATTCCTACCAATTGAAGAGCTTAGTTTTCTTAGGTTGAATGTCTTCTATGATCAAAATAAGAGTTTCAGTTCTTAAGATTAGGAAATTTTCAGAAATTGATGTGTATTTCAGTCCTTAGCTAAAGCTTGGTAATATGAAGGTTTTTTTGTACTTCACCTTTTTGTCTTGTTTTTTGTGCTTTTCTAAGAAAAAGCTGATGGAGTATTGGTATTAATGTCTTTCTGCTTATCAGAAACTTCTTGTCTTTATAATGATCTCATCTGTTGATACTTTAAAAAATCTTGCTAATAATTTTTATTTTCAAACATCCCAACTTTTGCTATTATTCCGCCCATTCAAGAATACATTTTTTTGAGATGGTATACAGTAGGCTTCATTATGTAATAGGTTAACTTTAGAATATTTCAAAGCTTACAACTAAGAATCTGACATTGATTTATGTGAAAATGAAAATTATCAGAAGTAAATAAATGATGGATGCTTGAGGCAAAATACATGGTATTACATCTAACATTTAAAGTTCCAAGTTTTCAGTAAAGCAGACTTTGTTCGATTAACATTATACAACACTTTTTTTTTTTTCAGGAAGGCTTGTGGATCAGAATCTGAACAAAATTGGAAAAGATGAAATGCTTCAAATGATTAGACATGGGGCAACACATGTATTTGCTTCAAAAGAAAGTGAGATTACTGATGAGGATATTGATGGTATTTTGGAAAGAGGTGCAAAGAAGGTGAGGAATAGGTTAAATGATAATGTTTTTAATATATAAAATGTTTTAAATCAGGACTGTTTGAGGAAATACTTGTTAGGTGAACCAAAAAAAGCTTTTATGTACTGCAAAGCCTAACTTATTTTAACTACAATTCTCAAGTTTTTTTTTTTTATTCTCAATCTAATAGGGTGTTTTTTTCCCGTAGACTGCAGAGATGAATGAAAAGCTCTCCAAGATGGGTGAAAGCTCACTTAGAAACTTTACAATGGATACAGAGTCGAGTGTTTATAACTTTGAAGGAGAGGATTACAGAGAAAAACAAAAGGTAATTTTTGAAAGACATTTTGATTACTTGAAGACTTTATTTTACTTGAAACTTGGAATTTTAAGTGTTAGGTGTAATGCCGTGTAAATTTGTCTCAACGCAGTCATTTCTATATATTCACATCTAAATCATTTTCATTTTTACATGTAATGTTGAATTTTCAGTTAGTAAACTCTGAAATGTTTTCAAAATTTATGTTATGAGGCTTACTGTATACATTTATAGTTGAAATATATTGTGTGGGGTGATTTATAATTGGAATCTTTGAAAATTAAAATAATTGGCAAAAAAATTGCCACAACCTTACTAGATTTTTTTTTTTAAACAGAATTGCATGGTAATAATTAAAGGGAAAAAACTTCCTAGTTTCTTAAGTAATATTTGTTAGTATTAGAAAATACCTACAAGTTGGAAGAAAAAAAATAGTTCTACTCAATGTTATTTCTGTTGACATTTAGGCTTGTATATCCTCTGAATTTTTTCTAGGCTAAATACATATCTACATTTTTCTCCTAGTTTGGGTTATAGCATATATTCTGTAGGTCGTCCCCCAACCCCCGAATGTTCTCCATTTGGTCAAGAAATACTTGCTGTATATCTATGCTATTCACTAGACACTGTCCTATGTATTAATTACATAGTTTTGAGCAAAGTAGCATAGTCCTAGCCTCGTAGAGCTTATAGTCCAGGATCTAACGAGTATCTCACTAACAAACAACATTTGTAATGATGTACACAGTGAGTTGTGTTCACTTAAGATTTGCGACTGTAAATAATTAAAGTTGGTGATACGAATTGTTTCCCGTATGCTAGATTGCATTCACAGAGTGGATTGAGCCACCTAAACGAGAAAGAAAAGCCAACTATGCTGTTGATGCCTATTTTAGGGAAGCTCTTCGTGTCAGTGAACCCAAAGCACCCAAGGTGAGTTGATAGAGCAGTAAAATATCCAAAAATATCGAAATGTAAATTTTTTTCTTATATTCTATTTTTTTTAAGATTTTAATTTTTTAAAATTTATTTGCGAGAGAGAGGGGGAGAGAGACCACACAAGCGGGGGGAGTGGCAGGCAGAGGTAGAAGCAGGCTCCCTCCTGATCGAGGAGCCCAGTGCAGGACTCGATCCCACAACCCTGGTATCATGACCTGAACTGAAGGCAGACACTTAACTGACTGAGCCACCCAGGCGTCCCTTTTTTTCTTATATTCTTACAGTTAAATCAGATTGAGAATTAGAATCTTTTGTGGCTTCTTACAGTGTATTTCCTTCAGTTTTTGTTAAAAAGTTTTCTAAAAATTAGTTGTGAATGTATACATTTAAAGTTTGATTAATGTTCATTATTTTTTTTTAAAGATTTTATTTATTCATTTGAGACACAGAGATACATAGAGTGAGAGAGAGAGCATGAGCAGGGGGAGAGGCAGAGGGAGAGGGAGAAGCAGGCTCCCCCTGAGCCAGGAGCCCTATGTGGGGCTCGATCCCAGGACTCTGGGATCATGACCTGAGCTGAAGGCAGATGCTTAACAATCTGAGCCACCCAGGTGCCCCTCATGTTCATTATTAATGATAGATTCAATTGCTTGGAGAATTGGCCATCATAGTTTATGGAAAAGGGAAGATTACAATTAAAGCAAAAGAATTTCTTTTTTATGGATGATAATTGTTTTTTTACTCTAGGCTCCTCGACCTCCAAAACAACCTAATGTTCAGGATTTCCAGTTCTTTCCTCCACGTTTATTTGAATTATTGGAAAAAGAAATTCTCTATTACAGAAAAACTATTGGGTATAAGGTAATGGGAATAACACTGTTCATACTAATCTGGTTTGTTTTAAATTTAAAACAAATTTTCGTTTTGTTTTTTCATGGTTGTATTAAAACGTGTAAAATATCATTTGGTTGGTTAAGAATTTAGTTCATCACATAATTCCTAAAATCTGCTGATGGATGACATAAAAAAATATTTTTTTTAGGTGCCTCGAAATCCTGACCTACCAAATGCAGCACAGGCACAAAAAGAAGAACAGCTTAAAATTGATGAAGCTGAACCCCTTAATGATGAAGAGTTAGAGGAAAAAGAGAAGCTTCTAACACAGGTATATAGAGTCTTTATTCAAAATAAAATTTAGTAACCATTACTTTGTAAGGTACTGTGTTTAGGTCATGTTGGGGTATACAAAGAAGTACAAGTTTTTTCTTTCGAAAATGGAGTAATTGGAAATGATAAAGCATGAGCATATGGGTATATGCTACATTTTGATTGTCAGTAGTTGTTGAGGTAGTTGAGTAGATTTGTAGATTTGCACCAGCCTTGGTAGAGTGGATATCCTTTTGATTACCTTTCTTCTGGTATTCATTTTTTTTTCCTCTGACTCTTCCACATTGGAACAGTACTAAGTTACTGTTCTTAATTACAGGTCTCTATTTAGTACTCTTTTGTTTAACAGTCTTTATAGTTTAATCAGGGTCTTTTACAATCTTGCCTTAACCTATTTTTGAAGCTTTATTTTTCTTCCATTTTCCCACTTGATACATCTTTGCTCTTCAGTCTTAATGTTTATTGCTGTTTGCAAACTCCTGCTATTCCTTCAGAGCTCAGCAAAAATGTTACTTTTTCATTCAGCATTCCTTACTTAAGCTCTTCCACTGAGATTTAATTGCTTGGTTATGTAAGCAATATGTGATGTATTGCTGAAAATGCACATGTAGGTGTATGAAAAGTTACCACTTTAAAAGAACTTAAAACCTAAGAGTAATTGAAAATTTTCTAATACTTTAGAAATATTGGTATGTGTAATAGCATCTTATCCATGTTCAGTGTGCTGTTGTTAAATGTTTTGTTTCCATTGCCTTGAAGGGATTTACCAATTGGAATAAGAGAGATTTTAATCAGTTTATCAAAGCTAATGAGAAGTGGGGTCGTGATGATATTGAAAATATAGCAAGAGAAGTAGAAGGAAAAACTCCGGAAGAAGTAATTGAGTATTCAGGTAATTCTTTTATTATTTTAATAGATATAAGAATGTTCTCAGGTTTTTGGAGAGCTGTTGAGTTCAGATTTTATTATTCTGAATTACGTTTTGATAAGCTAAATTTTGCCACCACTTTTAGGGCCTTATATTTTGTGTTTTTAAAAAACTGAGTTGGAAAATGTTCTCTTTTTTAAAATGGCATAGTTGTTACTATTTTTTTTTTTTTTACCCTAGCCAACTGGCTATTGCTAAGAAAATAATAGGTCACTGAATAATTGTGCTTTCATTTTATTTTATTTTCTTATTTTTTTATTTTTTTAAAGATTTTATTTATTTATTTGACAGAGAGAGACACAGCGAGAGAGGGAACACAAGCAGGGGGAGTGGGAGAGGGAGAAGCAGGCTTCCCGTGGAGCAGGGAGCCTGATGCGGGGCTCGATCCCAGGACCCTGGCCTGGGATCATGACCTGAGCCGAAGGCAGACGCTTAACGACTGAGCCACCCAGGCGCTCCATTTTATTTTTTTCTATAACTTCTCAAGTACTATGTGCCTGTGTTTCCTGAAATCACTTGGATTGTCAAGTGAGGAGGTAGTTGTGCGGCGATGAGTGTGCTTAGAATTCAAGAATAGAAATTTAAGAGTTGGGAGATACTTAAATCATCCAGTTCATCTCATTTTTTTTACAGTTAAGGAAACTGAGAAATTAAATAATTGACTTATTTGTAGTATTAGATGTGAGAGAAATGGAAACATTTCTTCATCCTTAGCAAATTATTTACAATAAATTATTTATATTTTCCCCATTTTGTCCACTTGCCCCATCTGTCCAATTTTTACTCTTTTACCAGCTGTATTCTGGGAAAGATGCAATGAACTCCAGGACATAGAGAAGATTATGGCTCAGATTGAAAGGGGAGAGGCAAGAATTCAAAGAAGAATTAGTATCAAAAAAGCACTTGATACGAAGGTACTTTGTGTATTAATAAATATGGTAGTTAGTGATACAACTCCTATCTGAGAATATGCGAGTTCAAGTAACTTTTTTTTTTTTTTTTTTTTAAGATTTTATTTATTTATTTGAGAGAGAGAATGAGACAGAGAGAGAGAACATGAGAGGGGGGAGGATCAGAGGGAGAAGCAGACTCCCTGCTGAGCAGGGAGTCCGATGCGGGACTCGATCCCGGGACTCCAGGATCATGACCTGAGCCGAAGGCAGTCGCTTAACCAACTGAGCCACCCAGGCGCCCCTCAAGTAACTTTTTAAAAGGAAATGAGTGCTGTGTATTGTGTAAGACTGATGAATCACAGACCTGTACCCCTGAAACAAATAATACATTGTATTAATAATGAAATGAAATGGTTTAAAATGAAGATTTTCTTCAAAGAACAATATTCAAATGTTATAGGTATTCTCAACAGAATTTACCTTAGTACTTCAGTTGATATATCTGAGAGTCCCTATGATTAGCTTTTTCCTACAAAGTCTGAGCCTGTATTTCTCTTTAGAATAATAAAGACTATGAAGTTGTTTTCACAGCAAAGGTTATATAATGCGATTGAGGTGCTTTGGATAGAAAATTCTGATTTTGGAATGGAACATTTTTAGCTAATTTTATTAAAGCTAAGTTTGAAATACAGATTATATAGGATTTATATTTTATATAAAATTTTACTTGATAGATTGGACGGTACAAAGCACCTTTTCATCAGCTGAGAATATCATATGGTACTAATAAAGGGAAAAACTACACTGAAGAAGAGGATCGTTTCCTAATTTGTATGCTTCACAAACTTGGATTCGATAAAGAAAACGTTTATGATGAATTACGACAGTGTATTCGCAATTCTCCTCAGTTCAGATTTGACTGGTTTCTTAAGTCCAGAACTGCAATGGTGAGTCCCTGGGCCTTTCTGTGTAATGTAGCAAACAGTTCAGAGTAAGTATTGGTTAATATTCTTTAAGGTAAGTAACTTATTAAGAGAAAATTGTGGTTTCACCCCATCTTTGGAGTACATTTTTGTTACAGTACTGTAAGTATCATGGGTTAAATCAGTTCCTTAGAAAACCGTTCTCATCTACAGTTAAAAATCTATTACCATGGATAACTTAAAAAAATTTCTTGGTTCCATCCTCTTTTAATATCACATACCTTTTACCATCACTACATAGGATAAGGACTCATTTTTTTTACTTTAATCAGGTTCTAAATAGGAAACATCACCATCAGTTTCACCTTCTGAATGTGATGATCATAATTTAAAACTTGTATTTTTCAGATAATTTTGGTTTTATAAATGAACACATTTCTATGAAGAAAGAAAGAACTCATATTCAGGCATTTGCCTGTCTGGATTATTTTAAAATAGCTTAATGTAGTAAAACACTTTATTTTCAATACGAGAGTGTTTCTGATAAGTTCCATTCCTAATGACCTAAAGTTGTAATTCAGGAAAGTTTAGCTTTGATGAATTGCCCTTTTTATTATGCATTTTACCATTTTGAAGCTTTTAACTTCCATCTTGTGTTCTTTAGGATGATAATGCCCAAAATGTTTTGTATTCTTAAGTTTGGGATATACTGGGGTAGGCAAAGTTTAAACATTTTATATAGTGAGATTTTCTCTCAGTGTATTTAAAGTATGTTATCACTCTTCAAGATTGGGGACAGTACACAGTCTTTTCATGTTTGACCACTGAAGGGTTATTTTTCACTAAACATTAACAGTGGCTACTGTTTGTGTATCCTTGTTTGGGAAATGTTGCATTATAAATGCATTATAAATAAAATTTGAGGAAAGACTGATTCAGTTGCTACAGCTCTATGTTCTTTCTTTAAGTGGGAACAATTTATATAGCTAATAAGAATGATTTTGTAGTGAGTGAAACAAAATGCAGTATCACGTTGATTTACCAGTACAGTACCATGGTCTAAAACTCTTATTTCCAGACACGTTTCATGTTAGAGCACACATAAGAAATGATTGTATGTGAATGGCCCCTTCTGATAAATACTCTTGCCTTAGAGCCAAGAGTATTCAGACCGTAGCACATCTGTACCACATTCTGGCATGTGTGCCTCAGTTTACCTGTTAAGTGCAGAACTTTAATGTTGTAGTTTATTACCTTCTATCTCTAGATTATATTGCAAATATTTCTAAACCTTGTATGGTGTCTTCTGTAACATAGTATTTTTAAATGCTTTTGTTGTGGTTTGTGTGTTTTTACAAGAAAACCATTTTGTTTACAAAAGTAAGTAGTCGGCAATGATGCAAAAGGACTTCTGTTTTTTTCAGAGTTACATACTGCTGCTACACTACACTTTATACAACCTCCACAGAGAGTTGTAGATGGCTAGAGAGAGATGATGTGGATCTCAGCTATTTTTCCACAATTGGGAAAGCTGGCATTTGGTACACTGACTACCATGATCCTAGTAACTGTGCTTTTAAGGGAAAGAGGATATACACTTATTAAAGTTCTGGTTGATTTTGACCCTGAAATAGGTGCACTTATATTATAGGTTTGGATATATAGGCTAGTTCTCAGGCATAGATACTAAGTAGCAGTGTAGCATATATTGTTTATTTTCACTGCTTGAATTTGTAAGGGAAGGAAGGATTTAAGAAGACAAATAACAGTATGATTTTAAATAATGAAGTAAAAACATCTCTTTATCCTCATAGCATGGATTATATAAAAATCAGTTCTTTTGGCTGTTTTAGATTTTATCTGGGGGGGAATGTATAATTACATACTACCCTATTAAAGTGTTACAATTTTAAAACCTAGGTGTCATGAAAACTTGTAGGTGGAAAATACATGTTTACCATATAAATTTATCTTTATAATTTAGGAGCTCCAGAGGAGGTGTAACACCTTAATTACCTTGATTGAAAGAGAAAACATGGAACTAGAAGAAAAGGAGAAGGCAGAGAAAAAGAAGAGAGGACCAAAACCTTCAGTAAGTATTCATGAATATGTAAATATTTTCTTGGAAGACTTGTCTTTGTTAGAGTTTGAACATTACTTGGCTGTCATTGATGTGTTAGTCTTTTTTGTAAATGCAGCCTTGAGTTGCTTTTAAAAGTATAAATTAAATTTGATTGCGTCGTGTGGGGAATATCACGTTATGATGGTATTCCATAATTTGGGGATTCATGAAAATCTGGGAAGGTATGTCTTGTGAATGCCAAGAGCCTATACTTGACCTAGGGAGTGGACTGCAAGGTATAAATTAGAACATGTAAAGAAATAATAGGAAAGCAGTGGCTTTACAACCTCTACTAACTTCTGAGATTTAGTTTATTGTCCCAGTGATACCTTAGCAATGTGAAAACAGGTATTTTAGGAGGAAAAAAAAAGTCATCTTTTTATTTAGTAGTAATTTAGAAAGTCATGAGTAAATGAATGCCTGAGTAATGTCTGGTATTTATGTAAAACCTCATAAAATAATTAGTACTGCTTTCTTTTAGTATGAGGGCATGTTATATTTGTTTGGTATATTGATTTACTATTACAGATTACTTCATTGGCATTAAAATTTTTGTGTTTGTAAAAGGAGTAGATAAGAACTTGGAGAATTAAGATTATTCTGGGTAAGAAAGTCTAATACTTGTTACCGTGTAGCAGTTATTAGTAAAGTAAAAGAGTCCATATATTTTACCTTTAATATTAGTCTTGTGATGAAAAGGAATCCTTCTGTTCATTTGCAGACACAGAAACGTAAAATGGATGGAGCACCTGATGGTCGAGGAAGAAAAAAGAAGCTGAAACTATGAATACATATTTGTTTCATAATCACTAACTTTAAACCAGTAGTTCTTTAATTTACGGGTCTTCATAAGATGTACTGTACAATGCTCAATTGTTATGTCATTCAAAGACATCAGGTTCATCTGTTTACTGAGCTTAGAAACATAGTATGTAGTTCCACTTTTTTAAATGCAACAGCTGTGCTGAAATTTTTTTTTATCATTAACACTTGAAGTAATAAAACAGGCTTCATTTATTAATAAATGTTTCATTTGATTTATTTTTCTGTTATAGTTGCATTTGTGAAGATTGTGACTTTGTTTATCAGCTATAATTTCTACACTCAAAGCTTAAAAAACAAGCAAACAGCTAAAAAAATTGCAAATAACATTTGTCCCTTTGGTCTTCACTTAGTTGTGTAATTGTTTTAATTCACTTTGCCTTTGCAGAAATTTGGGTATCTTTGTAGTGCTATATAGAGTCTCATCTGGGAAGATTATGTAAATTGCATTCTCCTTGATTATTACATGGGTAGAATGGAACAAAAGGCAAGACAAATTATCATTAAATTCTATGCATATTTCTGTTATGCTTTCTGTTTCTGTAGTTGGTTCTGAGGTGTGAATATGCCCTATTCTGTTGGAAGACTGACCTTTTAGTTGTATAGCCAAAGACATTTAGTATTTTCTGGTTCCTTAAAGTGTTACTGTACTATTTTGTAAAAGGAATATTATTTTTAATTGTTTGGTAAATGTTTTGACAAATTACCTTCTCGAAGCAGCCACAACTTAGAAAGATAATGTCAAAACTAAGGTGATTTTTTGTTTTTTTAAAAAGACCCAGCCAGAATAAAGTATGGATTTGTCATACTGTTAAATTGAAATTGGTAACAGAATGCGTGTCCCCTTCCAGTTTACCTTGAGTTTTTAGAGTAATTGAAATTTTTATATTTTAAAATAATTTCTAAGTGTGAACGGCAAGATTGAGTGTAATACCAGTTTTTATTTTCTATGAACAGACTTGATAAACTGGAGACCCTGAAGCAGGATTACCCAAATTGTAGTGTCAGGATTTTAGCTGTACCAGAGGCCTTTATGTGCTACACATAATTTGTATAAAGTTTTATATGTGCAAATTGGGTACATAAACAGTTCTCCATTTTTCTAAGGGAATGCAATAAATGTAGCATCGTGAATAAATATAACTTTTATAATCCTAAAGTGGTCTTTTCTTTCCATTTCTTTAATTTTCTTAATTTGATTTTTCCCCCCTTAGGACATTATCTCTTTACCTTAGATTTCTTCTAAAATTTCTGTCATTTGTCACTGTTGTCAGCCCACACATAATTGAGGTTTTTATGTATAGTGCTGATTTCTAAAGTATTACTAATACTGCTTACGTTTGCAAAATGTGGAGTTGTTGCTGTGTCAAGCAAAATCAAGTGTTTATGGTAAATTGTAATTTGAGTTTCTGTTCTGCTCCCCCCAAATTGACCTCGTTTTAACCTTGGATTCTGGAAACAGTTATGGGTCTAATGTATTCAAAATTTGAGGAAATGGTTACTTTTTCATGAAAAGCGCTATTATTCTTAAGAGTAGTGGCCTAATTTTGGACAACCTACTTGGAAAACCATAAGGCTGAAGAAAACTATGGAAGTCACCAAAGAAATGTTTTCAAGAGGAAAAGAAACAGGCTAATACCATCTGGTTGGGGTGGGGCATTCGGAGTAGGAGTGGGAAAACACAGAGTGGGAATGTATTAAAGGAATCAAGTATAGTGCTTAGCCCTTGAGGGCTGAGAGACTAAAATAGAAACATACAAAGGGAAACAATTGAAAAAAGCATGAAAGAAAAATATCCAAATTCAGCATTGTAATTAGCCAAAGTATGAGACATTTCTTTTCCACGGGTCAATTAGGAAGTTATTGCATATTTAAGAATAGAGCCATGATTCTGATTATATTGCTAATTAAGAGAAGGAAAAATTAGCTAAAAGTACTTTCAAAAGAGGGAAAATGGTAGAGGAGTTAGACTCAAAATTGGAAATGAGTTTCTAATTGATAACCCTCAATTTTCAGTTGAAGAGCTAGGTATCCAAAAATAGAATAGTGCCTAAAGGCAATCTAGAAGAGACTAGGTAGTTTACATGGGTGACAAAGGTCACAGTAATCTGTTACCCAGAATTTATTTTTTTTTAAATATTTATTTGACAGGGAACACAAGCAGGGGGAATGAGCGAGGAAGCAGGCTTCCCGCTGAGCAGGGAGCCTGATGGGCTCGATCCCAGGACCCAGGGACCGTGACCTGAGCTGAAGGCAGACGCTTAACGACTGAGCCACCCACATGCCCCCAGAATATTTCATTTAATAATTAAGGTTTTATATTATTTGTTGGAAAGGTTATACTCTCTAGGGAAGATATCCAGATAAAACTAATAAAATATAATCATTACTTTCAACTTCAGTATTTTAAATAATCAGAACCTTGGAGAAAACAGATAATGGAAGTTTTTCCAATGGCAAACCTTTTAAAAATTTAAGACATTTCAGGGCGCCTGGGTGGCTCAGTTGGTTACGTGTCTGCCTTCGTCTCAGGTCATGATCCCAGGGTCCTGGGATTGAGTCCCACATCGGGCTCCCAGCTCAGCCGGGAGCCTGCTTGTCTCTCTGCGCCTCCCCCCTGCTCACTAGCATTCTCTTTCTCTCTCTCTCTCTTTCTCAAATTTTAGGACATTTAAAATTTATAAAGTAGACTTAAAGTGTTAGTTTTATAGCAGTGCTTGCATATGCTCATTACAGTGTTAGTTTTATTTACTTACGGAATCTGAACTAAACAGCCCTAATTTGGGATAGTTGCATTTATGGACCTCTAAATGTCTTTACAGGATACTCTATGTTTAGTTAAGGGAGATTGATAAATGAGAAGTAGCAATATATTGACCAGTTTTTGGTATCTAACAACCAATTTTAGCAGTTTCAACTTTTTTCCAACTAGAATTATACTTTTTAAATATTACAACAAGAAAATATAAAATATTTTTTAAAGATCTGCATGTCCTTAGAGTAATAGATGGGTTTAGTTCTAGTAACTTTTTTTTTTTTTAAGATTTTATTTGACAGAGACACAGCGAGAGAGGGAACACAAGCAGGGAGAGTGGGAGAGGGAGAAGCAGGTCCCAGATAAGCAGGGAGCCTGACGCAGGGTTCAATCCCAGGACCCTGGGATCATGACCCGAGCCGAAAGCAGCCGCTCAACCGACTGAGCCACCCAGGCGCCCCAGTTCTAGTAACATTTGAAGGAATATTTATAAATTCCATTTCTGAGGCGCTGCCAGCCCTTGACACCTTTGTTAGGGTTTTTGTGGGCAATTCAGTGGGCGGTCTCAAGCTGAAACAGTCTGAAGAGGTTGAATCAAGTGCAAAATGATGGGCTTGCTTTAGGCGTATGACAGTCTGTGACCTGATTTCCTAGGACCATTTTCAAGGAAGGAACAACTCTTTATAAAAATAGTGTAACCTATTTCAGTATAAAGGCATACCTCAGAGATAATGGGGGTTCAGTTCCAGACCCCTGCAATAAAGTGAATATTGCAATAAAGTGAGTCAAACGGCTATGTTGCATATAAAAGTTACACTGTAATATTGTAGTCTAAAAAAGCAATACCTTAATACTTTATTGCTAAAAATACCATCTGAGCTTTCAGCAAGTTGTAATCTTTTCACTGGTGGAGGGTCTTGCTCAATGTTGATAGCTGCTGACTGCTCAGAATGGTGGTTGCTGAAGGTCGGGGTGGCTGTGACAGTTTCTTAAAATAATGAAGTTTGCCACATGAAAGATTTCTTCCTCCTATGAAAGATTTCTCTGTAGCAGGCAGTGCTGTTTGATAGCATTTTACCCAACATTAGAAGTGCTTTCAAAATTGGAGTCCATCTTCTCAAACTCCGCTGCTGCTTTATTAACTAAGTTGATGGGATATTCCAAGTTCTTTGTCATTTCAGGAGTCTTCACAGCATCCTTGTCAGTAGATTCCATCTCAAGAAGCCACTTTCTTTGCTCATGTAAGCAACTCCTTATTCAGTAAAGTTTTATTATGAGATTGTAGCAGCTTAGTCATAACTTCAGACCCCACTTCTAGTTCTTCCCCCTACCCCGACTGCAGTTACTTTTTCCACTGAAGTGTTGAACCTTTCAAAATCATCCAAGAGGGTTGTACTCAACTTCTTCCAAACTCCTGTTACTGTTGACACTTTGACCTCTTCTCAATAATCACGAATCTTTTCAATGGTATCTAAAATGAATCCTGGGGGGTGTCTGGGTGGCTCAGATGGTTAGGCGTCTGCCTTCGGCTCAGGTCATGATCCCAGGGTCCTGGGATCGAGTCCCGCATCGGGCTCCCTGCTCGGCGGGGAGCCTGCTTCTCCCTCTGCCTCTCTCTCTCTCTCTGTCTCTCATGAATAAATAAATAAAATAAAATCTTAAAAAAAAAATAAAATGAATCCTGGGGTGCCTGGGCGGCTCAGTCGGTTAAGCGTCTACCTTCAGGTCATGATTTCGGGGTCCTGGGATCGAGCCCCATGTTGGACTCCCTGCTCAAAGTGGAGTCTGCTGCTTTTCCCTCTGCCCCTCCTCACCATCTGTGTTCTTTCTAGCTCTCTCAAATAAAATCTTTAAAAAAAAAAAAAAGGTGAATCCTTTCAAGAAGGTTTGTAGTGTACTTTGACCAGATCCATCAGAGGAATCATTATGCCAACTATAGCCTTATGAAATGTATTTCTTAAATTAAAAGACTTGAAAGTCAAAATGACTCCTGGATCCATGGGCTGCAAAATCGCTGCTGTTAGCATGCATGAAAGCAATGTTCATCCATCTATCTCCATCAGAACTCTTGGGTGGACCAGATGCATTGTCAATGATCAGTAATATTTTGAAAGAACTTTTTTCTGAGCAGGAGGTCTCAAGAGTTTGCTTAAAATACTCAGTAAACCATGTTGTAAACAGATGTGCTGTCATCCAAGCTTTGTTCTATTTATGGAGGACAGAGTACATTTAGCATAATTCTGAAGGGCCCTAGGATTTTCAGAATGGTCAATGAACATCGGTTTCAACTGAAAGTCACCAGCTGCATTAGCCCTTCACAAGAAAGCCTGGAGAGAAATGAGGAACAACTAGTTAGGGAAGCAGTGAAAACACACATAACATTTATCCATTAATTTTGCCTTCTTACATGGGCATGATTCATGGCACCCCAAAACAAAGTAACATCAAAGATCACAGATCACCATAACAAACATAATGAAGTTTGAAATACTGTGAGAATTACCAAAATGTGAATCAGAGACATGAAATGAGCAAATGCTGTTGTTAAAATGGCACTGATAGGCTTGCTCCATACGGGGTTGCCACAGACCTTCAATTTGTCAATAAATAAACACAGACCTTCAATTTGTAAGTAAGTAAATAAAGTATCCGCAAAGTACAATTAAATGAGGTATGGCTGTATCTGGATCCAAAATACTGGTACACAGGCCCCACACTTAGATTTGTGGCAGTCAAGTTTTAGAATTACCGCCTAAGATTAGGTGGTTGCTGATCGCTGGTAAACTTGCCAGCAGAAGCAGCGGGGGGAGCATTCTAATATCCTCACCGTGTACGACTCTCCTTTCCTGAAGCCACTTTTCTGCTTAGGTCTCCTGCATCACTCAGCAGTGTAAGTTTCACTTGACAAAAAGTATCACCATGAGTCCGATGTATTTTGAAAATTGAGATCACAGTAATCTTTGGACTTAACAGTGATTAGGTGAAGGTTTTTGAACCTTTCGAACCATTTTGTTAGAAATGCAGAATCTAAAGCCTCATACCAGGGGCACGTGGCTGGCTCAGTTGGAGGAGCAACTCTTGATCTTGGGGTAGTGAGTTTGAGCCCCACGTTGGGTGTAGAGATTACTAAAAATCTTCAAAAAATAAGAAAGAAAGCTCATGCCAGATTGGCTGAATTAAAATCTGCATTTTAATAAGATCCTCAAAGGTGATTCATATGCACAGAAAAATTTGCAGAGCACTGCTTTAAAACATTTTGCCAAAGCAAAATGAAATCTTAATAGCTGTTCAACAGATACCTTTATATTAACATGACATCAAAGTAACATGGATTTTCTTTTTAGTATTGAATGATTTTCCTCACCTAAACTATGTCAGAGAAAATGCTTTTATCTTAAATTTTAGAGATGCAGATAGTTTTACCAGGAATTTCTCTGGTATGTTTCAATATACTAGCATTTAAGTCATTACAGCCCAAATATATTAGAGCAATGTTACTCCACTGTGTGGTCTGAGGACCAGCAGCAGTGGCAGCAGCTGGGAGCTTGTTAAAAATACAGATTCCCACATGAACAGACATTTTTCCAAAGAAGACATCCAAATGGCCAACAGACACATGAAAAAGTGCTCAACATCGCTTGGCATCAGGGCAATCCAAATCAAAACCTCAATGAGATACCACCTCACACCAGTCAGAATGGCTAAAATTAACAAGTCAGGAAACAACAGATGTTGGCGGGGATGTGGAGAAAGGGGAACCCTCCTACACTGTTGGTGGGAATGCAAGCTGGTGCAGCTACTCTGGAAAACAGTATGGAGGTTCCTTAAAAAGTTGAAAATAGAGCTACCATACGATCCAGCAATTGCACTACTGGGTATTTACCCCAAAGATACAAATGTAGGGATCCGAAGGGATACGTGCACCCCGATGTTTATAGCAGCAATGTCCACAATAGCCAAACTATGGAAAGAGCCAAGATGTCCATCGACAGATGAATGGATAAAGAAGAAGTGGTATACACAATGGAATATTATGCAGCCATCAAAAGGAATGAGATCTTGCCATTTGCAACGACGTGGATGGAACTGGAGGGTGTTATGCTGAGCAAAATAAGTCAATCAGAGAAAGTCATATATCATATGACTTCACTGATATGAGGAATTCTTAATCTCAGGAAACAAACTGAGGGTTGCTGGAGTGCTGGGCGGGGAGGGATGGTGTGGCTGGGTGATAGACATTGGGGAGGGTATGTGCTTTGGTGAGTGCTGTGAATTGTGCAAGACTGTTGAATCACAGTCCTGTACCTCTGAAACAAATAATGCAATATATGTTAAGAAAAAAAAAAAGAAGAAGAAGATAGCAGGAGGGGAAGAATGAAGGGGGGGAAATCGGAGGGGGAGACGAACCATGAGAGACAACGGACTCTGAAAAACAAACTGAGGGTTCTAGAGGGGAGGGGGGTGGGAGGATGGGTTAGCCTGGTGATGGGTATTAAAGAGGGCACATTCTGCACGGAGCACTGGGTGTTATACACAAACAATGAATCATGGAACACTACATCTAAAACTAATGATGTAATGTATGGTGATTAACATAACAATAAAAAGATTAAAAAAAAAAGAAAAAAAATACAGATTCTCAGATCCCACTCTAATCTACAGAATCAAAATCTCTTGGGGAGCGGGGGCTTGAAATTTAAGTCTTAAACTCTTCAGGTAATTCTTCAGGCATACTGAAGTTTGAGATGCACTGTATTAGTACATCTCAAAATACCTGTTGGTTATTGTTTCCCTTTCCTTTAAAGGAAATAAATTATTGAACTTGTGATTGTGACTTGCTTTGTCTTACTCAAATTTATAAATCTAGTCATGAGACTATAAAAGGAATAATGCTGGGTGCCTGGGTGGCTCAGTCGTTAAGCGTCTGACTTCAGCTCAGGTTGTGATCCCAGGGTCCTGAGATTGAGTCCCTCATCGGGCTCCCTGCCCCACGGGGAGCCTGCTTCTCCCTTTGCCTCTGCCTCTCTCTCTGTCTCTCATGAATAAATAAAATCTTTTTTTTAAAAATAAAGGGAATAGTGCTGAGCATGTAGGTAATTCAATGAATGACACACGAGCAACCTCATTCTCGCAGTGAGCGCAACATCTCCTTACAGGTATGGGGTACAAAGCGTTTAGAGAACTAGACTTGCTGACAATGATTTTGGATGACTGGGCCATCTCTTTCGTAGGACAATTTTTAACATCAGAACATGTAAAAGTAATTCTCAGCACATTTATCTTGCTATATATTCTTTTAAGGCTTACTTTTAAATAGTGAATCTGGTTTGAAGTCATTAAAGTTGTTGCTAAAGTTGTCGAAGTCCCTATGTCGATGTAGACACAGTCAGATCTGCTACCCAAGTATGGTCAAGCTCCACTTGGCAGAGAAGTTCCTTTAAACTTCAGCAGGCAGTGTTGACTTCTGGGGAGTCATCATAACTATATAATGGAGTTACTGTCTGATTGCTCTTAACACTGCTTATAGATGGGTCAGATTTCTCATCTGAGGCCCTGAGCAGAAGGGAAGTCCATAATCCGAGGCTGCTCAGTAATGAGACAAAATGCACCCTCTAAAACGGATATGGTGCTGGTTTGGGTATCCGTACTTATAATTTCTAGACCCATTTGCTCATGAGCCTTGTCACCTGGGAATTAGTTTGGATTGAAGACAACTTATTTAGAGTGGTTTAGGGCGATATGTTGAATATTAGTGCCCCTGTTTTTATCAGCACCTACATTTTGAGATGGGGTCAGGAACCCAGGATTGGCTCTTCCACTGTGTTTCAACCTTTTGCCCCCAGCAAAGGAGAATATGGACGGATGATACTCCAGACTCCTCTTTCCAACTGCTGTTTGCCGGCTCTCTTGATCAGACAGTGTAAATTGTGTGGATATACCACTCTCTCCCAGGTGTCACCTTTGAAGCAAACAAAAATCTGCTTTGAGGAAGTTTATAAAGTATGGGAAGTGATAGGGGCAGCGAAGTTGGAGGCTACTGTTACAGTGTGAGTTGCTGGTCACATACCTGCAGAGGACAGCAGAGGACTGGCTGAAAGCATCGGATCCTGGCGGTTTCCCTAGAGGACGTGCTTCCTTGTGGCTGGCGGCTAACTGAGCGTCAAAATCCACAGTGCCAAGTTTTCTAACTTGAGTCTCTGGGGATGAGCTTTATCTTAGATGATGACAGGAGGGGGGCGCCTGGGTGGCTCAGTCGGTTAAGCGTCTGCCTTCGGCTCAGGTCATGATCCCAGGGTCCTGGGATCGAGCCCCGCATTGGGCTCCCTGCTCAGCGGGAAGCCTGCTTCTCCCTCTCCCACTACCCCTGCTTGTGTTCCTTCTCTTGCTGTGTCTCTCTCTGTCAAATAAATACATAAAATCTTAAAAAAAAAAAAAAGAAGATGACATGAGATATTATTAGCTTTGAAACACTAGTATTAAAAAGTAAGTGGTCCATAAGTTTCTTTCTGACTAAAGTGTAAATTTTTGATTTCAAGAATCACCATTAAATAAAGTTCATGAAACTGGGCTTGACGTATCTAATTGGCCAGCCACATTGTCCACTGGTAGCAATAACATACCCGGTCATTCCCCCTTTTCCCTAAGGTAGTATGTTACTGACCGTAGAGTGGATGTTAACATATAAACAAGAATTACATACCAGGATATTGAACCTGTGGAGTAGGGAGGGTAAGTCAGCCAAGCAACCATATTTCTTATGTTCTGGAATATTTGGGAACACATTTACCTGTTTCTGTACATAGAACACCTTCTCAATGTTGCAGTGTTGGACTGGGTCCACCTCTACATTACCCTAGATCATTGAACCTGAAAGAAAATACACAAGTCTGATGTCATGTTGACCATAGGGGAAAAGTCAGATCAGATTAGATTTCTGTGCTAAAGTGTGTTTGTGATTTTCTTAGATTTTCTTTTCTAGGTGTAAAGCTAGTGATTGCAAGTGTTTAAGAATGGGAAAAAATCATAAGGACCTAAAGGAGACATTTTCCAGATTTTGTCAACAGCAGCCAATATATCTGATGATTAATATAAAGTTCTCCTGGAACTTCCTTATAAAACTCTGAAATACTATAAAGGTATTGAGATAGAGGAGCCATTACACTCTCAAAGTTTTATTTTTTTAACCAGATTACTTATCCCGAAGAAATGAGGACTTTTCAAAGTCTTATTACTGAAAGTGATATTCTTGTGCCTAAGTTCATACTGACTAAAGTGTTTTGTTTTGTTTTTTAACCAAATTGAGATAAAATCTAGAGGGATACATGGCCAATGACAGCACACTCATAGCTGCGGCTTCTGTGGTATTTTAAATCAGAAATAGTATCGGGATGAGTTTCATCGCTCATGACAATTCTGATAATTAGTGGTAGCCACTTGGAGATTCGGGGGTTTCAGCAGGAAAGGGAGAGCATAGTTGATAATAATGTTAATCACATGTTTAAGTTTGGAAAGAGAATGATGTCGCACTGTTCCATGCGCCATGTATTTGCCACTGCTAGGCTAAAGATTATGGACTTACGTAACTATGAATGTAACTCTAAATTGTACCTTAGATATAGAAGGGCCTTCACCTTCAGAAAAGATCACATCAGTTTTTTCCTCGAAATCCATGGACCCATCAGACGTCCAGAGCTCCTTTTTGGAGAAGAGGAACATCTCGGTAGGTATCAAGACCAAATTTAGCTGCAGCTGGGTCGCTGACCTAATAGGTAGGAGAAAGACAGTTATGTAATGAAACCCAGATAATTCAAAATAGAGTTATGATTTATAAATCTGAAATGAGTTAGTAAACAATATAAATCTTCTACTCTCATACACAAAGCTTGCCAAGCACCACAGTGAAAGTGATAGATCCAGTGACTGTGTGGTTTAAAGACATGACTAACAGTACCGTGTTAAGTATCTGAGCATTCCTTTTTATTTATTTATTTATTTATTTATTTATTTATTTATTTATTTATTTGACACAGAGAGAGAGAGAGAGGAATCACAAGCAGGCAGAGTGGCAGGGAGCGGCAGAGGGAGAAGCAGCCTTCCCGCGGAGCAGGGAGCCCGATGTGGGACTCGATCCCAGGGTCCTGGGATCGTGACCTGAGCCGAAGGCAGACGCTTAACGACTGAGCCACCCAGGCGCCCCAAGTATCTGAGCATTCCTATCCTAGGGTAAGTTACAAAGGATAGATACATATTAGATATTAATGTATATCGGGGAATATAACTTATTAAAGAACAAGATCTTTTCCAAAGTGTGAGTGCTAGTATTCCCATACTGATCCAGGATTTTCTGAGTATCTAATAGGGTCAAAGCTACTTTTCTAGTCGGTGTAGACAACAGTAAGGAAGACCATACAAGTGTTTGGTATGGTATTTTGGAAAGCAGTGTGGATCTGAACGCCTTTTAATATCTATGCATAAAAAGCTAGGCTTTGGGAATAAGTTAGCAAGATAGACACAAACTCCCATGGAGTTTCTGTTAATCCTGGGCAGAGAAAGGATTTATATAAAAGAGTTTCTCAAATTCCATTCCATTGACATTTTGGGCAGGTAATTTACGGCAGGGCCTGTCCTGTGCACTGTTGGGTGTTTGGCAGCATCTCTGGCGTCTACCCACTAGATGTCAGTAACACTCTCCCTATGGTGACAATCAAAAACCGTCTCCAGACATTGTCGAACGTCCTCTGGGGAGTAAAATCCTTCCTGACTGAGAGCCCCTGATGTGTAACATTTTCATGAAGTGGTAAATGCTATGAAGAAAAATAAAGCAGAGTTTAAAAGACTGGGGAATAATGAGGGATAGACAAGTGTTCTTCTGGACAGGAGGTTTTCTGAGGAGGGTCCGTCCATTTAAGCAGAGACACGAAGTGAGGGAGTGAGCTCTGTGTAAATAGCTGGCTGAAGTCTGCAGGCAAAGGAAACAGCACGTGTAAAGACTGTGAGGTCAGAGGAGGCTAGAATTATGGAGAAACAGCAAGCTAGACCTTTGTGGCTAACAAGGAATAAGCGGGGGAAGAGTGGAGTTGAGGCTGCAGGGACGGAGGCGGGATAGTGTAGGGTCTTGTAGGACATGGTGGGAGATTGTGTTTTCACTCTGAGTGATACGAAGACAATTGAATTTTGAGTAAAAGAGCAGTATGAGTTATCTGTGGTTCTCAAACCAAATTTTTTTAGTCTTCAAAATTAAATTATTCCAAAAGAAGTATAATTTATATTTTTTTCTAAAACATATTTATGCCTTCTCAAATTACTAAGATTACTACAGAGCCTTAAATATTAAAATGGTGATTAAGGACACCTTATATACTGCTTAATTGTACATCTAGCAAAATAAAGTGCTGGTAGCTACTATAAACTATACAATATTGTTTTGGAAACACTCTGACATACTTTAACTGAATATATCCTGGGTTATATACTTTTAAAAGTAGCTGAAACACACCAAAAAGCTACACTATATTTCTAAGTCCTTCATAAAGCGGAGAGATGCAACGGTAGGTGTGGAGTACTTTGAACATGAATATAGGCCAGTTATGTGAACTGATCTGTAGTTATATAAGCTATCTTTGGCTTAGGTACATTTCTGAGTCTCAACTTTTAAAAACATGAAATACCGGGGTGCCTGAGTGGCTCAGTCGTTAAGCGTCTGCCTTCGGCTCAGGTCATGATCCCAGGGTCCTGGGATCGAGCCCTGCATTGGGCTCCCTGCTCAGCGGGAAGCCTGCTTCTCCCTCTCCCACTCCCCCTGCTTGTCTTCCCTCTCTCGCTGTGCCTCTCTCTGTCAAATAAATAAATAAAATCTTTTAAAAAAACACATGAAATACCACTTTGGTTTTCCTGAAAAACTGAGTTAAAAAAAAGTTCATTTATTTTTTACCCCTTTTTAGCCTTAAAAATCCCTTTGAGAGGATGTGCTATATGCAAGTCAATTGGTTTGGGGTAGAACATGTATGTGGTTAGACACTCCTAAAGATATAGGGATTTAAGGAGGAGATTTAAACAAGTGAATTGATAACCCAATATGAATGGATAAATCCAAACTAAGGAAATGCTAGAAAGCATGTATTAACCTAGTAGAAACCTTGAAATACATAGCTGTTACCAGTTGGAACCTGATGTCAAGGTCAAAGGTAACGGGCTCCTTCAGGTAACAGATAATAGGTAAGACATCCCTGGTGTGGAATCAGCGATACAAGGAATTAACTTCACTGTGTACATTTCAGAATAGCCTCGGATCTGTGCAGGTTTTATTAAACAGGATTTGCAGCATTAGCTTGACTGCGATTATCCAGAAGAGATTATGCCCTAAGAACCAACATTGTAGTGAGAAAAAGACAAATGATGGGATTCTAAATGGGAAAATAAAGAAGTGGGATAACTTATTGGTACACATAAAATATGGGAGAACATCATTTTGGAAGTGGACTGACACCTCACCTTCTCTGCCCACCTCAAGACTGACAACCTGGGGATCCTTTGTGTCTGGAGAGGTCCCTGAGCTCTGATGACAGATTTCATCTGGGAGTATTGAGGCTATGAGGGGACCGAGGGTCTAGGTGGTTGCGTGTAATTCTGTGGCACCCAAGATGGATGGGTCTTATCTCTAGGACATCATTGTTTAATACAGCGTAGCCTATATCTCCAGTACCAGAAAGTCTCTTGGAATTTAACTACAGCTGGTGGCTTTATATGGGCAAAAAGGGCTTTAATTAATGCTTGCAAAGTCTGATCAATTATGCATGTATTTTTCTTGCTACAGCATATTAGCTTTTCCGATGCTGTATTTTACAAGCTTGTCTTTATTTCTCTTCATCACTGAAGAACCCAGGATTTGAATGCCGTACTTGATCATGATAGAAACTTCGTTCTCATCCCAGACTAAATCCAGTCCTGAAAAGTGAATTCATCAGCAAATCAGAGATGAAATTCCAGCGCTGTGCTGATTTATGGAAAGTGGGTCTACTCCTCAAGAGGCTCAGAGTGAAGGGGTTATCAGGATGGGGTGCAGGTAGCACTTGAGAGGACGGAGAGGTGCTGAGTGGTTGGGAAAAGGACAGATCCTAGACAATAACAGCATCTTTCTAGAGCTCGGTTACAGCGAGCATCACTGTCACTCATCAGACATGCTCTGGTTTCAAAAAGGCTAGAGAAATCCAGCAAAGAAGCAGCATTGCTTCTACAGACCACGGGTATTTCTCTATGGTGGATATTTGAATGTTTGCCGAAGCTTCTCAACAGATTGGCAACTTCTCTGGGTAAGGTGGTGCTGTTGCCCGGGAGCAAGGCTTACCTTGATCAGGCGTTCCAGCTGCCTTGGAAGCAAATCTCGGTCCTGAGGTTCACCGGCAGCCTGCCTTCCTCATTCATGTGCACACTGGTTGGGAATACAGTGCCCGAGCAGAGCGGAAAAGAGGAATATTGTTGAGACAGGTTTGCTGTGAAGAGGAAAAGTTCTTCCCAGCTTTCCTTCATGAGTAGGTTGGTGATCAGCAGACTTTCTCTTTTCTAGGAGCTGGTTTGGGGCCATTTGGTCATCCTGACTTTGCAGGGAGTAACTTAACTCACTTTTTCAGTTTGGATGCCTTTTAATCCTAGTACATGAGTGTGTTTTCTTCCTAGTAGGTTTTCTGGTTGTAAAAAGGGTTTTTCCTTAGGGTACTCCCTCACCCCGCCCATTTCTTGCCCCTCTCTTTTTTGAGGAAATTAATGGCGCATGTCCTGCAGGATACCTCTGCCCATCTGTTTCTAAGTGTTGCAGACCCAGCAGTGTTCCTTCTCAACCTTAATAGTCCTAAAACAAGTGAGAGGGAGTTCCTTCAAAGGCAGACTGAGCATAGTTTCTCCACAGTAGGAATGAACCTTAAAAAAAAAAAAAAACCCCAAAACGAAAAACTCTTACATTTGCATCTTCCTCATATCTAGGACCCTGTGCTTGATAGGGGAAGAAACAGTTTAAGTAAAGTGGCATTGCCAATACTCCTAGAGATCTCCTCGGTTCTCACCTCGAAGCTCGGACTCCGTGGCACTGCAGCCCCCCGTCTCTCCACAGGATGGCAGTGTCCCACCTGAAGGGGGGGTCAAGGTGTACAGCCACCAACCCGGGCAGGGGCGCGAAAGACGCAGGAGACAAAGAGGGGCGCACACAGAGTCACGTAGGACTGGACAAGTTTTAACACCTGATAAGAAGAATAGAGGGTCAAACCCTCTTAAGGATACGTTGAGGACATTTTTGGTTTTCTGGCACTAACACTTTAAAACACAGGGAGGTAAACCATCCCTTTGGTTACAGGTAGTGCTCCCTCAGTTCAAATCTCTTGCTGCTTTTGCTTTTTCCACTGCTTAAGTTTCATATGATGGGTTGAGGTTGACACCAATGACTACACGCGCAAGCACATTCTTCCTCGAGCAGTTGACTCTGCTTGGTTTCTGATTTGCAGATCTCAGTTCTGGATACTTCCTAAGAGGAACAGGTGCTTCTGGAGGAGAAGCACCTTCTTGCCATTTTAAATGCCAGGCAACCAACAAAGAAAGGGCCTAAGAAAGTATTTCCTGGTTACATTATAAATAAGTCATCTAAGGTAATTTTCAAAGCTTTTTGTGTCTGGCTGGATATTAGTTCTCTAGATCTGTCTGACCTGCTGCTTATTTGCCCCAAAGGTGAGCATAGGGAAGCTCTGGACTCATGATAATGCACATAGGTACATCTCAGCCTCACCGGATCCAGAATCTCCACTGGTATCTCTTTGAGTTTTATACTTGAGCCCATCAGAACAGTGTACAGTTGACCCTTGAACCATGGGTCCCCCTAAACATGGGACTGGAACTGTATTTTCTCTGTATGGTTTTCTTAATGCTTTTTCTCTGGCTTACTTTGTTGTAAGAATACTGTATTAGATAATACATGTAACATACAAAACATGTGTTAATCGACTTATCAGTAAGACTTTGGTTACCTGTTTCAATCCCCCATCTTTTAATTGTTCCTCATTTTTGAGGAAATTGGGATGATGATCACATAGTTGCTTACTTGTAGGGGCCGCTCTTACCAAAATTAGGGCAATTGGTGAGGATTTTTTCCAAGTTGGTTTCTTGGCAACTTTTTGCCAAAGTTTCCACCCGCCACTATTTTTTTGTTTTTCCATTTTATTGGAGTTCCTAGGAAGCCCTTACTTTTTGTTAATGCCCAAGGCATTGGACGCTGCTCATGTGACTTTTGCCACAAATGCTACTCTGAATTATTAGCAGCAATCCAAACCTAGGAATAGTTTTGTTTAAGAAGTGTTCTGACATAGGGCGCCTGGGTGGCTCAGATGGTTAAGCGTCTGCCTTCGGCTCAGGTCATGATCCCGGGGTCCTGGGATCGAGCCCCGCATCGAGCTCCCTGCTTGGCGGGGAGCCTGCTTCTCCCTCTCCCTCTACTGTTCCCCCTGCTTGTGCTCTCTCACTCTCTCTATCAAATAAATAAATAAAATCTTTAAAAAAAAAAAAAAAGAAGTGTTCTGACAACTTCTGAGGCCTTCTCTGAAGGGTATGGAAAAGCTTCAACCCAACCTATAAAAGGGGTCTACAAATACTAGCAAATATTGAAAATTACCCATTGTTTTTTAGTAAAGTCTACCTGCCATTCTTCTTCGGGTTCAGTGCCTCCAAGTTGTATACCTTTTTAGAACTGCTGGAGACCCACTCTTAGGACTGTTTTTAGGACAAATGTCACATTTTTAGACTATCTTTTGAACAGTTCTCTGAATATTGGGACCCACAATATATTTTTGGATCCACTGAAGAGTAGCAACTCACTCATGATGGGTGCTTTGGTAAATATCACTAATTGTTTTTTTTATAAGATGTTCTGGGATAAGGACTAACCCTTGTTCATTATATTTCCAGCTGGCTTTTTAAAAAAATTTTAAAAAGATTTTATTTATTTATTTGAGGGAGAGAGAGCAAGTGAGCACAGAGGGGAGAGGGAGAAGCAGGCTCCCTTCTGAGCCAGGAGCCTGATCCCAGGACCCTGGGATCATGACCTGAGCCGAAGGCAGATGCTTAATCCACTGAGCCACCCAGGCGCCCTCCAGCTGGCTTTAATGCCAGCATTGTGTTCAAATCCTCATTCTTTAGCTCTTAAGAATAGAGTTGATAGGGGTGCCTATCAGGTCAAGATCCCAAGGTCCTGGGATCGGGTCCAGTGTCGGTGCTCCCTGCTCAGCAAGGAGTCTGCTTCTCCCTCTTCCTTTGCACCTCTCTCCACTCATGCACTCACGCTCTCTCTCTCTCTCATGCTCTCTCGCTCTCAAATAAATAAAATCTTAAAAAAAAAAAAATAGAGTTGATAGTTAAGTCTAGGTCTGGTACTAAAGCCATTATACAAGGTCTTTGTGCAGGCTGCAAGCTTGATCTGCCCGATTGCCCAAAGGAACAATCAAACTGTCTGATTTCTAGTGTTTTTGGCAATGGACGATAGCTGATGGGTCCCCACCAGCTCTTGGTTGTCCCTGATCTATAAAACTACTCCCATCTGTGACCATCTCAAGGTCTGGATTTTCCAACGGTAGGTCCCTATGGTTGGAATTAATTATAATTAACTTGGCCTAATTAATCATATAAGCACAGCAATAGTGATTAACCATATAGGTTTTTGTTGTTGTTTTTTTTTAAATCTGCTTTCCTGGAACTTTTCATAAGGAATTTCAGATTGAACTTCTAATAGCCTCTCAAGGCTGGGAAGCCAGGCTAAATACTTGCCATCCGACTTCACCCTCAATACCTAGAGGTTTGGGTGAATTCCTCTCTTCTTGGGGTTCCCAAAATAGCCTGAGTTTCTTGCACCTGCCAGGAAGTGACCTTCTTTACTCCCTGGGAAGGCAGCTGGTACCCCAGTAAGCAAGGTACCAGGTTGATTTTTCCAAGGGGTTTCATTGGCTTTATAAAGTCTAGCTTAGTTCCTTAAAGCTTTCTGGTCATATCTGAGTCTATGCATAGCTCCCTCAAATAGGACATTCTGGCCAAAGCCTTGGTAATAAAACCAATGTTTCCAGTTATGGCCTGACATAAGGACAACAGATTCTTATTAAACTTATACAAATAAATATGCTGCCATGAAAACAGAAGAATACTCACTAGGAATTTCTGAATTTGGAGAGATCAGGCAGGGAGAAAAAGGTAATGTTTCATATTTGTTTACAAAGGATTATTTTACCAGATTTCGGTAAGTCATAGATAGCTTAAGAGGCAAAGTTTCTTTAAATCTGGAAGAGCAAATGTTAGAGAACCAGCAACATTTCCAACAAGAGTCCTATAACCATCTGCCTCAATTCATTCAGTCCCATCTCATTAAGTCTTGTTCTATTTGATGCAGTTTTCCCATTAGTTCTGGAAATTCTTACTCTATTTAGCTTTATGATCTTACGGCTATCAGAGACCTGTATTTGTCATCCTAGTGCATCTGACAAGGAAATTCTGTGGCACACACTTCAATAATTAGAATTGCAGGTGATGACATTATACCAGGACATATCAAAACCTCAGGAATTTTATATAATTTCTGGAACAGTTAGCAATCAAGCATATAATACAACCTAAGAAGGTTTATCATC
Organism: Phoca vitulina; assembly: GCF_004348235.1. NCBI lineage: Eukaryota > Metazoa > Chordata > Mammalia > Carnivora > Phocidae > Phoca > Phoca vitulina. The sequence goes on from NW_022589717.1 coordinate 20,520,120, forward strand.
ACTTACTGGACAACGCTTCCTATGTAATTTGACATACCAAATCAACAAGCCTAATTAGTCAAAAAGGCTTCATTTAGAAGTTGAATTTTGGAAAGTTTGGCAGAAATATCAGAAGGCTTTAATAAGACTCTAAAGGCAAGTACAGGGGTTACGTAGTTGTTTCAGCTTTAATCAAAGACCTAATAAAGACAAAACAGACACTTTGTTTTTCTAGGCAGATTCTATTAAAGATAAGAAAACTCACTTTGTTTATAATTTAGACTAATCTAATAAAACTGTCATTTTAACAGAGAAAAACCAAATTCCAATTTCATATGGTGTACTTCTGATATTAAGACTCGTTCAATCCAAAGGGGAATTTTTAAAAATTATGCAGTCTCTCCTTTTTTCCTCCCTGTCCTCTCCCATGTCGATGTTGAGACAAGGACGTCCAGGGCACTGCGAGGATCGGGGTTCTTGTGGCGGGTGCTGGGATGTGCGGACCAGAATCCCCAGCAGGAGCGAAGGGCTCTGGGCTGTAGGAAGGCTGCAGCAGTCCTCACCTCTCCGAGGCCAGCAGGACTGCTCTGACCCAAGACAATGGCCTCGCCAAGGGCGTGCCCTCCCCCCAGGTGGTCACGTCCAATGACTGTTCAACAGGAGGGTAGAGAAGTCCAGCCCTTTTGTCCCAATTCAGGGTGGTTCTGAAGGGTAATCCAACGTTTGGAACTCCTCGGAGAGTCAGCTAAGGCTTCTGTTGAGGCACCGCTGCTCACCTTCTGCCTGATCTTGCTGACTCTCCCTTCTCCTCCCCGGCTGGTGCTCACTCCCTGGTTAACTTGTTTACACACTAATCTCCATAATCTTAGTCCCGACCACGCACAAAATTCCTTTCCAAAGATTCCCTTTGCTCAAAAACCTACAACTTTCCTTTTATATTCATTCAGATTTTGTCCTAAGTTTTCTCCTTTAATTAAATAACCAGTCTTGCTTTCCTTGCATAGAGTTGTTTCCCTTATTTCCAGTAATCTTAAAACTTAGCATGAAACTGACTTTCAGTAAACACAGGCAGTTCTACAACTAATGCTGACCCCTCTAAAGACCTGTTCATTTTAATTAAACAACCATAAATTATCCTTTATATTAAATATTTTCCCAGATCACATAAACTTAAACATCTGGGTTAGTTTTCATTTTTCTGAGTTTTAGAATGCCCAATTCTCACAAGGGCTGGCCTTTAAACCAATTAAAAAGAGCTCTTTTACAAATTAATTTTAGCAGCACCATCCAGAGGTAGAGAAATTATCCCCCATTTACATCACACACGGACACGCGAACAAATACAAAAACAAGATGCAAACAAAATCTTATAGCCTTTGTTTTACTGGTATCTGTGGAGAACACATTAAAAGCCTAATTTTCAAATATCTCCCTTTTACAAATCTAATTACAAGACAGAATTAGGATTTATGGATCTGTTAGTCATTTTTCTCCAGAGTCTAATGAATACTGTGGCCAAGCAGTGTAGCAACAAGAACAACAAAGACCATCTTATTTCTTTTCATAGGTTCATAACTCAACATTCCCTCATTCCCTGGTTTGGGGAGGATAGAGCCCAAAGGGCTGCATTCAGGGATCAAATGGTCACTTCCCATCTTCCAGTTAGAACATGACTGGTTTTATCAGAAGATATGGAAAGCTGCAGGGACAAGCTAACCAAATGAAGCCCGGAGGACCTCTGTGAGCCTTGACTCCTCCCCAGAAGTCCCGGCTTCACTAATGAACCAAGCAGCTTCCTGGTCACCCCTTTCCCATCAAGCAAGAAAAAGGAGGCTAAGAGAGCCAAACCAAACAGGCAGAAGAAATCAGGGGCTGTTGCACACGAAGTACTCACCAACACAAGTTTGTCCACACTGAAACCCCAACTTGCTGCCAGACTAAAGGCTGAAAGTTGGCGGCACCCAGGAGGGGTGGGCGGACTAGGACGAAGAGCCTACGCAGCTGTTCGGACCTCGCCACTGGACTCCCATTACCAGCTGGGGGCCGGCCCAACCTGGGCAAAAACTCCCCACCGGCTCTTCAACTTTGTAACCAAACCCACGTCCTTCTGCCTCATGCACAGCAGAGCCAACCACTGAGCCGTCAAGGGTGAGGCAAACATAAGGCTTATCCGAGAGGCGGCCAAAGGAGGAGACCGGAGGACAAGCCTCCAATCCACTTCCTGGAAGGAAGAGAGTCAGGGACATTTAAAGGCAAAAAGGAACCTCCATACTGTTTTCCAGAGTGGCTGTACCAACTTGCATTCCCACCAACAGTGTAAGAGTGTTCCCCTTTCTCCACAACCTCTCCAACATTTGTTGTTTCTTGCCTTGTCAATTTTTGCCATTCTAACTGGTGTAAGGTGGTATCCCAATGTGGTTTTGATTTGAATTTCCCTGATGGCTAATGATGATGGACATTTTTTCATGTGTCTGTTAGCCATTCGTATGTCTTCTTTGGAGAAGTGTTTGTTCATGTCTTCTGCCCATTTTTTGACTTGATTATTTGTGTTTTGGGTATTGAGTTTGAGAAGTTCTTTATAGATCTTGGATACCAGCCCTTTATCTGTAGTGTCATTTGCAAATAGCTTCTCCCATTCTGATGGTTTCTTTTGATGTGCAGAAGCTTTTTATCTTGATGAAGTCTGCAAAGTTCATTTTCGCTTTTGTTTCACTTGCCTTTGGAGACGTGTCTTGAAAGAAGTTGCTGTGGCCAGTGTCGAAGACGTTACTGCCTATGTTCTTCTCTAGGATTTCGATGGATTCCTGTCTCACACTGAGGTCTTTCATCCATTTAGAGTTTACCTTTGCGTATGGTGTAAGAGAAAGGTCGAGTTTCATTCTTCTGTATATAGCTGTCCAATTTTCCCAGCACCATTTATTGAAGAGACTGTCTTTTTTCCATTGGATATTTTAGCCATCAGAAAGGACGAATACCCACCATTTGCATTGACATGGATGGAACTGGAGGAGATTATGCTAAGTGAAATAAGTCAAGCAGAGAAAGACAATTATATGGTTTCACTTATATGTGGAACATAAGGAATAGCATGGAGGACATTAGGAGAAGGAAGGGAAAAATGAAGGGGGGATATCAGAGGGAGAGATGAACCATGAGAGGCTATGGACTCTGAGAAACAAACTGAGGGTTCTAGAGGGGAGGGGGGTGGGGGGATGGGTTAGCCCGGTGATGGTATTAAGGAGGGCACGTACTGCATGGAGCACTGGGTGTTATACACAAACAATGAATGGTGGATCACCACATCAAAAACTAATGATGTACTGTATGGTGACTAACATAACATAATAAAATTTAAAAAAAGGTGAAAAGGAAAAGAAGTCTGAGTAAAAAGCTGCAGCTGTGCTTAGTAGGCCCATTAGCCCTTCGGTTACCCGCGTCAAGCTCACCATATTAAAGCACTTTGGCCCATACATTTCAGTTGAATCAATGCAAGCCTCAGTGTCCTCAGCATCCGGGATTCTTTGTACCTTGCATACCTACCAGCAACGTAGATCTGCTCATCTGCTCGTCACTGGTGCCTGAGCGCATGCTCTGCTTTATCCGGCACACTGTGCATGTGTAGAATTTGGGAGTGAGATGATGTGGGTTCAAGTCTTAACTCTGCCCCTGTTGCCTGAGTAACTCTGGGTGTTTTTATTTTGATTGTGCGGTGTTTGTAAATACTTCACATGAGATTAAGGATTAAATGAGAAAATGATTTAAAAAAAAAAAGCATTTTGTCAACTTCAAATAAGGCAACTAGTGGATAGTGGTATCTAAGCTCATTTGGAATTTAATTCTGGAGCAGCCTCACTAATGAACCAGTTTGGCTGGGGATCACCCGCCCTCAGGCTTTCTCCAAGCCTTGCATGGGTCGTCTGTTCTCAGTCCCAGAGTCTGGCATGCCGCTGTGCCCCGTCCCAGCAGAGACTCTCCCAAGCATACCTGGCCATCACCACGCTCAGCCAACAGTTCGGGAGTGTCATAGGAACTACTGATTTCCCAGAGGCAGGACTCTAGGTTGGGGTTCTCCTCCCAGCGAATGCAATTATTATACCTTTGGTTTTATGGTGATGCTTACCATCTGTGTTTGGCCTCATCACAGTTATTTTGATCAGATTGGGGTCATCAGGCCCCATCAGGCCCTGTATATTGAATCTTGGCTGAGGCAGTTTCAGCCCCTCCTGGGCCAAGCAGACGAGGCTGGCTGAGGCCTGGGGAAATGGATGCTAATGAAGACCTAAGGGACTGGCCAGGCCAGGGTTCATAGGAATAAGGAAGGAAATGGTATTTACAATTTTTCAGGCGCCTCCTAAGTACTAATGTACATACATCATCGCATTTATTCCCAACAATCTTACAAAGGACATCATTGTGCAGATGAGAAAATGGAGTCACTGACACAATTTTGTCTTTGTAAATTATTGACTTCTGTATTACAAGGGAAAAAAGCTTGGAAGACATTGACTAGTAATAATAATCCTTAAATGTATTTTTTTTTTAAAGTTTATTTACTTATTTTTAAGAAATCTCTACACCCACTGTGGGGCTTGAACTCACAACCCCAGATCAAGAGTCGCATGCTCTTCCGACTGAGCCAACTAGGCACCCGTCTTTTAATGTATTTTTGTCAAATAATTCCGTGTCCAAAGAGGCCTGATTTCTTGTTTCAACAAGATGCAAACCTGTGGAACACTTTCCTCAATGGAGGCACTCAGCTGACCCTCTGATGGCTTTCTTCTAGTCCTTGAAGGATAGGATTGTGGACATAAAAAATCATAGATACTCATGCACACAAATACATGCTTGGTGAAATTATTTCCTATTCGTTGATTTTTATGTAAAACACAACAGAGCAGATTCAGAATGACTTGAGAAAAGAAAGCGGAGGAAGAAAGGATTACTTATTGCCTACAATGGCCAGCCAGCCAGCTGGAGATTGCTGAGGGGTGGGGAGGGAGTCTGGACCCAGTGAAAACAATGATTATTAGGGCTAAAAATTGTGACATAGAGATTGCATTGATATGAGGTTCGGGTAGTTTGTAGAGGCTTCCTCCTCATGCAGAGTCCCACCCACCCGGCCCCGACCTGGACCCTTTATACACACAATTGCACGAGTGGGGTGTTCTGTTTCAGAGAAAGCTGCTGTCCACTTCACACACTGAGATTAGGCATGCATTCTGTGGGCTGGAGAAGGCTCTCCCTTTGCTTTAACATTCCTTTTATGAGTATAAAATCTGTAAATTTCAAGATTCTCCTCAGTTAATGTATTTCTAGTAGCGTTGTATCTTTTTGAGTTAAGCAATTCAGTTATAGATACCTCTACAATTGAAATCAATACCTTTGTCTGTACATAGTATGTGTAACATATATAATGTATTTTATTAAGTAGACATTGGAAATGTGTTGATCCTGACACTGTAAGGGCAATACCGATAACCTTTAAAAATTATTGTCTAGGAGATGCTTATAGATCTTACAGTACTTAGGGACATCATTACATCTGGTTTTTGTTTCTGTGCAGTCCAGTATTGAGGGACAGGCTGAGCTGGGAAGAACTCTAGCTCTAGAATCAGACTGAGTTGCAATCTTGACTCTCTAGATGACTTCGGACAAACCGTCCAACCTCTCAGAACCTCAGTCTCATTACCTGTAAAATGGTTCTTTCGCCTGAAGGTAATAATACATACCAAATAGGAATGCTGTAAGATTAAATGAAAAAAATGTGTGTAAAGCACTTAACAAGGTTCCTGGCCAATGGTCCACTCAAAATAAACGAGAGGGCCTATCATACAGCCCTGCTAATGTGGACATATGTGTTGGACTCGAACTTAGAAAACTTATAACACCTTGGAAAGTTTAAATTTTTTTTTTTTATTATTGAAGTATAGCTGACATACAATATTCTATTAGTTTCAGGTGCACAACATCATGATTCAGCAATTCTATATACTTTACATTGCTCACCATGTAAGTAGTTAGCGTCTGTCACCATACAACATTATTATAATATTATTGACTATATTCCCTATGCTGTACTTTTCATCTCTGTGACTTACTTATGTTATAACTGAAAGTTTGTACCTTTTAAAACCCTTCACCTATTTCACCCATCCCCCCACTCCCTTCCCTCTGGCAACCACCAGTTTGTTCTTTGTATTTATGAGTCTATTTCTATTTTTTATTTGCTTTGTTTTTTAGATTCCACATATAAGTGAAATCATGTGGCATTTATCTTTCTCTGTCTGAATTATTTCACTTAGCATAATGCCCTGTAGGTTCATCCATGTTGCTGTAAATGGCATGATCCCGTTCTTTTTTATGGCTGACTAATATTCCACTGTATGTGGAATTTTTCTTTAAGAATTTATTTATTTTTATTTATTTTTAAAGATTTTATTTATTTGAGAGCGAGCGAGCGAGAGAGAGCAAGAGAATGAGCGCGAGCCGGGGAGAGGAAGAGGGAGGGGGAGAGGGAGAGGGAGGAGAAGATTCCTCACTGAACAGGGAACCTGATGCTGGGCTCGATCCCAGGACCCCGAGATCATGACCTGAGCCAAAGGCAGACGCTTAACTGACTGAGCCACCCAGACATCCATGGAGTCCTCTTTATCCATTTGTCCACGGATGGACACTTAGGTTGCTTCCATTTCTTAGCTATTGTAAATAATGCTGCAATGAATATAGGGATGCATATATCTTTGAATCAGTGTTTTCATTTCCTTTGGGTAAATACCCAGTGGTGGAATTATTGGATTGTATGGCATTTCTATTTTTAATTTTTTGAGGAACCTCCATACTATTTTCCACAGTGGCTGCACCAATTTATATCCAAACTAACAGTGCATGAGGGTTTCTTTTTTGGAAAGTTTAAAAAAAAATCCATTTATCTTCCATTTGTCTCATTACAGTACAGAAAAAAATGCAAAATGGGTGTAAAAACAATCCCTGCCCCCAAATCTGGTTTATTGTGCTCTTAGATATTTTACATATATCGGAAATCATGTTATTTCAGTGGTAAAGAATGAATGTGACAGGGACCAACTTCCGCAGGTTTCAAGCAGTTCTAATTTTCTCTTTTCATTCTGCAGCCGAGGAATTTCCCATTGGGCTACTACCAGTGCCCATCTTTGTTTACGATGACAACTGGACTCAGAAGCGCAAGCCCCCATCACCAGCGGTAGTGACAGCTCGAGCTGCGCACTGTAGCCTTGAGCTGGCTTGGACGTAGATGGGGTCAAGTGTGATTGATTTCGTGTCGGTGAAGAAAGTGTTGCATCCGATTCCTGCGGTCCCCGTCGCTGGTGCTGGGAGCTGCGGCCAGCCGGCCACACAAGGTCAGGGTGTCATTAATGCTCTCGGCTGAGCAGATGGCTCTTGTCTTCTCGTAATTGGAAGATTTGGGCTGAAAATGAGATTTAAAAAATGGCAGAAAAAGATGCATTCTTTTAGGTTATGTCTGTGTGGATTAAATGTTTTTACAGACAGTAGCTCTGATCGCAAAAAGGCCACATACATGTTACCCTGGGGAGCTGAGCAAGAAGCTGAAATGACAAAACACTTTAAAATTTGTGGCTTGTCTCAGTAAGGAAAATTTTCTATTTTCATCCGTACTGTATTTGTTTTCATTAAAATGTTTCAAATACATATCACGAATGCTTGAGGGAGATGCATCAAATTTCACATTACGATCTGGTTTGGCACGCCCTGGCACCCAGGCAGATACCCATCGGGAAGCACCCACCCTCCAATTTGAGAAGAATCGGTATCTATTTACAGACTGAAACGCCGCATCAAGGTTTTAAAGTAATTCGAGCCTTAAAGGATTTCCGATTGTAGAGAAGTAAGAGTCAGCTAAAAGAGGAGGCTCACAGATTTTTGTCTACGTGATAGCTGTGGATTTGTTAGCTCGGAGGGCAAGTGACTGTCCTGAGGGCTGACGTGTGCTGGGATGAGCAGAGCCCTGGAAAATGTGTCCTACGGTCCTACACACTAGTGGGAAGCCAGGAGAGGTCTGTTTTTGTTTTTGGTGGCAGATGTGTCATCGTCGATGAGAAGAGACATCACTTGGGGCACGGCTGGAGAGGTAACATGTGTGACGCTATTGTTTCTTTCAATGTACACGATAGCTTTGGCCATCTGACATAGAGATATACAAACGTCATTTCCAAAACAGCCAAATGGGCCACATGTGGTCCCAGTGTATTTGCCATATTTGTTGTTAGATTATCTCAGTGTTCCGCTCTGGGATGTTTACTGACACTCCTGAAGTGACTGTACCGAAGAAACTGTAGTTCTTATTTTATTGCATTCATTGTCCCTTTGTCCTTCAGATTTGGATGTAGAACACCCACCCGGGGATGATGAACTGAGCTTCCTCAGACTCGGAGGCCCATAAGTCCTGTCAAGGCTGTCCATTCAGTTCACCTGTGAGCTGGTTATCGTCTCGGTCTGTCTCCCCCAAATGCACTGTCCCTGCTTCTCTGGTGCCTGAGGAGATGAGTCCAGTGGACCATGGCAACTGGGCTCCCTTTCCCTCTGGCCTCCTGTTGGATCTGCCTGATGGGAAGTGCCCACAGGAGAGCAGGGTGTAGGAGCAGAGAGCTTAGGAGACTGATTCCCTGGCTCGCCCTGCATATACGGCTCCTTTGGTTGGTTCCTCTCTCCATAGGGTTTCAGCTACTCTCCTTTCGAGGCTCTGGTCGCCGCTCTGTGCTTTCCCCTCAGGCCTCATGGTGGTGATGACTCCTAGTTGTCCCTGGTCCCTCAGTGCTTCTGCACCCCTTTTAGTTCCCTTAATCCTGCCCACACCTCTGCAACATTCCCCTCATTGAACACCCTCCAGTTAAATACTTTTGAGTGTGCCATGACTTGCCTGCTGGGACCTTGACCCAATAAAAATTCCTTTAGGAAGAAGAGCACTTTAGTCATATACTTGGGTCATCAATTTATTTACTCATTTACTTGTAATCTTGAAACACAATCCTATGTGCCACGTGTGGTGTCCGGTGCTGGACATAAAGAGTAACATGACACAGCCTCGACCTTTCTTTTACTGAAGGTGTTTTTAAGAATGTCAAATGCATAATCTGCATTCAGTCATTTATGCGGGTGCTTAGTGCTACTCACAGTCAGGAAATGAGGCATAATGTACAACACCCCAGTCTCGTTTCCTTATGGAACACTATCACATCCACAGTGCTTACCTCTTATAGAAGCAAACTGGTTTGTTTTTTTTTTCTCATTCTTCCTAACATTTACAAAACAAATAGATCATACTAAGAACAGTAAGCAAACTGCTCAATTTCTGGAAAGATGGTTGAGTAGTTCTGGTTAATTAAACTTTTTGGTTAGTAGAGAGTCACTGCATGAATCACCAATTTTTAGGGAAGTACAATAAAATATTCTTTTTTTTTTTACAATAAAATATTCTTAACACAAAATTATGGTAGACTTCTTTGGGGGTTGTAATTTTGAACTCAAATTCCTAGTTTAACATTATAAATGTGGGGGTGGGGTAGAAGAGGCAAGCTTTTGTGATGATTTCTGACTGCCTATCATTTTTTTTTTTTAAAGATTTTATTTATTTATTTGACAGAGAGAGACACAGCAAGAGAGGGAACACAAGCAGGGGGAGCGGGAGAGGGAGAAGCAGGCTCCCCGCTGAGCAGGGAGCCTGATGTGGGACTCGATCCCAGGACCCTGGGACCATGACCTGAGCCGAAGGCAGACGCTTAACCACTGAGCCACCCAGGTGCCCCCTATCATTTTTTTAAAATTGATATTCCATTGTAGAGTCAAAGAAGAAGGCTTTGTACCAAGTCCAGCAATTTGTGTTTGCTCTCAACTGGATCCAGTTGACATATCATAGTGTCAAGATATGCCACCATACTAAGAATGGAAGGATCTGAGGCACTGGTCCTTCAAATGACAACATGAACCTCAGGTCAAGAGAGACTGGTGAATGAGTAAAGAGAAAGGAAGACAGCTGCATATATGTCCCTTGCTCTGAAAATATCCTTTCAAGGCTATGAAGATCACTTGCCCTTCATCTGAGCATTATGAATTTGACTTACAGAGGGATACAAGTGTAGAAGTCTGAAATCAGTATCACCGGGACAAAGTCTAGATGATGGCAGGGCTCACTTCTCCCAGGGGCTCTAGAGGGGGATCCACTTCTGGCCTCTCCCAGCTCGGGTGGTTGCCGGCCTCCCTTGGCTTGTGGCCCCATCACCCAATCTTTTCTCTTCTATGTGTGCTCTCCATCAACTCTCTCTTACGAGGATGCTTGTGATTATGGTGAGTTAGGGCCCACCCTGGAGAGTCTTCCCATCTCCAGATCCTTAATTTAATTTCATGTGCCAAGATCCTTTCTCCAGGTAAGTGAAATTCATACATTCTAGGAAGACCTGAATTCTTTGGAGGCCATTTTCAGCCTACTACACCTGTCAAACTCTGTTTTGTTTCCTTGTCTCTACCTCATCATATTTAGAGACACATTTGGTGAAGCCCCGTTTCTCTACCCTGCTTACCTTTTCTTTTTATTTTCACTTTTATTGTATTTAGTTTTGGTGATACCTCTTTGTATCCAGCTCATTTTTCTAAAGTCAGGGCTAATGTTCCCAAGGGACCCATTTGACTCTGTCATAAGTTGTGATAATATAACAGAGTGAGGTCGTTATAACCTGCTTAATTTCCTTAATTTCATAAATAGCAAAAACTTGCTCTTGAACATATATTTACCAATGTAACTATAGAGTAAGTTTGGAAAAAAAAAAATGGCTGATAATCTCCTGACCCTAACACAAAGTTATTATCTTTTCCAGGCATGTCCTTTTACTCTTTTCCATATTTTTAAAGGTTGCAATAGCAACATGATCACTGGTAACCTAGAATTCATACTATTCTATCAAGTAGATATCCCACAATTCAATTAACAATTTCCTTAGTATGGGCCATTTAGGTTGCTTATAATTATTCACTATTATAATAAGGTTAGGAGGTACAACATTGTGGTGCCTTGTGACAAAAAATTTTAGAATGCTTGCCTGGTAGAAAATGCATTGTGGAGTCAGCAGTGTTGGGCTGTCCCTTATGGGCCATCATCACCTGGGCTGAGCCCTGGTGGGTACAGCCGTGCATGGAGGACTTAACGCCTGGTGTCTCCTCCACTTCAGTAAATGACTGCCCTTGGCTGCCTGTGGTTTTCATTCACTCTGTAAATGGGATCCTTAAACCGGGCCCTGGATACTAGAATAAAATGTACAACACCTTTCCATTTATAGTTTATTCAGTAATAGTGACATTATGGGGCAACTGGTATAACTCCATGATGCTTTCTAAATCCCTAAGAAAACGGGAGTGTTTTTTTAAAGATTGATTTATTTATTTAAGAGAGAGAGAGAGAAAGAGCATGGAAGGGAGGGGCAGAGGGAGAGGGAATTTTAAGCAGACTCAGCTCACAATGGAGCCCGATGGGGGGCTCGATCCATTGACCCCGAGATCACGACCAGAGCAGAAACCAAGTCGGTTGCTGAACTGACTGTGCCACCCAGGTGCCTAGAAAGCTGAAGTATTAATGAGAAAAAAATGTATATACTTTTTATTCCATAAAAATGTTAGCATGAGAGAAGAATACATGAGGAATGAAAATGAGCCCAATTTTTCATAGTGTGTCAGTCCATTCTTGGTAGGAAATTGGGTATTTTTCACTCCTTTAGACCACTAGATCACTTTCATTCAGTATGTACATTCATTTAGTACAATTAAAGTCATATGTAGAATACACTGGGTTTTATCCTAGAAGCCAAAAAAAAGTAGTTTTGCTTTCTGGCATGTCTTTCTGGGAGGAAACTAGGAATGAAACAGACTTCACAGAAAGCACTGTTGGTAATGTCACCCAGGAAAAAAGATGTATGCGTAAACACAGCATTCTTCTGGATGGAGTTCCTTAACAAAAGACAGGACAAGAGAGTGAGAGAGAGGGATTGTCTGAAAAACACTGAAAGACTGGGATTAATTTCAGGTTCAAAACCAAATCCTCTGTGGCTTTCTTGACAAAGCTGACAATGTGGATTTTTCCCAGGCACAGTGGTACTCAGCGGGAAATTCAGGATGGTTGCTTTATTTGGGGACCGTTGGATGTATCTGACAGTTATCCTGGCCAATATGTAGTTTTTTCATTATTTTTTTTTTTTAACATTTGTGAAGGGTTCATATCTTTCTGACATGTTAGAGAAGCCCGATAAATATCTGTTGAATTGAACTGAGTTTAAAAGGTTTTTTTTTTAAGATTTTATTTTTAAGTAATCTTTATACCCAGCATGGGGCTTGAACTCACAACCCCAAGATCAAGAGTCACATCCTCCACTGACTGAGTGAGCCAGACATCCCGAGTTTAAAAGAATTTTGATCCTGGTACCTGGGTAAATTATAAGATGAAGGAGGGTGATTTTCTGTTGGTAGATAAGTACTCAGACAGGAATTAGAACTGGAAATCGAGGTCAGATTTCTCATTTTACAGAAGGGAAAGTGAGGTCAAGAGTTGCAGAGTAGCTTGGAAAAATCTCTCTGGTGGGGGAAGCTGACACTGTCCAGCAAGGAAGCAAAACCCAGGCTGATGATAGATACACTGCTTATATATGCAGACTGCATGGGAGCCAAGGGCCTTCTTGTCCCCTCTTCAGTATCTGTGGGGAAGGCTTCTTGAAATGGTTTTTTTTTTTTTTAATTGGTTTTTATCATGTGCTATGTTGGCTTGTGAATAGGTTAAGTCATGTCTGAAACACAAATTTAAAGGAATTAGAAAAAAAAATAAAAATAAAACAGATTTGCATAAGAAATACCTAAAAGATAATGACCAGAATGAAGATGTGGTTTTCAAAATAATTTGGAAACTCTGATTTATGTGGTATTAGCTGAGGCATGCTGATGGTATTTATATTGCCAACTTAAACTTAGTTAAGAACAAATTGGGCAGTTTGGGGCTTATGCAACCCTTCAACTTTTCTTTCTTCTTCATGATACTTGCATTTTTAAAGATCATTTTATTTTTTTTATCCTCTTTTATAAAGGAATTTGCAAAGGAAGGGACAGCTGATGAAAGAATTTCCCTACCTAAGTGGCTCTGAGTAAGACTTGTGGAGGAAAACAGAGCAATTGGCAAAAAGGAGCTTTGGGCTTCTCTGCAAATTTCACTTAGGGAACTCTTAATCACAATAACCTGAAACACTGAAAGAGGGTGAGAGTATGTATACAGTTGAAAGGTGCTTCATGTCCAGCATCAATTGGCAAAGAGAAGCTGATCCTTTTGTTCTTAACTTTTGATTTAATTGGTGACAATGGCTTTCATTAGCTTCAGAAACAAAGTAAAAGAAAATAGGAAAAGGAAAATAAGAGCACAGTCTAATCCTTTCTGGGCTCAATCCTTTCTCTGTATATGTGTCTCTCTCTCTATATATATCCATACAGCCACATAAACTCTATTTGCACATATCACCAGAATATATATAACACAATGACAGTACAATATCACTGATATCTCAGAGTTGCTAAGTTCTAAATGTGTACAGTTTCATTCTGTTGTTAAGAGACGTCTTTTGGGTGTTTAAGTCCTTAAAGTCTTTCAATCAAATGAACTACAAGCACTCTGCTTACAGTCAGATGGCGTCATTGATGAAAATGGTGGTTTTATGTGGTTCTCCAAGCACTGCACCCACTGGCATCTGGAGAACTAATTCAAACCTCTCTGGGCCCTCCAAGATGGGCTGTCCCAGGTCATCAAGGATCATCACTTGGAATATCTGCAGATGCACTCCCGGAGCAAAGGTGAGATTTCGGCTGATGCCAACATAATCTATTCCAGCTAGTGGGAAAGGCAAAGTCAAGAGTGAGACTGTAGGATTCATTGTCATAAGTTTTCCTTCAGAGAAAAATTTCCTTCAGAGAAAAATAGCATTCTCTTATGTACACAGCACCCTCAGAATCATATTTTGTGGGCTCAATGCCCAAGAAGGGCAAGTTCCCATATTCTACCAAATGCCATGATAGTCACTCATCCATGAACATGGGCTGTCCTCATCAGGGCTCTCCATGTTGAGACCAAGCACATTACCTTCCAAACACTTCCACAAAAATCTCACTGATAGACTGAAGCCTCTCTGAAAGCAACTTCAATTTGTAATAAAGAACTTCACATTTTTAATTTTTAATTGTTAAAGTCACTATCATGAATTTTATTTTCATTAGGTTTCACTCATTCACCTTTGCCAGATATTTGGTTAATCTTACCACATTCTGCTTGGTTTTACTAAGGCATGGAGTTTCTGCTGCTTTCTGGGTTATTAATTATTTTGTAAGTTGGGTCACCTGATCCTATAGCTTCTTTACTACTTATTTAAAAAGTCATCAAATGTAATGATAGCAATAAATTATAACCAATGGAATAAAATAGAAAACCTTAAGTAATATAAATAAATATGCTAATCAAGGAACAGAATATTTATATTGTCTCAAGGCATCTCTCCATAAAATATTTATTAATTGCAAAGGAAGAAAAACAACTTCATAGTGGAGAAACCTGGCAGATACCACCTTAACCAAGTGATCAAAGTTAACACCACCATTGATAGGATAAATGGAAACTGTGTGCCATTTGATAGAATCCAACGAGAACACAGTGTCATCTCTGCAAACATTCCTGCCAAAGATGCAGAGCCTGAATCTAATTATAAGGAAACATCAGACAAGCCCAAGCTGGGGGACATTTTACATGCTACCAAACCTGGTAATCTTCAAAAATATCAAGGTCATGAAAGTCAAGGAAAGACAAGGAACTATTTCAGGTTGAAAGAAACTCAATAGACATGACAACTAAATAGAGTGGGAGTCTCAACTGGACTCTTTTGCTGTAGAGAATGACTGGGCAACACCTGGTGGATCTCGAATGAGGTCTGAGGACTGGACTGTGGTAATGTATCAGGTTAAGTTCCTGATTTCATGCTTGCATTGTGGTCACAGAGGAGAATGCCTTTGTAGAAATGGCATTCTAAGTTTTCATAGATGATTCCAATTTATTGACAACTTGCTCTCAATGATTCAGGAAAAAAAGTGTTTTTTCACTGTACTTGTCGCTTTTCTGTAAGTTTGAGATTGTTGCAAAGATATTTTTTCTTTTTTTTTAAGATTTTATTTATTCATGAGAGAGAGAGAGAGAGAGAGAGCAAAAGGAGGGGGGGGGGGGGGTTGGCGGGGCAGAGGGACAAGTAGACTCCAAGCCCAGCATAGAGCCTGACTCGGGATCATGACTTGAGCCAAAGTCAGAAGCTTAACCGACTGAGCCACCCAGGCGCCCACGAAGATATTTTTCTAAAAAGCCATTAAATAATTATGATAAGAAAAACAAAACAAGATTACACTGAAAAGTGCCAAGGCAGAGAGTAAGGGAGATAGACCTTGGGATCTTCTGCACTATGGTTTGGATCTTGAGTCCATCGCTTACTTGTACAAACTATTTAACCTCCTTGAGTCTCAGTTTCTTTAACTGCAAAATGGGGATAATTATTGCTATTTTACAAGGTTGCTAAGATGATTAGCTATAATACAGGAAGGATTCTAGCATGGAGTCTGGCAAATAGTAGGCATCTAGTACAAAGAAATTATAATTATTATTTATGTAACAAGTTATAATGATATAGTTAACCACATATGCATAATTATTATTGTGAATTAACCAAGCTGAGCAGATGCATTACTTCTATTAGTCCATCTCTACCTGAGAGCTTACAGAAGGGTCATTACTTGCGTGCAAGGGGATTTATCTAAATGAACTCGAGGGGCTCAGTCGGGTAAGTGTCGGCATTCGGCTCGGGTCATAATGCCAGAGTACTGGGATCGAGCCCTGCGTCGGGCTCTCTGCTCACTGGGGAGCCTGCTTCTCCCTCTCCCTCTGCCACTCCCCTTGCTTGTGCTCTCTCTCTCTCTGTCAAATAAATAAATAAAAATCTTAAAAAAAAATAAAAAAAGTGTAAAAAAATAAATGAATTCGAATTTATTTTCCAACCAGAAGCCAAATAGCCCAATGAGCCAATTAGTCTATTTATTTTCATTTCCACAAACAGAGAGTAAAAAATGATCTTCTCTGAAAATTAAGAAAAAGAAAGAAAAGAAAAAAAAAGCAAAAAAATTACTTGTAAGCATCATTACTAGTGTCATGTACCATATGCTATGATATAGTCACTGGAGGGTTATAACCTGTGAATTCTTCCAAAAGCAAGCACTGTGCTCTAAACCCAATTGGCTGTCTTTATTTCCCTTAACTTTCTGGGTACATGCTGAAACTGGGTTTGCATTTTCAGAGGTAAATGCCTATTTTACTCTCTTTATGCCTCATTGGTTAGTATAGGCTTTTATATTGTTGGGTTTTATTTGCAGGATTTGTGCTTTTCTCTTAAAATATTCTCACTGACTAGATGATGCTAGTCCTGAACTAACTGATCGCCCATAACCCAGAAGACTAAAAGGTCTCAGGTGGCAAAAGAGAAAATGTGGGTATCAATGTAATTGGAAATTTCCCCTTCTTTTCCTGTTGAATTCTTCTTTGCTCTTGGGGTTATTTTTTGGTAAAGCAGCTGACAGGCTCCCCAGAGGAAGTTTTATTCAGAACTGCCTAGCTCCTCTTATGGCCAGGCCCTGATTGTCCCTATCAAGAGAGGCAAAGATGAGTGGGACATGAGGACATGCTGCTTGAAGCCAAGGAAAACGCCTAAGTCCGAATGCAAACCTCCTATCCTTCTAGGGTCTTAACAGGGGCCTGGATTTTCCCAGGAGATGGGCCTTGCTCAGCAATTAAAAGGGTACCTTGGTCTAAAATACTGTTTTGAGCAGCTTACAGTATCTACAAATATTCTGAACTCTGGAAAATTAATTTGGGTCCATGACAAGCCAGTGGGTAAAGAATGAATCATAAAAGTTACTGTTTGAATAGTCATTCATATGCAGACCATTTATGCGCTCAGGTAGGAGAAACTTAAAATCAAAGTCTATCAACAAAGACCAGGCATACTACACTTGATAGACTAGACCCCACCCTATACGTATATCTTGATAATGATATAATTTTTAAATGGCCCTCTCACCTTCTGCTGCTGCTGGCTCTGTCTTCCTGGAGCGCACAGTGACAGACGACGCTTGGGAAAGGTCAGGGCCTGTCCTCCAGACACAGATCTCCACGGAGCCAGCCCTTTCCTCCACATGATACTCGGCATCCCCGAAGCGCAGGGTAGGCTCTAGGGAGGCATCGAAGGACAGACTGAGAATACTTCAGCCCTCCAGGCCAACTATCTCGTTGGTTCCTGCGACCCTGGGTGTTTGTCACAATCATCAGACTTGACAGATCCCACAGGCTCGAGGAGAAAACAACAAAACACACACACACACACACACACACACACGCACGCACCATGTCACAAATGTGATTCCAGGAGGTGCAGTGAGATAAGATCGGTTAGAAATTTATTCATTTTTCCATTTCAAGAGATTTCTGTCGTATAAAGAAATTGCCCTGTGGGGGAAAACTGGCCAGCTAGCTGTAACTCAGGCACATCAGCTATTATTTGGGAAAAGATGGCGTGCAATTTAGAAGGCTTCTTCTCAGGAGAAGTTGCTCTTTATGTTGGGGGACAGTCCATCCAGGGTTCTGAATTCGGGGACTGCTTCTGTTCCTTTTCTCATGACATTTGTTGACCACAGGGATGGACAGAAATGCTGGGGGGAGGCAGGGTCCCATCAGCTGAGGCGCCAGAAATGCTCCCCTGGAGGCAGAGAAGGGGCTCCTTAGAAAGAGAAGGTTGAAGGAAGCCCGAGTGGGCATCAGACTTTGGGGGTCAGGTGCAAGAGTAGTGTACATCTCCTGAAGGCGGGGAGTCTGACAATGAGAAAGTTGGGATTTTTATGGGCATCCCTGTTTATATCTAGTTCTCTGTGTTTCAGGAAGTCGCCTATGAACTTAGCTGACTGTTTAAACCTTGTACAAGGTCTAGCTGGTATACTAGATGTGCTGCCATGAAAAGATTTGAAATGAATGTTTGTTTAGACTGTGAAATCTGGAGGCAAAAAAATGTAAACACCAGGAAGCAGCTTCCCCACGGAGGCACGACCCCCGAGATGGTAAATGGAAAATTAACATCATAGATATGACACCTTTGCAAGCATAATGCAATACAGAAGCATATCTGAGTTAAATTTAAAAAATTTGGAAGGTAGAAATCAAGTTAATAAGTATTATCTTCTCAGGATGTATGTTAGTAGATTTCTTAATGTTGAGGAATGTTTTACTGTAAGTTTTACCATGGTGTACAAGGCTTCTCTCCTTACCTGACTGGAGTCCATTTTTTCTGGAATCACTGGGCACCACAACTGGCCCTGTGCCCTGTTGCACCAAACAGCTCACCATGTACCCAACACACCATGTGTTTAGGGGCCTCCATTGTTGCTGGTGATGTTCTCTGAGCTGGAACTCTCTTCCCAAAGTCCCAATTTCACACATTTCTACTCATTCTTTAAGACTGTGATTAAGAGTTACCTGCTTTGGGAAGCGTATATAACTCCCTCAAGAAATTAGGCATTCTTTACCCCATGCTTAACATTTTGAATAGCTCTATAGCTGCGATGATGGGCCACATTTGCTATTGGTTCACCTCGGGTGTCCCGCAGGTGGGAGGCCTGCACTCAGAGAAGGGGGCGGATCCTCTTTTTTCTTCTTGCCAAGACCTTTCACACCATCTCCCTATTGCTGCTGATGAATGTTTCTGATACCTTTGGGCTTGGGACAGGAAAGAGGGAGGAGAGGCAAGAGGAGCAGGGAAGTTTTTTCTTGGTAGGTATTATCATGGTGATCACACTCTCTGGTCTTAGATGATGGAAGAAAACGGATTCTGTTTCTCATGGGCACTTTTGTGTGTTCTGTGGAGACCCCTCACTCCCATAGTTGGGTATTTCTCATCTGCTGCTCTCTTGAGGATGATGCCTCTCTATTCTTGCTGGTCACTTAATCCTCCCTCAACCTATTAGCGTTGACAATACTTCTGCTGAGGATTGTTCACCCCTCTAGATGGCGCTTTTAGACAAGCCCTAAGACAAGTTCATTCCTGTTCTCTCTTGTGTGTGAGGCTCACATTTGGTCCATGGCAACCCTCCTGCCACCGTTGCCTTGATCAACTCTAGGAACACTGTCTAATCCTGATGCAGCCTCTCTCTTTTGCTCATCCCTCAGAGCAGCCAACCAGTTTGTCTCCTACGTTGTGATGTTCCAGGTAAAGCCAGACCTCCATTCACTGTGTCTTCCATATTGCACATGACACACATTACTTCCCAAATGGTTTCCTTAGAACTCTTTCTTCCGATTTATGAATTTGGGGAAAAGTTAAAATGTTAAAGCTAACAAGCTCACACGTTGCTCTGTATTTTTCTTAGAACCATACAAACTTTTCAGGGTCAATGACCCAAAATCCAAGTGTCTTTGCCCCCTTAGTGACACAGAGGCTAGTATATAATAAGTACTTAAGAATTTGTCGAATGGATAATTTTAACTCACTTCTGATATATTTTGAACTTATTACAAAGGTTTTCTTCTAAAAAAAGTTGGGACAAAGTGATCTGATTTTTTAGCACAGAACTTATTCTGTATGGTATCAGGAAAGGGCAAGAGGTAAGAAAGGGAAAACACATTTGGGTCACTTACAATGCTGTGCAGAGAAAAAATGGATCAAGTCTCTATGAATATAGTCAGATACAAGATGTAAGAGGAGGATGGTGTCACTTAGAGGAAAAATCATGAAACTCTTCTGGGATGCTCTGTATATTGAGCATCAGGGGATTTGTTGAAATAGAGGAAACAGCTCCTCTACGTTGTCCAGCAGTATCTCTAGTTCTCTTTGGCCTCGCTCTGTCTAAAGAACTGAGACAGTTTTTAAGGCAGTAATCCTTAAGGGTGGGCAGTTATGAGAGTATGATGTTTTGACCACATCATGCTTACATTAAATTGATTCCACAGCCATAGATGTATTTTTATCTCCTTTCAAAGAGAATGCTCTTTAAATGGAAATAGGGAAAAGGAATATGACAAGTTGGGAAGTGAAGCTCTCAAAAGAGACCATCATTTAAAATTAATTCAATGTCCAGATTCAGAGAAATTTCATGACAAGGTCCAAAAGGGACTTGCAGATGAAGTGACAGAAACACTATTGGTAAACTTGGAGAAACCACTCAGGACAAGATAGATGTCAAAAGATGGAAGATAGGAAAATGTTTTTTTTTCAGTTGCCTCAGCAGAGAAAATAAAATCTAGAAGCAAACTGGTAAGCTTAATCTCTAGAAAAAAAATCTAGAATAGCTTATTTAAAATGATTTCTGAATTCTTAGAAAAGAAAGAGGTGATGCCTATGAGTCAATATTAATTCTTTAATATCAGGCTTCATGTAGTCAAATTCAATTTTTTTTTGTTGTTCAGTTGAACATCTACTGAGCATCCTCTCTGCTCTAAGCACTCTGGTAGCTATGCGGATGTAGAGAAATACAAATTTTTTGTCGTTGAGGTGTTTTTGGTATGAGAGGGCAGCCACACCAATTTCAATCAGCTAACCCCTGAGTGCTTTGACAAAAGAAGAAACCAGCCTCAAGGCTCAGAGGAAGAGCATTGGGAGAAATAAAGCTAGATCTGAAAGATGAACAAGAATGGACCAGTGGGAAAGGTGGGAGGAATGTTTCAGAGTGACTAATATGGAAAAAGTCATACATGACTGAAGAAGCCCAGTGTCTGGGGAGAAATACAAGCGTTTGTTTCTTAGTGATGTATGAGATGAGAGTAAAGGGATGTTGGGAATGAATTAGAGAGGAAGATAGAAGCCAGATGCAGCAGGGACTTGGATCCATTTGAAGTAGATGCGTCTTTACTTTTTAGACTCTATATCATGTGGGAACCAATTTTAAGCAGTGGAAAGGTGGTTGGTTTTGTTGTTGTTATTGTTGTTGTCTCTGTACATCTGTCTACCTTCAGTGTGAGCCACAGATTTAAGGAAGAGTTAAGGCTACCAATTAGGAAGCTATTGCAATTATCCAGATGAGATATGAGCATGGTTTGAACTATGCACTAGTATTAGGGTGGAAGTGGGAGATGAGCAGCAGGCAGCGGTTGGATGTAGGGGCTTCTAAGATGATGCCCTGGGGATGTGGGAGTGGGACTGTCAATAACTTAGTTGGGAATATAAGAGGGGAAATAGCCTCTACTGGGGGTAAGAGAGGGCAAAATGATGGCATCTGATGGGATATCCAAGTAAATAGGTCTAGAAAGGCTTTAATGTATGAATCTGGAGTTCAAGAATCAGGTAAGGCCTGGAGATAAGATTTGAGAGTGTTAAGCACATAAGTTGGAGTCAATCCTGTAATATATGATATAATCATCCATATGGATGAATAAAGAGAATTGTAGTGGGGGCATCAACCCTTAGGGAGACTGGCAGAAAAGAAAGAGCTCAAAAAGACAAAAAAGAAAAGAAAGAAAAAGAAAGGAAGGAAGGGAGGAAGGAAGGAAGGAAGGGAGGAAGGAAGGAAGGAAGGAAGGAAGGAAGGAAGGAAGGAAGGAAGGAAGGAAGGAAAGAAGAAAAGGACTGATAGCGAAAGAGGAATAGAACCAGGGAAATCAAGAGCAGAGAGTAGTGAGAAGAATGAGTGGTCACAATGTCAAATGCAGCAAGCATATCCAGAAAGATATGTGCAAGCCAACAGTGGCAATCAGTGCAAAATAGCCAAAATACATCTTATGAAACTTTAAGCTGCAAAAAGTGAACTTGGCACCCAAGTTTAAGAATAAGAACTGAAATCAGTTTTTTTCTACTTGTGAAGAAAGTGGCAATTGTATTGCCATAAGAATAGCCCTATAAAGCATAGCGATGCTCTTTCTTCTGAATGGTTTCCTGGTTTTATAGCACTGCAATGTGTCTTTCAAGTTTTAAAAACATTTACATGTTGAAGTTTATCTTGGTCCATGCAATAGTATTAACCCCATAAAAAAAAAAGTTGGATGTGCCAAATTCACCAAAATGACACTTGGTTTATGTGCCATTTTTCTTTACAATGTTTTCTTAAACCTGTCATTATTCTGTTAGCTACCCATTTAATGATAAAGATACTAATCTAGCTGGCAATCTTTACAGGCAAATTTTATGCATGTTATACAAATCTTATTGCCTCAGGACAAAACTAACAGCCTTCTATGAAATTGGACATCAATTCTTTTTTTTGTAGCAGATTTTAAGTTTTCTTTTCTTTTTTTTTTTTTTAAGATTTTATTTGTCAGAGAGAGACAGAGAGCACAAGCAGGGGGAGTGGCAGGCAGGGGGAGAAGCAGACTCCCGGTAGAGCAGGGAGCCCAACGTGGGGCTCGATCCCAGGGCCCTGGGATCATGCCCTGAGCTGAAGGCAGACGCTTAACGACTGAGCCACCCAAGCAACCCGTAGATTATAAGTTTATAAAGCACATGTTAAAAACGGAAAGAAACATCCTCGGTAGAAAAGCAGAAACCTGCTGTAAGTGTTTATATATAAAACAGACACAATTTGTTAATTAACAAGTGTCCTCAGTTTCCTCCTGTCCCTGGCACTGTCCCTGGAAGCTAGGGTCCGAAGCCCAGTGAATGCATATGAAGCCTGCCATGCATTCAGCTAACACTTATTGGCCGTGGTCCGTGGTGTCTGCCCTCATGCAGCTGAGGTTTTTTTTATAAGGGTTCCTGTGGCAGGGTAGGGCCAGGATCTTGGGAGGTAAGGTTGCCTCTGCTTCTATATGATTTATTTTCTTAGCATTACTCCACGGTAGTTGCCTTTACAAAGGTATTCCTGTAGGTGACCCATTTGATAAGGATATATTTGATCTCTGTTTAAGGAAGCAAAACATTTCTCAGAATCTAGCTAAAGAGAATGAAAACACGTCATCCCTGAAAAGGTACAGTACAGTACAGGGAATATGGTCATTGGTATTGTAATAGTCGTGTATGGTGACCGATGGTAGCTATGCTGGTGATGAATGTAACAACATATAGAGTTGTCAGATCACTGTGTTGTGAAACTAATGTAACATCGTGTGTCAACTATACTTCAACTAAAAAAATTATCTAAAAAACCCCAAACGAACCAAACCAAACAAAACCCATTTCATCCCAATTCTAACTAGAAAAAAGAGAGTTTTCCTTCGACTTACTTGAGTACATCTTCAGATTGCTGGATACGGTGTCACCAGTTGGCCAAAAGAAAACATGCTTTCGTTACAAGATGATAGACGTAACAGGTCTGATTAAAGAAAGCACTATTGGTACTTAACGAATGCCTGGACTGTGGCCAATTACATACAAAATCGTAACCTTGGAAAAAGACCATGGACTTTCCTCCCTTTTTCCCAAAATGTCAATTTTGTATGACACTTGTTTTTATTCCTGACTGAAATGACAACTATATTACTACCTGAGACACACAACACATTAGAGTTTGATAAAAGTCTAATGCTTCAAAACTGAATTAGAGGAATTATTGCTTCACATCAGCATTTCAAAAGATCATAATCATGTGGTTAGCTACGCCTAGAGCACTGTGGATGTTTTCTCAAGGAGGAGATGAAGTAGTTCCAAAGGAACCTTTAGCATCATGAATGGCAAAATCTCCGACTATCTTTAGTCTAAAGATAGATTAAAATGGAAATAGTACCGTAGTAGTCACTCAAGGGCACCTGCTAAATGAGCACCTGCTGGGGACCCAAAAGGGGAGGAAGTCACACTTTGGAATTTTACAGAACACCTTTTTGGAAATATCATTAATTCCGGCCATGGAGATTGGGATATCCTAGGGCGCTGACTCAGTAGAGTCAATCTTGGGCTACGGGGAATGTCACCAGGCCGCCTCAGGAGAGTGGGGCTAGATTAGTAGGGTCACATGTGTAGCAAAACTGTTTTAGCTGAAGTTCACTCTGTGTGGAACCTGGAAAAGAGAAAGCAGCCAGAAGAAAGAATGGGCTGCCCATTTTCAGCCATATTAAAGGAATTATTATTCTGACCACGGACCTTGAGGGTCCAGGAGCCCTGGCCATATTTGCCCAGGGGTAGAGGTGGTTCTGTGGCTTGATGGTGTTGCTAAGATCCCACACTTATCAAACAATTTCCTGCTTATAAGGTCGCTGACCGTGTAGAGTCTCCTTTAAGAAGAACGTATGTTAACGAGTGGGTATTGGGGTTTTTCAAGCTTAGCAAAGTGTTCAGTTGTCAATAAATGTTATAGGATCTGAATGCAAGTTTCCTGGATTCAGCAATTATTAACAGTGACTTGCTCAGAAAAATGTGTAGTGATTAAGATTGTTTATACTGAACTAAAAATCTTCCACCATTACTTTTGCACATGATTTTTTTTTCCCCATTCAAAAACCTTCATGAGTTTGAGAATAGTCAAATAAGAGATCAAGTCAGATGTGATAGAAGGCAGGAGAAAGACCTTTATGACTTTGTGGCCCTATCCTAAGCGCACAGTAGGCCATGGTAAATGTTTCTTGAATGAATTAATTACTTAAGTATCTACTAAAATCATTTCAAATAATACTGCAAGTTAACAACTGTATCATATACTGGACTTTGTGTTGATTTTCTTCCCTTTTTGTTCTATTTTTTTCCTTTTCTTTTTATATTTGGCGTTGGAGGGTTTCACCATTTCTCTGTTCTAAACATGGGAAGATTTAAAACTACTACGGTTTTAAAGTAAAAAGTAAGTGGGGATATGTCAGCGCTCAAAGAGAAAATATTTCTTCAAGAAATAGATACTAAGACTTTTATTTATTTTTGCACATTCCTGTTAGAGGCTGTTAGGGTCTAACACGATGCCTGGAGGCCAGCAAAGAGGAAGCCAGGTCCAGCTACTGGCAGAGTCAGAGGCCAGTCCTGGCAGCGCCCCAAAACAAAGTCACAGGAAGTCAGATCAACCCAGACAGGCCCAAGAAGGCTGACAAGGCAGGCTGGAACTCCCCGACCAAACAAGGAAGACAAGGCCCGAAACCCCTCTCCCAGAAGTCCCCGCCCCAAGTAATGAATATTCTACCCTCCTAGTTAACAATATTCAATAAAAGATAGAAACCCAAGCCTTGGGGTGTGTATCTCTCTCTGCCTCTCTGTCTCTCTGTCTCTGTCTCTCTCCCTTGCCTGCTCTCACATCTTGAGAGTGTAATTTTGCCTTAATAAACTTTCCTGCTTGTGTTGCTCATCGCTTGTGTTGTGTCCGTCCTTGAATTCTTTCTTGTGATAAGACCAAGTGGCTTCCGCAACATCTTTGGGACTCGCTGGGTCTGGGCCTCAGGGCCCGGGGTCTCCCCAGTTCACCTAGCAACATTCCTTAGTACAGTTACCCCCTACACGTTAGTCCCATTTAGTTCATCTTACTTTGTTGTTCACATAATGACCCTGTTGTTCATATAATGCCATGGCACTAACAAAATTCATCTCAGGCATTTCTGGCTTTTGCTACTGGAATTTGATTAGTCAGTCTATTGTAACAGTGGCCACCATGACTTAAAGATGTAAGTTTATTACTTGAAATATAAACAACACAGTCAAAGAGAGAGAAAAATGTAGCCAAAATGGATTACCAGGAGATGCAGAGAATTAATGAAGAAAGCACTGATCATCTGTGGTTCCATCATCACATTTTTCTCTCACTGATCCTCCTGCCTCTCTTTTATAAGGACCTTTGTGATTATATTGGGCTTACTTCGATAATCCAGGCTAATCTATCCATCTCAGGATCCCCAATTTAATCCCATCTACAGTCTTTCCCAAGTAAGGTAACATACTAATGAATTTTAGGGATTAGGACATGGATTTATTTGGGGGCCATTAATCCACTTACCACACTGACCAATGGACTTGAATATCCAACCCCTTGACAGCCATTCATTTCTTACTATACATACAAACACTGACATTTGGGTTAGGAAGTTCTGTCCAAGTTCTTCTGTGAGGTGGTTCCAAGAGTAAACTCACTTTTGAGCACACTAACAAAGTTGTAGTCCATGTCGAGCCCTGTGAATTTGCTTGTTTAACTCTGATGTCTGTTGAATCATTTATGACTATCTCTGGTGTTTGTAATTTTAGGGGACACTCTGGTTTTTTGATAAACTCTTAGAAAGAGTTAGGTAAAGACATTGCAGGAAACATACTTCTTATTGGGAAAAAAGAGAATCATTAAAGGTCAGACAATCTTATTCTTTACTTTTGCTTTAGTTTTTCAGGATGAGTCTTAAGAAACATGTCCTCCTAAATATGTGGGTGAGATTGTAATGTACTTCCTTATCAAAATATAACTCATTATATTCTTAGAAAATGTTAAAGCATGGAAAACTATATAGCTTTATTTTGGGGGTCTCCTAGCACCCAAGTAGGGAAAAATAGCATGAGTCAAACAATAGAAATTTATTTATCTGGGGGAAACCTTGGAGAAATAGAAGACAAAATGGATAACCCGAATCACATAACCATTCGAGTTCAGTGATTAGCTCTGTTCTTTATCTGACTTTTTAGGAGTAAAATTTTAACAACAATTTTTAAGTTCATGACAAAATTTTATTTAAAAAATACTCAAATCTCCTACAGGATACTTCATTTTATGAGTATGAGTAATAATTAACTAAAGCCTTCATCTTAAAATGACTTCAAGAACCATCAAATTCTAGAGATAGAAGTGTCCCTAGAGACCACCCATTTAAACCTCCTTATTTTATGAATTGGGAAAAGGAGCCCCAGAGAACTCAACCTGCCCAAGGTCACCTGGAGCGGTAGTGGTGCCCAGGTTCAAGATCCAAGTCTCCAGGCTCCCAGTGCAAGCTTTCCTCACTCTGGCATTCCCCTTCCTGATTCTCCTTCTCCCCCTACCTAACCGCCCCTATCTTTTTTCTTGTGTACTTGGAGCTATAACTAGGTCCAGCAAAAAAAACTCAGATTGTACTGATACCACTCTTTCTGGCGATAGGGAAAGGTATCATAGTGAAAGGAAAAGGAAATTGAAGCTTTATTTTTATAGGTTTCAATCTTTTCATGTGAAGTCCTCCTCACCAGAGAAAACTGAGAATTGGTTATAAAAGGAAAGAGCTACTAAGAAAAAAAGTATGTAGAATAATCTAAGAAGTCCCTCCCTTTCTCTTCTTGTTTTGTGCTGAACTTCTCAGTCTCTGGAACTCAGTCCAGCAAACTTTCCCTACCTCTCAGTGAGAGTTAGATGCTCTAGCCATAATCCTAATCATAACCCCAATATTAAAAATAATCTAATCTGTCATTTGAGCTCCAAAAACCACATAACACCATATTATCATTCTTTCCTTTCAGACAGTTCCTATTTTTTACTGACTCTTCATATTTATCAAATAGACTTTGAGGTATTAGATTTTTCTGGAGTCTCAAACAATTAAATTTACTCAGATTTTCCTTCTCTTCTGTTGGGAAGACAACAGATAACTTATATGTAAGACTATGAATGACATTTCTCTTTCCAGAAAAATTGGATAATCAATATTGATATTCTTAGTAGACACTTCCTAATAACTCTTTGGCTTAGCAGAGAAGATAATACAAATTCTAAATTTCCATACAATGAAAAATCATACACATATTTGAAGAAAACAATAATTCTCTTAATTCTAATGGGGAAATTTTTGAAAAGAAAAGTATACAATGAAGGAAGCCTAGACCTCAGGGTCTATACTTACTCTTAGCCCTTGATATGTGTGAAAATATGTTTTGGAATGGAACTTAGTCCATGCTGATTTTTTTTTTCTTTTCAATGGAACAAAACTGGTCAATTGCACAACTCTGAGATTTTGTCCACAGGGCGCAACATCAACAAATAAACCCACTTTTAATTTCACTCATATCTTCTTTTGTTCTATGGTTGTTAGAAAAACATCATGTCACCCAGAACGTGGAGCACATCTGTCATACCAGCTAGAGTGTGTGCACTCTCCAGCCCCGACTCTGTGTTTATCCCTTGGCACCGCTCTCGGTTTCATGGAAGCTCTGGGCGTAGTCATAAAGCAGTCACCCTAATTTTGGGTCTGTGGTAGCAGCCAGTCTAATCCTGCCTAGATCTGAACACGGCAACTCACAGCCACTCAAATCCTGATGGAGGCATGTTTGAGAGGTGAAGCAGTCTGAGACTAGTAATAAACTAGTCTGATCTTGCCCCTGGCTTGACCCACATTTTCTCTTTTTGAAAGTGCCTCTTGTAGAAAGGGCAGTAGAGACCGAGGAAAATCATACTGGGCTTGATACTTAACTTTGGTCCTCTTCTTGGCTTCTTTTTAAGTCTTAGGTCACTTCTTTAGGCTATTTTTTTTTTTTAAGTAAAGTCATACACAAATATTTTATCTCCCTGAATTGCTATTTTGTTTTTGGTGTTGGTGATATCTATGTATTTGACAAGCCACGCACAGCTTTGGAGAAAGAGGAACACCAGTTATTCCTTTAATGGATACTTAAAGGGAGATTTGTCTCTCAACTGTTGAAGGACAGCGTAAGAAGAAGACAGTTATTGCCAAGAGTTGAAAGCAGGAAATGGACTTACCATCACCACGATCAGCCAGGATAACCACCCTGGTGGTGGGGAACTGGGCTCCCAGTCGCCCTCCCACTGGCAGGCTCAGGGAAACCCTAAAGGATTCCTCCTCTTCATAGAGGGAGTCATCGATGATCAAGACCCGGCAGCTCTTCTCAGCCTCATCCTTGTCAAAGTGGAGGATGCTGGTGTGGTCTTCTGGACGTGAGATGTAGTCAGAGAAAGATAATGCTGTTGAAGGAATGGAGCCTGTGGCAAAACCTATAGGAATATGAGATGGAACAGAGAAGGTGAGAAGAAACCTATGCTCCCACCACTGGTTCTTCAAACTGTTTTGAGGCAATAGCATTGAGCACAAGGCTGTATGAATTATAAATCACACTTATCTCTGACAGTCACAGATATTAATATTGTAATTAGAAGGCTTTCAGAACAGACCCTGTTTTTTTTTTTTTCTAAAGGTTTTTTTTTTATTTTGACAGAGAGAGAGAGGGTACAAGGAGGGGGAGTGGCAAGCAGAGGGAGAGGGAGAAGCAGACTCCCCGCTGAGCAGGGAGCCCGATGCGGGGCTCGATCCCAGGACCCTGGGATCATGACCTGAGCCAAAGGCAGATGCTTAACCATCTGAGCCACCCAGGCGCCCCTGGACCCTGTTTTTTTTGACACGATCCACAGTTAAAGTGGTCTCTAAACAGAGTATATATTGAATAAGGTCTGTTTGGATTAGGGGTTAAATAAACTGAAGGATCGTAAGACACTAGGCCTGGTTTCACTCAATTTGTTCATGTTACAGATGGGAAAACTGAAGTGCAGAGAGATGCGGACCAGAGAATGGGGCCGAGGTCGTGGTGCAGGTGTTTTCCTGCCCTGCCCTACCCTTCCCACCGCGGCAGAGCTGCAAGCCGCAGCGAGCAATCCGACTCCCACGCCCTGACTGGAGGTCTTTGCGTGGCACTGAAATGCAGCCACAAAAGTACCTGTTACTTTACAAGAAGTACAGGATTGATGGGAAGATTTCAGTTTGGATGTAGTGTGTTTTAAATTTTATTATAATAATTTACATACATTAACATTCACAAATTCACACGCACTATTTGATGAGTTTTGACAAATGTATACAGTCGTGTAATCTACACCACAGACATAACAGAACATTTTTATCCACCCCAGGAAGTTGGCGTATACCCCTTGCAACACCTCTCCTTCCCTGTCTCCCGACCCTGGAAACCACTAATCTGTCTTGTCACTACAGATTTACTTGCCTTTGTGAGAATTTCATATACATGAAATATACAGTTCTTGCTCTTCTAGGTCTGATTTCTCTCATTTAGCACAATGCTTTCGAGATGCATCAGGGTTTTTTTTTTTTTCCCTTTGTATTGCTGAATAGTATTCTCCATTGTATGGCTATACTAAAATTTGTTTTTCCATTTACCAGTTGATAATTCAGGTTTTTTTCAGTTTTTAGCTATTCTGAATAATGCTGCCATGAATATTCTAGTACAGGTCTTTGAGTGGATATATAATTTATTTCTCTTGAGTAAATACTTAGGAATAGGATTCCTGGGAATTAGTGCGATGTTTTTATTATGGTAAAAGAAACATAACCTAAAATTTACCATTTTGACCATTTTTGAGTGTACATATCAGTAGTGTCATCTGTTCACATTATTGTGAAATAGATATCCAGAATTTTTTTCGTCTTGCAAAGTGGAAACTCTATGCTCATTAAATAATAACTCTCCATTTCCTCCCCTCCACCCTGCCCCCAGTCTCTGGCAACCACCATGAATTCGTCAACTCTAGGTACTTTATGTAAGTGGAATTATATAGTATTTGTCTTTTTTTGTGACTGGCTTGTTTCACTGAGCACAGTGTCCTCAAGATTCATCCATGTTGTAGCATGTAAGGGGATTTTCTTCTTTTTTAAGGCTGAGTAATAGTCCATTGTATGTTTATCTATCCATTTGTCCATGAATACTTGGGTTGCTTCACCTTGGCTATTGTGAATAATGTTGCTACGAATAAGGGTGTGCAAATATCTCTTCAATTTTGCTTTTAACTTCTTTGGATACATACCCAGAAGTGGGGTTGCTGGACCATATAGCGGTTCTATTTTTAATTTTTTTTAAAGATTTTTTAAATTTATTTGACAGAGAGAGACACAGCGAGAGAGGGAACACAAACAGGGGGAGTGGGAGAGGGAGAAGCAGGCTTCCCACTGAGCAGGGAGCCCGATGTGGGACTCGATCCCAAGACCCTGGGATCATGACCTGAGCCGGAGGCAGACGTCCAATGACTGAGGCACCCAGGCACCCCTATTTTTAATTTTTTGAGCAACCTCTGTGCTGTCTTCCATAGCAGCTGTGCCATCTTATAATCCCCATCAATAGTTCAAGTCAGTGCATTTTTTTGCAGTATTAAAAAAATAACAACACAGATTGAGAGCTAAAAGAGTAAAAATTCGTCACAGTAATTTAAATGTTTTAGGCAGACCAAATTTAGGTAGAATAAAGACTGTGTAAAATAACGCAATATGTTAAATAAGCAATTTTTGAAAAGCCTAAATATTTCCCAACACACTTCTCCTTAATGAGAAGCAGTGGGGATATGACAGTGAACTTCTGAACTGACACTCTAGTCTTGCAAGGGTCTCTCTTGCTTGTAGCCGTGGTGTATGCATATAACATGCGGGCTAACACCAATGTCCGCTGTGTTCTTGCTAATGGGAATCAGCATAAATACAAGTTGATATCTACGGGTGTGTGTTGCATGTATATGTACAGCTTGTTAAAAAATGAAAATGCTTTCCAAATTGACTTCCTAGGTTTTGCTCAAAGGGGCACTAACTCACAAAATATTTCAGGATGATTTTTCAATAGAACAAATTTTAGAATTACCAGGTCGCGACAAGTGGACTGTTTTGTTATTCTGGAAACCGAAAGAAAAGGTCAGAGTCGGAGGGATTGATGAGAATAAAGCTTGTGCACAAAAGCAGAGGGCAAGAACTGCTAGACCTGGATAGCTACAGGGGGGTGAGCATTTGCTGGGACAGCTAGCCAAGTTTCAGGGCCAGACTGTGCCTTGAACTTTATTCCTTCATGACATTCCCTCCCGCTTCAGTCCTGTGAAATCTATGCACCGAAAAGCTCTCTGAGCCAAATCAGGAAGGAGAGGTTGGCCCTTAACATGTCAGAGACAGAGACATCAGCAAGGGCTAGAGAGAGGCATCCCCAGCAAAACAGAGAGGTGAGTGGCTCCAATAAAGAAAGCTCACAGGACACGATGACACACTGTTGGGGAGACTTCTTATGCTTCAGGATATACACAAAAAATGGGAAAAAGGTCAATAACTCTTACAATAATCTGATGAGATAACAAACAACCTTTGGGATGCTTTTTTAAGAGTGCAAAGTTTAAAAGGGGTTATACATGAGAATACACTTTTTTTCCCCCTAGTGATCTGGCTTGCCGAATGTTGATATGACAGCAGATGTGAGAAAACAACCTTATCAGAATCTGCACATTTAGCATCTCAGGATAAATACCAAAAGCAGATACACACTGGACTTGTATAGTGAGTATCTAATGCTGTCTTTATTAAATGGCAACTATCTTTATTAAATCTCTTTCGTAATATATTTTGTCTAGTGAATGGTCAAATAATGATTTATCATAGTTCATAAAACAGAAGTGATTGGGATTTTCCCCTTTTCTGTTCAATTTTTTCAGCTGGCTGATCCACTTGGTGAAGTAGACATTCATTTAATTAGGTAGTTTTCTGGATTCAGTGAAAGATTGAAATATAATTCTTATTGAAAATCATTTGGCTGTGGAACTCTACTAAAACAAAAAGTGAAACAATACATTTTAGCATTTTTTTTAGCAAGTTTTAAAAAAAAGATTTATTTATTTATTCTTAGACAGAGAGGGAGAGAGAGAGCGTGTGTGCATGCGGGGGCAGGAGCAGAGGGAGACAGAGAACCTCAAGCAGACTCCCTGCTGAGCGTGGAGCCCGACCCTGGGGCTCGGTCCGAGGACCCTGAGATCATGACCTGAGCCAAAATCAAGAGTCTGCCGCTTAACTGACTCAGCTGCCCAGGCGCCCCTAGCAAAAATTTTTAAAACACCTAGTGTTGATAGAAGAGAGTCTAATTTGCATATCATTTAATAAAAAAAATTCAGTTTATCTAAATGGCCCATTCTTCCTAGGATTCTGGAACTTTCAGTTTGGAAAACCAATGATGTAATAGTCAAGAACAGAGAATACTGGTATTTATTTTAGTTTAAATAAAAAGCACTGTTTTATTGGTAGCAAGTTAAGAATTCCCAGGATTTAAGAGAGAAAATTCTGTTCTGAGAACATTAAATATAACCTGAGGTATAAGAACAGGTCCTTGGCAATGGTTTGTGCATATCTCCTATGTAATAGTGAAGCATGTCCAAGGAGTATGAATGGTGTTCCAGGTTGTTTTCAAAAAGATGCTTTAGCAACTGAGCCTCAAGTCTTATAGGGCCACTAGCCAGTGGTTGTGTTATAGCATTTTTACAAGGAACATTAGAGAAGGCTCTCATATAATATGTCCCTTGTTGTTTGTGGAGGTAGATTATGAGGCAGGATGGACTGTCTTAGTGAGTATCGCTTAGTTTTCCAAAATTAAGGTTAGACCCAAGGATTCATTTAATACTAACCTAAGAACCACCCTCTCCCCTCCACCACCAGCATGAAGGTTCGCTGGTAACGTCTAACAACTGGCTCTCCTACATCAAAAACTGATGATGTACTATACAGTGGCTAACTAATATAAAAAAACCAAAAACCAAAAACCAAAAAACAACTGGCTCTCCAAATAAACAAAACACCCAAAAGCCCTGATCTGTAGTCTTTGCTGATTATTGTCATGTAAATATTCCCACCAGCCAGTTTCACTATGAATGTGAAGTCAGAACCTAGATTTGGGATGACAACGTACACAACTGACTCTTACCCACAGTTTCTAGCCGGATCCAGCATGCCACTGCATCCATAATGATGATGGCATAGATTTTCCCGGGTCCAAGCCCATCTCAGACATCACTGGGAGTCTGAGAATCTATGAAGTTATAGTAAAAAAAAAAAAATTGTTTCTTTACAGAGAGTATATATGGCTCCTTTTCTGTGGCTACATAGTACATTTGCTTTATAAAGGTCATAGATCATACTTAAAGTCAGAGAAAGCCCTATCAAGAAACTATACTAAAGGGCAATTGAATCACTATATTATGGTATTTGATAACTTTATGAGGTAGCGAGGCATTTTATCAATGAGAAAATTGAGGCAGGGAGCGCCCCGGTGACTTATCCGTGAGTCAAAGACACGTCTCCTGATGGGGCAGATTTTACTTCGCCACATTATCTTTAGTTATTATATTACTTAATTATATATTCTTTTAAACATACAAATTTCCTTTAGTATAGATTTTAAATAGGGCAGCAAGACAGGAAATCACCCATCTTTAAAAGCACAGCATTTGACTCCTGGTTGGAGCCGGTCTTAGTCAGAAGCCCCAGGCACAGTTCATGTCATGCCCAGGAGGGTCTGTGACTGGGACAGGTTGGGGAGCAAGTGGAGAGAAAGGAAGGGTGGGGAATGCTGGGCTGGAGTGGCACGGGAGCTCTGTCTAGAAGAGTCTTTGGGACACTCTCCCCAGTAGTTTGGCTGAAGAGGTACTCTGGGGTGCTCTCCCACTACAAAATATGCAGAAGAAATATTATTCTGGCTTTTCTCTGCTCATAGGAATAATGAAAATCATCAAGGGTCAGAATAAAACAAAAACAATATCCTAAAACCCCTAAACTCCAAATCCCATAAAACTAGAGAAGGGAATTCCATTTAGAAGCGGCGTGGTCCCGAGAGTAAGTACAGCATCAGCCCTGCAGGGGACGCTGTGCTCCACCAGGGAGCAGAATCTGAAACTCTGCAATTAAGCCTGGGGATGCAGGGGAGCAGGAGTGTTTCTGGGTCAGCACTGCTCTTAAATCCTGGAAGAAGCAACACAAATCCTCCTTGGAAGAAAGCCTCCTCAAGTAAAGCCCTCAGATCTTTCACAGATTCAGTCAAATAAAAGCGAGAAGATCTAGAACCCATAGAAAAGACAGATCACTGCAAAGATGACTTTAGACCATAGGCAGGCTTTTTAACAACAGTGGAAGGTGGAAGATGCTGAAACTTCAAAATGCTGGGAGAAAGTAACTATCAACCTAGAATTGCAAGACTGAGGTTGAAATAAAAACATATTCCAATAAACAAAAAACTGAAGTTTATCCTCCACAAGTCTCCAGTCAAGGACCTTCTAGATGATCTAAAGGAGCCCTCCGAGATGCAAGGTGTAGCTTCTATAACCTATATACACTCTTATAACCAAATAAATAGACACAGAATTTTTTTTAAGAAAAAAAAAAAAAAAGAGAGAAAGTCTTCTGTTTGGATGTGCTTGGAACCTGCTCGGAATAATCTGCTTTCTACCTCCTCCTTAACATGACCCGGAGAAACAGCCCAATCAAAGAAGTGGGGCTGGACCATGGCTTGTGGTTCACCACACAATCCTTTGCAAATGGATAAAGTCGATCATTTAAAAACCTCAACCTATTTGACTTGGGGCTGACCAAAACCACGGGATGATTCACTACCATTCCTGGACTGTTGGTTTTAGGTTCTGTGGTTTGCTCTTCATCAGCTGTTTTTTTCCTATAAGAGCAGCTTCCTAACAAGGAAGTGACTATTGAGAAGAAAAAGATGAACGACATCTATCTTAAGAATAAAACAGGGCCAAAAACTGACTTGCACACATCCGTTCCCAAGGTATCCTTGAGCTTAAAATGTTTCTCTAGAGAGTCATAGTTCTCCATCATGGAGGGAGTTAATCCCTCCAACTCTTCTTCTCCCAAACAATTTTTTTTTAATACAATGCCTCCATGTCATTGTCTGAGAATACTGATGATAGATATTATAGGCATGTAGCAAGGACAGGCAATGCCATGGCAGACTGGGACGTTAATGGTGGGACCTTGACATCCCCATCAAAGCACAACATAAAACTAGTCACTCCTTTCATCTACAGCAGGTGTAATATGCGTTCAGTGTTTGTGAATTACTACTAATGTACAAAGCATGAGTTTGCTTTCTGTTCAACTGTTCATACAGCTTATGCTTATTTTACTCATGAAAATAAGAATTGGTAAAGATTCACTTTAATAAGAATTCCATAAAGGTTTAAATAACCAAATTAAGGAGTGTCTGTGTGGTACAGTCAGTTAAGCGTCAGACTCTTGGTTTTGGCTCAGGTTGTGATCTTGGGGTCATAAGATCGAGCCCCCATTGGGCTCTGCACTCAGTGGGAAGTCTGCTTAAGACTCTCTCTCCCTCTCCCTCTGCCCCTTCCCCCATTCTCTCTCTCTCTAAAAAACAAATAAATAAATCTTTAAATAACCAAATTAAACTCTCACCCTCTGAGATTTTTAAGTATCTGTGTGGATTAGGTGAGGATAAATACCACAATGCCACTCAAATGTGCATACAAAATTTACAAGTTCTTGGTCTCTTGTGATTCCATAGAGGTGTGCAAGAATCAGGGTGTGACCATGAATGCCGTGGCTTTGTGCTCCAGGGAAGGACCTTGGCCCTGTCATACTTTTTAAACTTTTTTTTTTTTTAATTTTTTACTGAAAGCATGAGAACTGTCTTTTGTGTGGGTCAAGACTCAGGCACTGAGTACTATGAATTGTGTGTCTCCAGCTAAGTAGGGAGTTTTCTGGGACTATCAGTCTTGAACCTGGAGACCTTATCGGAAGTTGGGTCCCATTGAGGAGTTCTATGGGAAGCTAGATCTGGGTGTAGCTTCTTTCATGTGGGGCAGAGGCATCCCTTTATCCTAACTGACTCATGGCCAAGTCTTCTGAACTTCCTAGTTTGTTCTGCTGATCTTTCTACAATGTAGCTCTTTCCAGAAGCAGAGGGATGGGCAGACTTTGGTGGTCCTTTAGCAATTGCCACTGATCTTCCAGGTTGGGCTATTTACCACCTCTTTTCTCCCATTCACATCTGGTAAACTCTAGAATCCTTGTCTTCCACACAGTATGCATGTGGGCAGAGAATATGCCACTGGTACCAGAAGAAGCCCAGCTGGAAGCCTACAGCAGAGAATGAGCTTCTCTGCTGAGCTGCAGCCCCTCCCCTGCATGCCCAGGTCCTCATTCATTCTAAGACTTAAACTAGAGCCCAGTGTGGACTTGGAAGAGAGAGCGAAACACATCCTCCCAGGGATCACTTGGCAAAGAAGACCTCAAGGACTGCCTCACCTTGTAATTTCTTCTCCTTGCTTTTCACTTCCTGCACGGGGTAACACCAGGTTAAAACGTAAGTTACATGTAGCTGGCAGTGTCTGATGCCTTCAAGAGGTGAGTCTTAGTTAAAGAATAGGCTTTAATGAACAGGGCAGTTCATCTCTGGACATAAAGCCAAAAACAAACGTGAAGATCTCGAAGATGTACTACAGAGCCTTGTCCTTGTAGTTGACTTTGAAAATCTCAAAATAAATTACCTGCTTACTGCCAAATTCCTTGTCCTCGGGGCAGAGGAGAATTTATTCTCGTTCCTTTCCTCAACCTTGGCACTATTAATAGATTTGGTAGATGATTCTTAATTGTGGGGGCTGTGCTGTGCGTTGTTGGATGTTTAGCAAGTGTGAGCATAGATTTGGAGAGATTGTATAAATGAACGGAGAGTGGTCAGACCATATATAAAAATAGAAATCTGACCCACCATCTGCAGCAACTCGTTTAGGAAGTGAAACCACTACCTCTGTGACATTTGGCCTCAAATGGTCAGGACTTAATAACTGCCAATTTCTGTAATTTTTGCACTGGCTTCCAATTTAGGACCGACCAGAGAAAGCCAAACATACTTCCCTAATCAACCACGTAGGCCTCCAGCTTCCTTATGCCAACAGCCTCCAATCAGGGTACACCTTCCCTTTTTTCTATTATAAAGCAGTCCACTCCTCTGCCTGCCTTTGAGTCTCTGCCAAGTGCAAGTGATGGTGGCTGACCCTCTAGCTATAGTGAGCTCTGAATAAATTAGCCTGGGACATAAGTAATATATATATTTGGTTCCTGTCCCTGTTTCCTGGCACACAAGCTCCTTAAACCCTTAGAATCTTTGAAGTGATATGTCTTTCTGCATGCTAATGAGATGACTGGTGCTGGGGGCTCCTAGATGGCATTGGTGGTGGGACACTAGTTGCCAGGGAAACCAACCAGTGATTAGAGTGTTAGGATTTTCTGCCCCACTCCCCTAACCCCCCAGGGAGGGGAGGGGATCTGGGGGATGATTTAATCACCAATGGTCGATGATTTAATCAACCATGCCTATGTAATGAAGCCTCCAGAAAAAAAGCCTAACCAAAGGGGTTCAGAAAGCTTCTGGGTTGCTGAACACCTCTAGGTGCTGGGAAGGGCATGCTCCCAGAGAGAACGAGGGAGCTCTGTGCCCCTTTCCACATACCTTGCCTATGCATTTCTTCCATCTGGTTGTTCCTGAGTTGTATCCTTTATAACAAACCTGTAATCTAGTAAGTAAATGGCTTCCTGAGTTCTGTAGGCTATTCTAGAAAATTATCAAACCCAAACAGGGGTAGTGGGAACCTCCAGTAGGTCAGAAACACAGTGACAACCTAAACTTGGGATAGGTATCTGAAGTGGAGGCGGTCTTGTGGGATGGAGCCCTTACCCTGTAGGGTCTGTGTTATCTCCAGGTAGATGGTGTCAGAATTGAATTTGAGGACACCCAGCTGGTGTGCACAGAAATTGGAGAATTGCTTGGTATGGTAAAAACCTGCACACATCTGGTATTGGAGGTGAAATATTGGTGTGAGTGTAGAAAAATGTAGTTTACTTTTATAGCTTATTCTTCTCATTTGTGTGGTCTTCTTATAGGTCCATTGTTTTTGTCTATTACATAGTTCTAATGAGTGAAAACATAGGACCTCGAGGGATTGGACAGAGGACAGCTAAATTTTGACTGTATAGAAATAGAGAGGTCAGAAAGAATGGGACATTGTTTTGAGGGGTAAGGACACCTGGGCCCATGATTAGGGGACATTTTTCATTGTTGGAGTTGGGGAGGGAGGAGAAGAGACCGAGTCGTACATACAGACTATTTTACCTTGTTTCTTCGGTGCAATGCAGACCATTAAAAGTAAGAATCCCTTATTTATATTTTCCACCAGCATATAAAAACCAATTTCACATAAAATGTCTCATTTGACCCTCAAACAACTTTATGAGGTAGTCACAACATGCGTTTTCATCCCAGTTTCCAGTGAAATTTTCCCCTTGGTTGAAGAGACCCGATCCCCCAGAGTTAGAGCACCTGCACGTGGTCGCAAGGTTGTCAGGTAGCAGGGCCCGGACCAGGGCTGACCCAGGCTTCAGTCCTCTGCAAGCGCTTGGCCCACCACCCAGCTACTCCCCGTAGCCCCACGGTCCTAAGAATCTTATTCCTGGATGTCAGTACCCCGCAAAGCCTCCTACCTTCATGTGTAGAGCAAATGACCGTTAGTTCTTGGCTAGCATCTCCAGACCGTCTTACTGGAATCAAAAGCTCTCCAACATGCTCCTCTATTCTGTATTCTGCCTCTGGAATATAAACCGTTGGATCTAGAAAAGATGGTAGAAGACACTTCAGCAAGACGTCAAGTGGACTGGTGATATTGGTGATATTCTAACCTGAGTAGAAATGTACATAGTCTTTGACCCCTAAATTTTTCTAACATGATTAACTGTATGAGATACAGTGGGAATAGGAAATGTTTCTTATTAAGTGGAGCTGGAGAGGCAGTGGAATTGGGTTTAGGAGGCTTTTGAAAGGTTAAAAAGAAAAGCTGGCACTAAAATGGAAAGGAAAATCTTGCAGCAGATGTGTCTTTCTTTTTTTTTTTTTTTGAGATCAAATTTTAGGTCTTCTAAATAGAGATCACACATTTCTACCCTTGCTTTCCTTTTACTGCTTACTTTTTTTAAAATGCTTTTAACGATCAAGTAAGCTAATACATTAACACGGAAATAAGTTTTTCCTGATTTATTCCACGAACATTTTATTCAACACTTATTGTGCAGATATTGTGTGAAGACACTGGCCAATTAATATTTTGGGAAAAATAAGTTACTGGTTTTCCCCTAAATTTTTTATTAAGCTTTTTAATTCTGGTATCGTTAACATACTCCTATCCTTAATGTTTAAAATAACATTCCCATTGGAATTTACCGAGCTGTGTGTGTGCATCTGTATGCACGCACATGTGTGTATATTTATGCATATATACACATCACAGAACATCCACTGAAATATGAATATGAATATTGGTTATCTCTTGTTGATGGAATTATATGTAGTATTTTTCTTTTTTTTTCAACATTTTTCAAGGCTTTTCATTAAGCATGCATTGTGCAATTAAATATATGTGTTTGTTTAAAAAAATAGAAATTTAAGTGTGTTGTTCCTACTCACAGAGTCAAATGGACAACTAATCAAACCACATTCAACTTCTTTAGTTCTTTCTTTCATAACATATATACACATAGAGTCTTCCTCTTGCAAGCAAGAAGGAAAAATATTGTATAGACCATCATTTCTTCTTTTGGAACTATTACTAAGTGATAACCCAGAATTCAATGTTGAATTGTCTAGTTATCATGAGTTAATTTTTACTTCTTTATTTTGCTGCCTAAATGAGTTTCAACAGATACCGATATCTACCTCTAGGAAAATAGTGGTCCCGATTTACAGAGGAAAAGACCAGCGATAATTTTCTTTCTGCCATTTTACCCTCCTATGGTAGTCTACTGTCTTGACATCTCTTGATTCAAAAGGTTGGCATCATGGAAGAAGCTAAAAGTAAGTTAAAATTATTATCATCATGTGAAAAAACTGGAAAAATACATTAATACTGAGTTGTTCAGACATGTTTTCTATTTTCTCATTTTGAAAAGCCTGCTCCCTTCCATCAGGGAATCCAAACCCCATTAATTCTTTAAGACTCAGCTCAAACCCTCCCTCCTCCAGGAGGCTTAACTGCTTACGACTATGATGATCTCTCCAATTTCTTACCTCAGAACTCTTGACTGCTTTAGCCAAGTATCCTAACATTGGGCTTTCCTAATTGATTCATGTGTCTAAGTGTTTTCGTCAACAAAACTGATAAGATACTTTGTTCATTGGGTAATGGGGCAACGTTTTCTACTTTTGCCTGCCAAAAACCAAAGTGTATAGAACAATATTTCCCAAATTGTATTTAAAGAAAACTATAACTAAGAGATTTTATAGGATATTCCTTGGGGACAATAAATTAAAAAAAAAAGAGTATATGTTCTAGTTTGGGAAAACCAATTAAACAAAGTTAAACAGGTTTCTTTGTAGGAGAATTTCTTAGAAAGTTT
The DNA here is from genome assembly GCF_004348235.1 of Phoca vitulina. Classification (NCBI taxonomy): domain Eukaryota; kingdom Metazoa; phylum Chordata; class Mammalia; order Carnivora; family Phocidae; genus Phoca; species Phoca vitulina. The sequence continues at coordinate 20,561,239 of NW_022589717.1, forward strand.
ATTATGCTAGCGTGAATTATGATGCTTCAAAGGAAGGAAGATATTTGAAACAGTTTCTAGATTTATTTGGTCCATGGAAAGCTTTCTAATCCTGTTGTAGAAATTCTATTATACTACGGTTCTCTGCTATGCAGTTTGGGACATACGAATACAGAGGACTCTCCATGCATTCTTGTGAATTAACTAAGACTTACGCTTTGGTAGTAAGTCATGCAATTCTAGGGGATGCCTGAATTCTTTCAACTATTATGACAATCAATGTGTCTAATTGAAATTCAAAGATGAATACTAAAACCTTCCTTAAGGGAGTATTCTTCCCCTTTCAAGAAAAGGGGCAACCAGTAGCACAATTACTAGTTAAAACTTCTTTTTCCCTTTTAAATTTATCTTGGGAGGTATTTGCTGTATGAATGAATGAGTAAATGAATAAAATGAACCCGTGAATTCAAGAATATGAGGCACAGCTATAACAGAACTTTGTGGAACACATGCTAAAACCAACAAGTTGACGGGGCCTGGCAGCCACATCTAGGACCAGGTATATCTGAAGTCCTTCCCTGATCTGATGAGGTGCTCCCAGAAAATGGTGAGAAGTTAGCGGGTCTGGAATGAGCCCTGAGGATCAGCCATCTGGAGGCAATGCTGGGCCATACCGAGTGTGTAGAGAGCTAACTATGAGGGCTTGTGCATATTCTAAAGGAATGCTGGTAAAGTCATGACTATTTCAATCTCTTATATTCCTTTTCAAAAATCCTAAGAGCAGGGGCACCTGGATGGCTCAGTCGGTTAAGCGTCTGCCTGATCTCAGGGTCCTGGGATCAAGTCCTGCATCGGGCTCCCCAGTCAGGGGAGAGTCTGCTTCCCCTTCTCCCTCTGCCTCCTCTCCCCACCCCCCACTCGTGCTCTCTCACTATGTCTCAAATAAATAATTAAAATCTTTAAAAAAAATCCTAAGAGCAAAGGAAAAATTACTGCCTTAAAGTGATTACTTAACTTTAAATCCTAAATGGTATGAACATATTCAGTGGCTTATGGAGCCTGAGGGAGGTATGAATGCCTGAAATGGATGCAGGAACATGTACTAGTTAATAAATCATACCAACATAAATCACATACCATCTCCAGGGTCGACAATTTCAACAGTTGCCATTTCCGGAAACTCCAGTGCAGCCATGACAGGGTTCAACAGAATGATCTGGAAGGTCTCCGAAGCCTCGTATTTATTGTCAGATATAATTCTCACTCTCCATGTGGCCGTAGTCTGTCCAGGATTGAAGTGGACCTGTTTCTGGGACTTTCCTTTAAAATCTTTATCTTTCTTTGCAGTTTCATCTTTGGTTACAATGCCTAAATAAAAAGTGGGAAACTATGAATGTAAAGCCAAGTCACTGAAGAAAGATTCTTTCAGAGAGGATTCTTTTGTTGATGAAAAACAGATAACATGGAAGTTGCTTCTTTTAATGCTCCCAAAAGACATTTATAAACTATACTTATTGGCTAAGAGTGTACATAAGCAGAAGTGGAGGGAAGTGAACGGGAAGCAGGGAAGGAGGAGAGACAAAAAAGAGAGAACAGAGAACAGTCATTAACTTATTTATTTTACAAATATTTGCCGAGGGCATCTGATATGCCAAACTCTACCAGGTCCTCAGGATTCGGAGATGAGTATGAAACCGTTCCAGCTTCCAGAGAAGCCATTAGAAGGGGCACCATATGGAGGTGGAGATCTTTGGCTGTTTTGTTCACTGGTGATTACGGCAGTGCCTGGCGTGGAAGAAGTAGTCCATAAATATTTTTTTTAAAGATGTTATTTATTCATTTGTCAGAGAGAGACACAGCGAGAGAAGGAACACAAGCAGGGGGAGTGGGAGAGGGAGAAGCAGGCTTCCCGCGGAACAGGGAGCCTGAAGCGGGGCTCGATCCCAGGACCCTGGGACCATGACCTGAGCCGAAGGCAGATGCTTAACCGACTGAGTCACCCAGGGGTCCCCCATAAATATTTTTTGAATGAATATTTTGTATCTAATAATTTCAATAGTTTTAATTAATGAAATTAATTTTTCCTCATGCAGATCTTTACTCATGGTGGCTTGAATCCTTCTGTGTTTAGTAATTTGTAATTGTAAGAAGATTGGTAGTGATTTTCCAGACACATAGGGCTCTGTTGGTAAAAATGGAGAGGTGGGGTTAGGTTTGAGGTATGTTAGGAAACAGAAATTGGTGACTCACTGAAGAAACTGAACAACAGCAACATAATGTTAAAAGTACCCAATGTGAGATACAAGGTGAAAGGTGCTAACCCCTCCAGGCTGAACAGAGCCTCCCCTCACCACAAAATGTTCAATAGTGTTCTAGATTGTTTGGTTTTGATTTTAACATCCTAATGAAGGCCTAATGAAGCAAGAATACCTCTACCTCATCACTTTGGGTCTCATTATAAGGTGAAGACTCTCCAGTTGTCCGAATGTGTGAAATCAAATATTACCACCCGACACCAGCTATTGTGAAAAGCTTTACATAAAATGAGATGAATAGCTCCTTTTGCCCTTCCCTCTGTCTCATTCTCAGAGAATCTGATATCTTGTAAAAGACACCCAAGCCTATAAAGTGCGAACATAATTTCCAGGATAAGAGCTCGCGTTGAGTTTTTAAAACTGTTGAAGAAAGCTTGTATCGATACTAGTTTGGTAACTGAGAATGAATGTCCGACGTTTAGGAAGAGCCTCCTCTGGCCATGTTGGCCTTGGAGAAGATAAGGAAGAGGGAGTGGTGTCCTTAGCCACAGCTTAAGTACAGGTAGCTGGGACTGCTGCATAAACTGAGTAGGCACGTGACCATTTAATACTTGGTGAGCATCGGCTCTGTGTGAGGGTCTGAGAAGGCCATGCTGAATTCGGTAGGGCCACTACTATCCCTAAGAGGTTTACAAGGGGAAAGAAACACATGATTTCAATTCTGTTTGATGAGTGATGACAGTTAACATTTACTGATTATTTAATGTATGCCAGGGACTATGCTAGATTGATTTACACTCATCATATTTAATCCACAAACAACTCAGCATGGGGTGGGGTGAGCGGATTAGGAGGGCTTCTTGGAGCACTGAGTAAGGTCCTCTAGTGTGGTGTTGATGTGGTTTTCAAGGAGTGTTTTGTAGGACAGAAGAGTTGATTATATGTAGCTTACTTAACAACACATACTGGGCGACTACCATATACCCTGTGCTGTTTTCAGTGTTGGGCATAACCCAGGTTGTGGTGCCTGCCCTAATGGAGCTGGAAATGTACTGAGGAGGACACACGGTGGACAGATGGACATATGATGCCTGCCAGGGATGCTCAGTGCTATGAAGAATAAAGCAGGGCCCAGGGATAGCACCCGTGGAGAGGCTGGTTCAGGTAGGGAGACTGGGGGCTTCTCTCTGAGGAGTTTATTCAAATAGTTCTGGGCAGATAGATGAGTTTTTTTCTTGAGTAGGATATGAAGATACTCCTTGACATAATAACCCAAATCTTGTGCCCATGAGAAATCCCTGAGGTAAAGAATTATAAAGATAGAAAGGAGGCATATTTCAGCTCAAGTTCCTGTGGTAAATTCCACTCTGGGTTGACAAAGTGACCTGCAGTGTAGACTGAGGCTAGGGGCCACCCAGAAATCAGAGTGCTCTTTCGCCAACCACTTTTAGGGGAACAGTCCTATATCAGAGCCTCGGGCCTGGAGAGGAGACTGGGGAAAAGCTTGCCTTTTCTTGATCGCCTGTTCTCAGCCATCTCCTTCTGGCTTGTCTCCAACAGTTTTGATATGTTGGCAGGTCTTTGATTAGATTCCGAACGTCTGGGCAACTCAGAATGCTCATTTGTGAAATGAAGATAACACACTCCTATCTGTTTTCTCAATAGGTTATGAAAATAAAGACAAAATGATCTCTGAAAGTTTTGGCAGCTAAAGATGTCATAAAAATATAATGCATTATTAGAACAATTATTACTATTAATGATGAAAATGACATGTATTATGTAGGCATTTTATATCTGTTTACTCCCAGGAGACATAGGTCTTTGTAGCACATAGAAAAATTTGATGCTGTACATGTTTTGGAAGAATTTAGAACCTAAAGCAGGGTAAAAACAGTTATGTATAATCAAAAGAAATAGCTACAATAAAACATAATAATATATCATGTACTCACAAATAATTTTTCAAAAGAAATAGCTAGAACTAAGCATCATCATATAGAGCATGCTTAAAAGCAATTTTAAAAGAAACTGAGTGACTTGGGGATTGTGGTATATGGCTTTGAAATGTTTTATTTTTCCTGGCGTCTTTTGGGTTGAAACAGAAAGACTTAACCTTCCAGAAGGGGGCAACCCAGAGGAGGAGGATGAAAAGTTGGAGTGTATATTTAACCCTGTAACCCACATGGAATAAAAACTATGGCATAATTTCACACATTTTTTTAGAGCTTTCCCCAAACCTGCTTTTGATTCTTTTCCAATGTATTCTCTCATAATTATTTTTAAGTTTAGATTTCATGTTTCCATTACCTATTGCCGACAACCAATCTAAATTTACTTACTGATAAAAGATGTTTCTTCAAGATAACCTCTGCGTGTGAGGGTCACTTCTAAGAACGTGGAGTCTTCATCCACAATGTAGTACTCTTTCTCCAAAGAAATCCAAGCCCAGTTCAGATGGAAAGGCTGCTGTGTTAGCTTATTTCCTTCTGCAATTGATAGGGGTACAGGAGATAATGGACGAAAGTTGAATCATATGGAAAAATCATCTAATGCAGGGTTTGCATTTTGCTTCTAAAGCCAAGGGTTTCAAAATATATGCTCCTTTTTAATATAGAGAGAAGTGCTTTGCTTTTCTAGAGAGTGTCATGAGCACTATTCCCCCTGCTTAATGTGGGATTATTCATATGGGTCTATTCCTAAAAGGCCTTATGCACCAGAGTTGCAAAGAGTCAAAGCTTGGTAGTTTTAAATTCCACTCATATTCAATACTTTCATCCTTTGCTCACTGCTTCCTTTGTTTGCCTCCTCTCTCCCTGCCTCCTTCCCTCCTTTTCTTCCTCTGCCCTCTGATCTACTCCTTTGTATTGTTCATGTATCCATTTGCTCTCACAACAGACTAGAAGTTCCTTAAAGACAGTGCCCACATTATATTTCTTTATTTTATCACTGTGAGGATCTGGTATGGTGTCTTGAACTCAGATTCTTAATATTTAAAAACTGTCTGAGGGGAGTGCAAGAGACAAGGATATAAGGCTCTCTCTGATTTGCCCTTGTCCACACTAGGTCACAGGCCTCTTTGATGATGGTCAATCTAGCCCCATACTGGTGCTGTGCAATGTGTGTGGATTGGAAGAAAGAACAGGTCTCCCTCAACTGGGGAGCAGTCGTGACAAATAATCACTTGTAAAAGGATGTTGAAATAGGACTCTCTATGACTCAGTTTCAACTGATGCACCAGTATAATAGATATCAGATAACAAAGTGAGTGCAGGCAGACTACCATATGCAAAGTTTACAACAGAAAGCTTTACTAACCAGTTCCATAACTACTGAAACCCTAAATCAGATGAAGCATATAAAAAAAGGGCAACACATAGATAAGAAAGGAGGATTTGTGAAGAGAGTACTTTAGAAAAAGCTGGTGGGAATCTCTACCACCACCCAAGATGAGTGTGGGCATGGAGTAGGGCTGCAGTTTTCACCTCCAGCCTAGAGGGTGTGGGCTTCATGAAACTTGTGGAAAGTTGACATGTCCTTCTGTAATTGTAGGTCCATGTGACGAATGCACTCTCCAAAGTTTACATAGGCTTGGCAGGGTAGGGAGATTGGATGGGCCTGCATTTGGGAAGTAATTAAGTATCCACAAAAAGTGGGACAAAGAAAGCATGCATGTGGCCCCGAGGTGGGTCATCTGTCCAACAGGCCCTGTTGAGGAGGCAGTGGGATCTCAGCGGAAGGAGGCTGGAAGCTGACCACCAGATTTCTATCATCAACCGTAGAAACAGTAAAAGACAGGGAACTACAGATTCCAGAGTCAGGAATCTTTAAGGAACTCATGAAAACACCAACAAAAGAGAGAGTCACTGTTAAATAGTTGTCATCCAGTGTCCCCAGCATGAGATGACCATACTTCCCTTACCAGACTGTGCTCTGTCCCCCATCCCCTCTCTCCCTGGGGCCAACCCAAGGATCCAAACCTTGCTAGGCAGCTAGGGGAACCGCGAGCATGGAGAGCGCAAACACTGACCTCTACCCTCCCCCCACTGGCACAGGTTCCGGCTAAGAGCTGCAGAGAAGACTTAACACAGAACAAGTTCTGAGACGTAATTCCTGCTGGGGGCTGTGAATTCTAATGACCAGACTGACACAGCTTTTCATTTAATATGACGGTAAGATGTTTTTATCTGAGAGTGATTAGAAAAGTTGTGTGACCTGCCCAAGTTTCCATTGTAGGAGGAGGGGAAGAACGTCGGGCCTCCCAACACCACCACTGAATAGTAAAAGGACAGACAGCTAAAATTATAATTTGATTATATCACAAATCATGCTCATTTGGCATCCCAGGAACTCACTGAGCTTTAACTGCTGGGTAAATGCACCTGCTGGATTTCATGTTTATTCTCCATCTGTCGTCTCTCTCTCTTTAGAGATAACATTATTGGATATTATTGTGGGTATTCCAATAAATACAGAAAAATGTAAGACAAATATACCAGAAATCCTTTCGTGTTATTAAAAAATATGATCTTGGTCTTTCTAGTTTGAAACCATTTTAATTCTTCCAGTATGCAGTTTTTTGGATTTTGAAATCATGAGTCAAAATAATAGTTTATGTTTACTTATTCTTTTCCAAAGTTCTCTCATGTAATCTTTATTTTATTCTGACAACCACACTACAGAGTAGGACAAATATTAGTCTCATTGTATATCTAAAGCAAACAGTTTCAGGCCAGTGAAGTGACTTGGCCAGGTCATTGCAGCATAGTGGCAAGGTCCTATCTTGTCTGGACTGCAGACTTCTAGTTCTGTGTTCTGTTTTTGACTCTGAACTGCCACTCCTATATCAATGCTCCTGGATCAATGCAACCCAAATACCTCAAAAGGGAACTGGGCAAAATCTATTGCAAACAAGACCCTTTGAGTCAACACATGTTATGTTAAAAAAGGATCAACAATTAGAGACAAAACCATTTTCACAGCCCAAATATATATGATACGGATTTCTCAAAAAAGTGGGCCATAGTATTGAAAATCTTTAGTCCCGAGCAGCTCCCCTAAGTCTCTGCCCCTAGAGCCCTACGGTTTCTTGTTAAGCCTTCTCTCGCGGTGTTTGCTTCATTCTATGTCCTCTGAAGACCAGCTGGCTTTCTCCACTTGTCCATGCATGTGGCCCTGCTCATCTTGAGTTCGCTTATCTTTCTATCACATGACCAGCAGAGAGAGATCCGCATCTTGGCCTCTCAGCGGCCGAGTGTGGGTCTGGTCAGCTATGGTGTTGTTAGCTGTGGCTTTGCTGATTGAGGAGGAAGGCAGCTCTCAGAGAAGAGGGCTCACAGATCTAGAGATTTAAATGGTATTTACCTTTAATATTAGAACGCAAAAACGAGGTGAAAATAGTAGAGGGCCCCTTTTACATTCTCATCTCCAGTAAATTTTCTGTACTCAGATTCCTAAAATAAAATGTGCAGATAGTCCAAGGAAGCAGTGAGGTGGCATAGAGATAGCAGGGACTTTAGTCTGCTACTAATTAGCGACATGGACTTGAAAAAGTTACCGAGGACCTTTGAGGTTTAGATTCCTGGACTGTTAAATGAGCACAATAACAATAACAATAACAAGGACAGGAATACTATCTTCATCACTGAATTGTAAGGATTACCCTGGAGAGTGAAGGGGGCAGTGAGTGGCCCGATGCCCGGCACACAGTAGGCTCTCAAGAAACGGGTCACGTGAAGCTTATGTTGACATCGATGCACACATTGTAATGGAGAGACAGGAGAAAATAAGCACAAATCAGTTTTTTTTAATGCGTGAATCAATTAGGTACATACAGAGGACCATTCACTTGCTCATTTACACCTCCTATAAATAATGACTTCAAATTCCAGCCAGTCAGCAGACATAGTGTGAAGCACTGTGCTAAGTGTTGTGAATCAAAAGAAACGCAAGTGATAAAGTTAATTTGTATATCAGGACCCACACCATGGAGGCCCCCAGTGGCCCAGTCCATGTCACAAATCTAAACCTAAGTCAGCCTGCACTTACCCAAAACACCTGTCAAGGAAACCCAACATACACCAATCACAAGCCTTCGACTCACCTTTAGCTAGTTTACCTTACTCTAGAAAACAGAACCTGCTCAAGGCTTATAAGGAAGTCTCCAACCTCCTAGCCAATCATACTCTGTTTCTGAGTTGTATCTTCTAATGCTCTGTGAGACTTGCTCTTGCCCCAAATCCCTCGGGAATAGTGCTCGGCTGCTGGTGAAGCCCTGTCTCCCCAGTCCATGAATTGCTTTCCCTTGAATAAACAATATCAAACTGGTTGCTCAATTGTATTATTTTTGTCACTTGACACAAGGTATAATTTCTTCAGAGAGGATGTGAACAGATTTCATGAGGCAGTGAGGGCTTAAGCACTGGGCAGTGATAGTGGAGAGGAAAAGGACGGTTTAGGGAGAAATAAGGGAGAATTGACAGGTTTGGGGGACAAGAAACCAGCACGTGGGAGGCAGGCCATCAGAGATGATTCAGAGCTCAAATCGGGTGGCTGGAGGAATTGCATAGTGTGAGCTGATAGAAGTCAGGAGGGGAAGACAGCTTGCAAGTTTAACTTCAGATTTGGCTTTGAGGATGGTAAGAAGTCCAAGGGAAAAGTCCATCCGCTCCTTGGAAACGTGCATATATGGGGAAAAAGGTCTGGGGGAGGGACAAAGGCAAGAAATGTATATTTGGGTGTACTGTGATACAGAAAATTTCTGAAAGGGCGTTTTAAAGTCCAGTTTTTCAAAGTGTAACAATAGAGAGCTAAATCCATATTATACAATCTCTGCATTTTGTCAGGCATTGCCTCTCGAAGGAGCCATGCGATGGTGGAGGCGGATAAGGACACTTATAGTAGTAGGATCCCAGCTGAGCACCTGACAGCAGACATCCTGGGGCCCTGAAGAAGCTGATTCAGGCCTTGCCCTTCTCTGCCCTCAGACCTGTCGGTCCCTGGACTTTGAAAGTCCAAGCCAGGGTGACGTGAGGAAAGGACTTGGTCTCTACCAGCCACCTTGCCTCTGCGTGCGTGGCTCTGATTTAGCCTCCTGGGGTGTTTGGCTCTGCACCATCCATTGCTGAGGAAGGGGGTGGAGGTAGAGGGGAGAAGGGAATGCAATATGAGAAAGAGGAGGCGCTTGGAATGGCCAGGGGACCCCTGCTAAGCTGGAGGCCCCACAATGTGTGAGGGTTGTTTCAGGACCCTCGGCTTTTGAAGTCAGGGAGTTCTGAGGGGGGAGGGGGATGGGAGCGTGACTGGGGGCCCTCCCGGTAGGGGCCAGAGACGTGGTTGCCTAGGCTTTAGCTCTGCCCTCACAGGCTTCCTTTGGGGCACAGGTGCAGCTCCTTCCCCTGGACCCAGAAGCAGGCAGCGGGCCAGCTGATTAACGATTACTTTCCAGGTAATGGGAGGTGGCTTAATGTATAGTGAATAAGAGTGCAGAGTCTGGATTCCAAGTTATGTAAGACTTTGCATAGACAAAGTTCTGTACTTCAATGAGGAAATAACTGTGAACAAAGAGGACCAAGAACTAAACTTTGGGGACAGTTGCATTTGGGAGCCAGTGAAGGAAAATAAGCAACAGAATGGAAAATAAGAAGCCTGTGAGTTTTATCACAGTGTGGAACTCTGATAGAAAACTATCACCTAGAAGGAAAAAAGAACAGTTTCAAGCAGAACTATAATCTTCTTATCCAAGGATGATACCTCTTTATTTGCTATATCAAGCTATCATAGCTACATATCTAGTTATACCTTAGGGAGGCATTTTTCAACCTCAGTACTACTGGCATTTAGGCTGGAGAAGTCTTTGTTGTGAGAGGTCGTCCTGTGGATCGTAGGATGTTCAGCAGCATCCTTGACCTCTACCTACTAGATGCCAACAGCAGTCCCTCACCCACCCCTGTCCTCCACCTGTAACAATAACAAAAATAAAAAACATTTTGCCACATGTCCCCGAAGGAGAAAAGTAACCTCTCATTCAGAACCACTGGTGTAAAGGATTTTACTGCATCTCTGATAAAAGTCTTCCTGTGTTTCATACTCGTGTTTTAGGAGAATGCCAAAAGAAACATTTTAGATTTGAATTTGGCATTGATAATCAAACATTCCTTATTGGCTTTGGAACGTAGCCTGATCTAAGTCAATAAACTATTTTTCCTGTTGGAAAATCAGACTTTAAAGTTGGGGACAAGAGCTATATCCGTGGGATCTGGTTTCCCATCACACTTTTCCTGGGCAGCTGTAGAAGAGGAAGCAAAAGGTCGTCAGGTTTAGGAGGGAGGACTGGAGGCTGCCCTCCCACGCGTGATCTCTATGCCCTAGGCAAGTGCCTCCATCCCCGTTCCCTCACCTGTAAACGGAGGTAAAGATAGGCGCACAGGAGGCGCCGGATGGGTAGGGAAGTGTGGGCGTGTCGTTTTGATGGTTTGCGCTATTATTATTAAGTTCCCTTTTCTCCTTCATACGTCAGGAGAATGAATTGTTAAGAAAAGAACTATGTAGAACAAAATTAATGTTCTAAATAGAACCTATAAGCTCATAATGGGGGGATGGAGGACGGGGGTAAAGAGGGACCAACACGCACCAAGTGCCCGGTATGTGCCGAGCGCGGGGCTAGGAAGTGTGCAATAGGCCAAGGAAAAAGAAAAAGAAAAAGAAGAGACAAATGAGATGAAGCAGACGGGAGTCGGCGAACAGGAACTGATGGCACCTGTCTGGACAATGGAAAGATCTGAGTGCATGGTGAGGGGAAGGGAAGTAGAAAGGCGAATTTTGGAATAGGAATGGCTTAGAAAGCAACTATGGAAATAATAATGGAGAAAAATACCCAACTGCAGAATTTCTAACTTCTTGAATTGAAGAGCTTATAATGCATTTACATTTTCACAATTATATCCTGTTGGGTTAAAAAAAAAAAAAAGGGAAAAATACACTAAGAATTTATCCAAATACTATATTTGGGAAGAGTTAATTTTGATATAACTTATTTACCAATTATAGTTTCTGATATAATCTCTTCTTTTAAAAATGCAATAATTTAAAAAATAAAAAAAAACCCTTAAAAAGAAAAAGAGATTACATATCGCTAAGGCACAATTTTGAAAATACACCTAATAAATGCTGACTCTCGTGCTTGCTTTGGCAACACATATACTAACATTGGAACAATACAGTGAAGATTGGCATGGTCCTTGCTCAAGAATGACACACAAATTCATGAAGCATTCCATATTAAAAAAAAATAATGAAAAAATAAATGCTGACTCTCAAATGAGTAAAATAAAGTACTAAATGATAAGGTAGCTGCTATTGTCAAATGTTAATGGCTTATGGCCTTGAACTTCAAAAAAAGATTTAATTGATTAGGATATTTGGTCTCAAATGTTTAATAATTATCCAAAGAAAATCTAATATTATACTTATGTTTTTTAATACTCCATGACATTTTCAAATAGCTTCTTCATCATAAGCATTTAGGTTCTTCAGCTACCAACTTTAAACTGTATCTGAATTCCTTATGCACCTCCTCATCATAATACTTGTACTGTCAATTGTCACATAGTGTCAGTTAATATCATTCGTCTTTGGAAAATGCTTCACAGTGTCTCATTGTGATGAAATGTGATGAAATTGTGGCTTGCTGTGTACAGCTAAATTGCACGTCTACAGGACATCAATATAATAAATATAATGTATTCTCCCCCAGGAGAGTTATAATTTCAGGGAAAAGAAAGGAACTTGAGATAGAAGAATTAGCAAAATTAGGTAAGAGAAAAAGTCAAATTGCATGTCCGACAGATCTCCATTTTCTTCCCCTAGCTGTCTCCAGTGCTCCTGGGGCTGTGGGTAGCAATTTGAAAAATGTGCTTTGCTGGGTGAGATACGCTACATCCCCCTTCCTGCACAAGGATATTATTCCACTCCCATTTCTTTTGTGTAATTCACTTCTCTTCAGTAATTCCACAGGCCTGCCTGATTCTCCCTTCAGTGCTTCAGGGTGCAACCACGCACGACCCAAAGCGGGGAAGGAGAGGTGGCCTCCTCTAGGTGTCTCCAACACACAGGTGCACGTCCATTCTCTTCTTAAGGAACAATAGCTATCGTAGATTGTTTTGTGCAACCGCACAGCAGGTTTTTCAGAAAAGGGGGGGAGAACGAAAGAAGAGCACACAGATGAGACCTTTGCAGTCATTTCTCTCCTTGTGTCCTTCTAAGCTACAGCAATGTTACCTCCCAGACCATGTTTCTATATCTACTTCTGCAATCTTTGGAAATGTCGGGGCAGGTGGGTGGGTGAGGCAGCGAGGGGGGAGATGGTGGTGGCAGGTGCAATGCAATTTGAAAGAGGTGTTTGGTATAATCTTTTTGGAGATGTCCCCAAACTGTCTTGATGATGTGTCTGGCTCTCCATTTTGAAGAATAAAAACCCAACATGTTACTGCTATGTATAACAAGTTTTCCGTGCCCTTTTTTGCCTTCCTAAAATAGAGTTCTTCAATATTAGCACAGTGGAAGCAGTGGGAAAAAATTAAAGACCAGAAGCTTTTTATTTTTTTTATTTTTTATTTTTATTTTTTTAAAGATTTTATTTATTTTTTGACAGAGAGAGAGACAGCGAGAGAGGGAACACAAGCAGGGGGAGTGGGAGAGAGAGAAGCAGGCTTCCCACTGAGCAGAGAGCCCAACGTGGGGCTCGATCCCAGGACCCTGGGATCATGACCTGAGCCGAAGGCAGACGCTTAACGACTGAGCTACCCAGGCGCCCCAAGACCAGAAGCTTTTTAAAGATTCTTTTGCATGCTCAATAGGGGTACCACATCCTGCTTTTGACACAACACGAAACTACCCAAAGTACTCTCAAAGCAAGATTTTAGAGAATTAAAAAAAGGATAAGACTGTATTAGCAGAAGGTTCCAACTACCAGGAAAGTAAAAACATACCGAGTATATGATCACATGCAATGGCCATTTCTCTTTGGGATTTGGGGCTCCACATGGCTTAACTGGAAGGGAGAAAATTGTGCCTTCTTCATTCTCAAGACTGTATGGGATTCAAGGAGGATGTTGAAGCAAACTCTTCCTTCCAGAGAATGTAATGTCATGTCATGCAATGCAATATATATAGCAAATTCCTCTTTGGAGATCAGAATAATCTTGCTCATTTTTGGATACAATCTAGATAGAGCCAGAGAAAGCAACTGGGTCCTTGTCAGAACCTTCTTATTCTTCTCTCCCATGAGGGTTGGAATTAGAACCTTTCTGAGTTCCTTCCAGGTTTAACATTCCATAATGCTTCCTGCCCCCCTTGGCAGGTGGCACTGTCACACCAATAAAGAAAACATAGACACTTATTATGTCCCAGTTTGGAAAAAGAACATTACTCAACATAAGTTGGCATACAAACTTGATAAATTCGATGTGAACTTTAAGCTCTCAGGAGGCCTACATCTATGTGAGGAGGATGAGTTCTCAGGAAGGCACACAAACTGGGGACAGAGGGGCCCTGCAACATCCCGAGGTGTGATCTTGGCCCCATCTGCGAATTATCATCGAATCCTTTGATATCTGTGATGTCATGTGAAAATCCAGTGCTTACCACCACCCTGAAGAGTGGGAGTGGGCGTATGTGACATTCGACGAGCAAAGTCCCTGTAGCTGTGCCTCCCTCAAGGTCACAGAGCTGGTCGATACATTTAAAAGTGTGCAAAGCCCTCCGTGATCTGGATCCTTGCTACCTCCCCATCATCTCCTACCTCTCTTGCTGCCTTTGGAGTCTATGAGAGCTTATTCTAAGTTATGTGCACTTTGTGAAGCTAACAGTGTGGCTTCACAGCTCTGAAAACTCTTAGTCATCCCTCAAGGCTCAGTTGGAGCCTTGCTCCTGGGAAAAACCTCCCCGGGTGATGGCTCATCTCTGTCCCTCATGCCCATTACCTCCTGGCTAGTGCTGCTCACAGAACTGCAGTGAATCGTCTCTATGTCTGCTTCTCTTTCCACATCAGTAGGTGCTTTTCATCTTGGAGTCCCTAGCGCTTGGCACAGAGCCTAGAAATTACAGGGGCTCGATAAATACCTGCTGGATGACTGAAGGCCTCCTGGAGAAAAGCTGACCTAAATATAGATTTAAAGAAGAATAGAATGAGCACTGCTAATAATTTAACCTATGTACAATTTGTAAATATGTTACCTTGCTTCATAAGAATGTAGATAATGGTTTTAGAAAATCTAGTGATATCATAGTATAGACCTATAGTTTTATTCTAGTTAGAAAGAGAGCCAGAACCTGCTCTCCAGATTCTTATACTCTTAGCTTAGAGCTTCTTGTATGCAATACTGTGTGTATAGGTTGTGAAATGATCTTTAAGTTTGAGGGTCTAGTTTTAGAGAGACCTTTTAAAAAAATAATAAAAATATTATTTTACATTTCCATAGGATGTATTACTTAACGTTCCCCCCCACAGTCCAGTGTTCTGCTCATGTTCTGGAAACTGATCACATCACACCGGGCATATAAGTTTGTGCTTGATTGGCATTAGAAATGAAACGGTATAATAAAAATTATACATGTATATATAATGAAAAGCAATATTTCCTGAAAAGCCATAATACACTCTGTATCTTAGGGAGACCTAACCAGAGAAAGCTCCTACAGTTTTTTTTTTTTAAGATTTTATTTATTTATTTGAGAGAGAGAGCGAAAGTGAGAGAGAGAGAGAGAGATTGAGAGAATGTGTGGGGGTAGGGGCAGAGGGAAAAGCAGACTTCCCGCTGAGCAGGGAGCCTGAGTGGGGCTCCATCCCAGGACCCTGGGATCATGACCTGAGCCGAAGGCAGACGCTTAACCGACTGAGCCACCCAGGCATCCTAAGCCCCTACAGTTTCTTATAGGTGTTCAACACAGGACACATCCCCCTGGGGGTCTCCTCTAATGTCAGTGACTAGCAGCTCTGAAATGGTGGGTATGAAAGTTAGAATCACTTATTCTCCTACAAAGAAAGAGATAAATGTCACATCCCCATCCCAGCTTATGTCCACAGTTAGCTCAAAGGAGATATAAGACTGTTCCAAGAGCAATTTGATTTGTAAGTGCTGGGAAGGAAGGAGCCATGTGAAAAAAGTGTCAAAAGGAAGCTTTGTGGAGGCATAAAAATAAAGTTCCCCTCATTACAGCCCAGATTGTAGAGCCAAGTGTATTCACACACTCTTGTAAGTGGGTTTGGCCAAACCTTGGAACCGTCTAACTAAGCTCTAAGTGAATGAGGAATGATCTCTGGTAGAGTTCTTAGGGTTTGACAAAACAATAATTAGGGAGGAAAGTTTGGAAATTAAAGGAAACCACAGCCTAGCTCTGTGTCATCTCCATTGTTAGTTAGTCCAGGCATTATAAAAATGGGCAAGCCAGAGAGCCAACAGATGTCATTAGCCTAGTTCTTGGCAAGCACTTATCAGGCAAAGAATATAAGCTGAGCTTTTTTTTTCCCTGGGGAGGTATTCCATTTGTCAGCAATTTCTCTCTGCCAGACCACAAATCAACAATTGCTAGATAAATGAAATGCTTCCACTCAACTTACAAACTCTTGGGTAAAGTATTTATTTTCTAGAAACAAAAATGCCTTTTTTATAGCACAAGATATAAATGGTCCCAGTGGGTCCCACTAAAGCAATCAAATGCCAGATCTATAAATCTTATAGACCCTTATGGAAAATGGAAGCAGCTCTGTTAGGCATCACAATGAATGATGCTATAGGTTCACAGAGAAAATGGCAGAATAGGTCATAGCTAATAGGTCAGTGACAGACTGAACCCATTGCTGTGGTAATGGTAAGGGAAATTCAGTGTAACAATAGCTTAAGACATATTTTATGAAGACAACATTTGTTTTGAAGACCTTGGATTATATATTTTTTGAATTATGCTGCAGTATAATTTGACATTAGATATACTATCATATATAATGATCAGGAGACATTCAAATGTGGAAAGAAATGTGACTGTGGCCTAACACATAGTCTAGGCTCTCTGTCTCTCTGTGTCTTTCCTTCACATTTATTCCTTCCTGCTGTGTGTGTGTGTGTGTGTGTGTGTGTGTGTGCTTGCTTTGTTAAAGCCCCTCCTTGCTTCTTTCATCTTGCCCTTCCCATGTATCTGCCTCCCCCGTATTTTTGCATGAGCTCTTTCCAGCTTCTAGAAGACTAGTTAGTATTTGTATACACTATATTTAAAAAATTTAAAACATAAGGAATGGTGATTCCATAAGCAGCATCTACAAAGAGGTTTCTCAATTTATTCTTTGCCTGTAACATACCGAATGGAATCCAATCTGGTAGTTCCCTTGAGGTTTATGATAAAATCTCAAGGTAATGCTTCACTCCCATATCTTTCAATGAACATGCTGAAATATAAAACTGGGTATAAACTAATAAAAAATAAAAAATAAATTTAAAAAATGGGTACAATCTTTGAGGTCATTTTCGGCCTTCGGGTCTATGATTCTAAGTGGGTATAATAACACCCATAATAGTTTTTATAATTTTGCTCTTTTTAAAATAATAAGATGAAAGCTCAATCTATAAGGCATATTAATTCTTTAAAAAAGTGTTCCTTGGGGTTTGTAAGGAAAGGAAACATTTTCCTACTAAGAGCATATGAATTTTATGGTGCCAGCAATAGAACAAAAATACAATTGCCCCTTAAGCTCAGGTCCTTTGCCCAGCATGGAGTTTCCACAGTTATATTCGATTAAATGGCCTTTTGGTTTCCCAAGGCAGGCCCAGGCAAAAGTCATGAATCAAGGACTAAAACATGCTGTTTCTATCAAGACTACCCTTTCCAAAATGATTATTTCCATAATTTTCCAGGTTCTGGATTTCTTTCTGTGTATTAATAACGGGTGACACAACAAACTGGGAATAAGTATCACTAGGGAAAAGAGGAGGAACATGTCTTAAGCCACATGAGGCAGCTTTTCTCTTGCAGTTTGGGCAGGAGATTCCATGGTTGCTGAGGGGGATCTGCAGTCGGCCTCCAGATGAGAGCCAGCCAGCACCCGGGGGGAACAGTGGGATAATCTGGGAAAGCAGTGGGGTTTTGCTGGGGGTGAGCCAAGACCGTAATGGTCTCTGCAAATGCTTACTAGCTCTTCTGTGCTCCCCTAGTAGTTAAGCCAAGAAAAAGAGACACTGTTATGCCTTGACTGGCTTTTCATCAAGTGAGGGCACTTGTACTTGTTTCAGGATGGTTAAAACTTTTTGGCAGAACCATTGCTATGATGGTTACTTTTATGTGTCAACTTGGCTGGATAACAGCACCCAGCGTTTTTGTCTAATGCTCGTCTAGATGTTGCTGTGGAGGTATTCTTTAGCGGTGATTAACATTTACAATCAGTTGAATTTAAGTAAGGCATAACGCTCATGGCCCTCATCCACTCAGCTGAAGGCCTTAAGAGCAATGACAGGCTTCTCCAAAGTGATTCTACCTCAAGACTGCAACATAGAAACCTGCCTCAGTTTCCCACCTCCTGGCCTGCCCTGAAGATTTCGGACAGAAAACTGCAACTTTTATCTGAACTTTAGATTGGCCAGCTCCACAACTGTGTGAACCAATACCTGTCTCTGTGCCTCTCCCTGTCACACACACACACACACACACACACACACACACCTCCTACTCTTCTGCGTTTCTGGGTTCAGAACTGTGACTAATGCAGTCACCATAATACCTGCCCCTCCTCTTTTTTCCTCTGATACATTAAGCTATTCTATTCTAGAAACTATTCTGAGGCAAGCATCTTCCAACATGTCCTTTTAATCATATTTAGATGTTTGGACCCTGTTTTCCTGTTTTATTTGCTTGTTTTAATCCAGTCAGATGCATTTAGCACACAGCCATTGCAAGATGAATTCTCTGGGAAGAATTTTTCCCTTTCCCCAGTGACAGAGATGAACCATTTTAATCTACCTAATTTGCCCAAAGAGCTTTTATGAAGCTTGAAACTCAGATCCTTCAAAAAAGACAACATTAATAGATGGAAAAGAAAAATCTATGTTTCTAAAACTGACTGAACCTTTACCACTGCTTGAAAATGCTAGGAAAGATTGGAGATACAACACAAAGATTTAAGAGTGTTTTTACATAATATATACCTAATATACATTCAAAAATCCTCCAGGGCAAAACTTGAGTTGTAGAAGAGATGTATTAGCAAGGATTACTTAAAGTGTTAGGATATATCCTGATGTATTTTCTGGAGCTAAGGATTAAGTTTTGTTTTGTTTTTTTTTTAACTTAAATTCTGTGGCTTGCAAATCTTAGTTTTACAAAATAGAGTCATTTTCACATTTTAATAAGGATAGTAAAATGAGAATGTCATTTATAGAAAAAAATAATCAGAACAAGATTCTATGACTGGTAAATTTCCCTTGAGTTCTAAATGCATTTGATTGCACTTGTGGATTCAGCCGCACCAGTGTGAAACATTGTAACTAAGTTTTCTTTAGTTATACTCATGTTCCAGATCCCATGTTTTTCCTCTGCTTCTCGTGTTCATCAGGCAACCTCTGATCAGCACTGAAGCTTTCGGAAAACCTCTGCATTCCTCCTGATACCATACATGGATGTATACACACTCTTGTTTATTTTTCCTTTGTGAAAGTTCAATCTATTAATGCCAACCCAGGGAAAGAGAAATGCCAATCTGGGAGTGTTAATAAGGCGCTTCTCAAGATTTAAATTTCTCATTATCTTGAGGCATCAATAAATACCCACTGACCATACTTTTCTTTAATTCTTTACCCATAGTTTCCCCACTCCCCCTTCCTGCCCAGTTTAATTGAGAAAAGTTTAAGGTATGCAGCATGATGATTTGATTTACATGTATTGTGAAATGATTTCCACAATAAGTTCAGCTAGCATCTATTTTCTCATACAGGTACAATAAAAAGAAAAGGAAGAAGACAAGGAAAAAAGGAAAAAAATTTCTCCTTGTGATGAGAACTCTTTAGAATCTATTCTCATGACAACTTTCCTATATACCTAGTGCTTATTTATCTTGTAGCTAGAAGCTAGTACTTTTTGACCATCTTCCTCCAATCCCCCCTCCCCCCAACAATCCACTTCTGGTAACCACAAGACTGATCCCTTTTTCTGTGAGGTGTTTTTTTTTTTTTTTTTTTTTAGATTCCACATTTAAGTGAGATCATACAGTATTTGTCTTTCTCTGTCTGGCTTATTTCACTTAGCATAATGCCTTCAAGGTCCATCCATGTTCTCAAAAATGGTAGGATTTCCTTGTTTCATGGCTAAATAATATTCAATTGTATATATATACCACAACTTCTTTATTCATTTATCCATTGATGGACACTTAGTTGTTTCTATGTCTTGACTATTTTATTTTATTTTATTTTATTTTTTTAAAGATTTTATTTATTTATTTGACAGAGAGAGAGACAGCTTGCTTGCTTGCTGTTGAGTTGTACGAGTTATATTAACTCCTTATCAAATCTATGGTTTGCAAATTTTTTCTCCATTTCATAGGTTATCTTTTCACTTTGTTGATGGTTTCTTTTGCTGTGCAGAAGCATTTTAATTTGATCTAATTTCACGTATTGATTTTTTATTTTGTTGCTTGTGTTTTAGATATCATTTCTGAAAAATCATTACCAGTACTCATGTCAATAACTTTGTCCCTATGTTTTCTTCTAGGAGTTTCATGGTTTCAGGTGTTATATTTAAGTCTATAATCCATTTTGAGTTAGTTTTTGTGAGTGGTTTAAGATATGGGTCCAGTTTTATCCTTTTACATGTGAATATCCAATTTTCCCAGCATCATTTATTGAAGAGACTCTTTTCTCCAGGGAATATTCTTGGCTTCCCTGTCAAACATTAATTGACCATACTAATATGCTAGGTTTTATTTTTGGACTCTTGATTTTGTTTCATTGGTCTATTTGTTTGGTTTTATGCCAGTACTATAACTGTTTTCATGACCATAGCTTTATAGTATAGCTTGAAGTCAGGAAGTGTGATGCCTCCTCTTTGTTCTTTCTCAGGATTTTTTTGGCTCTTTGAGGTCTTTGTTGTTCCATATAAATTTTAAGAGTGTTTTTTTCACTTCTGTAAAATATGCCATTGGAATTTTGATAGGAATTGTATTGAATCTATAGATGGCTTTTATATAGAAACACTACTGATTTTTGTGTGTTAATTTTGTATCCTGCTACTTTACTGAATTTATTGATTAGATCTAATGGATTTTTTGGTTGAATCTTTAGGATATTCTATATTATAAAATCATGGCATCTGAAAATTGAGACAATTTTACTTCTTCTTTTCCAATTCTGATCGATTTCTCTCTTTCTTTTTCTTTCTTTCTTTCTTTCTTTCTTTCTTTCTTTCTTTCTTTCTTTCTTTCTTTCTTTCTTCTTTCTTTCTTTCTTTCTTTCTTTCTCTTTCTTTCTTTCTCTCTCCCTTCCTTCCTTCTTTCCTTCCCTCCCTCCCTTCTTTATCTCTTTCTCTTTTTCCCTCTTTCTTTCTTTCCCTCTCTTTCTCTTTCTTTGCCTGATTGCTCTGGCTAGGATTTCCATTACTTTGTTGAATAGAAATGGTGAGAGTGGGCACCCTTGTCTTGTTCCTGATTTTAGAAGAAAAGTTTTCAACTTTTCACCATTGAGCATGATATTATCTGTGGCTTGTCATATATGCCTTTATTATGTTGAGATATGTTCCTGCTATGCTTAATTTGTTAAGACTATTTGTCATGAATGGATGTTGGATTTTGTCAAATGCTTTTTCTGCATCTGTTGAGTTGATCATATGATTCTTTTCTTCCATTCTATTATTGTGACATACCACACTGATTGATTCATGTATGTTGAACTATCCTTGCATCTTCAGGATAAAGCCCGTTAGATCATGGTACATGATCCTTTTAATGTGCTGCTGAATTTGGGTTGCTAGTATTTTATTGCATCTATATGTAGACACTGGCCTGTAGTTTTCTTTTCTAGGTGTCCTTTTCTCTGACACGCTTTTGAGGATAGGTAGCCCTTCTTGGAAGAGTTGAATACACTCATCACTTTTTATTTTCTATGACACTTTTTAACATGGCTCAGAGTACCTACATTAGAAAGCTGTATACAAATCTTCCTCTCGCCTTGTCTGTCATTCCATAGGAAACTATATATGAAGTACACAATTCATACATGACCTCCATGCACTAGCAGAACTGCTCCAGTTTATTTTCTGGCAAATCAAGGTTCTGTGTTCACATGGGTTAGCATCTTTTTTTGCTTCTGGGGGAAAGTTTTAGGACCAGTTCATGGGACTTGCATAACATTTAGAACAAAACAACCAGTCGTTAAAATTGAACAAACCAATCTATGGCATCTACTTTCATGGCTTGGGCTTGGCAAAACAGGAAGTTAGTTGGGCGTATTCTATACACATTAGTTATGCTTTTTCTATCCTTGTTCCTAATTATTGCTGTTGTCACGTCAATTGTTAACAGAATCATCCATGTTGTTGTACAGTCACTATTCCAACTGTTCATACATCTGATGGTTACAGAACAGAAAGATCTGAAGGGACTCTGAGAAAGACAGTGATATTGGATAAAATTAGCCCCCCTCACCAAAATAGTGGTGTAGACCTGAAAATCTGATAATTTGCCTATCCTTCTGTAGTCACTGTATTTTGTCTGCATAGATGAAAATCAATAGGAGGGACTGTAAATGAACTATGTACGTGTAGCAGCTCTTGCCCAGGAGATATCCAAAGTGGATGCTGTACCTCCCACCATTGGTTCTAACCATCCATAGCTGATAAACTGCTATGAATTTAAAGCACCCACTAGCTAAAGATGATCAGTGACTGGTAGGCTAGTCTTCCACGGTCAATGAACAATGGGACTTGTTGTAATCAGTTATATCAGTACTACGGAATCATTTCACTTTCCCCTGTATGTAGGCTGTGGTCCTTAATTAGTACACAGTGAGCTTCCCCTTTCTGGGATACATGGGTCCCTGACTCTTCCTCTTCAGTGAACCATGCTGAATTTCCTCATTGATATGTACCTCTTTGCCTAGCAAGTCAGCAAACTCAGTGTTCATTTATTTGACCACTGCAGTAGTCTCAGTATTTCTGTATTTCTTTTAATAATCTTCATATGTCTCTATATTATTCACTATGTAAATAAGAAATAATTCTATGGTAGTGGTTTTTCTTTTCTTTTCTTTTTTTTTTGCCAGGTAAGTAATATAACTCCACAGTGTTAAACAAGGACTTAAAAGAACAACAGGATTCTTAAGTGGTTTTTAAAACACATCCCACTCCCACCCCTTCTAACATATTGCTAGTTTTCCTCCAATTGTCACATACTCTAGAAGCAAAGAGTTAATGTTCATCATTAGACAGTTTCTCTATCATTTGCTAAATTTCTTTAAGCATTTGGCTTGCTGTACATGAATTGAGCAAGATAGAAACTTTTGATTTCCTATGAACTCAGTAGGAGTTCAGAGGATGGGTGAAAACATACCTTAAAAAAGATCAACATCCCAATTCTCAAATACCAAATACTTCAGATAAGATGGCTTAGAGTTTCCCTGGAAAGTATCTGACACCTATGATCGGGATGTGCAAATTCAGAGACACAGCACAGGAGGCTGGCACCTGGAGGGCCTTAGAATTCATTTACTAACAGAGGGTAACTTTGCTTTCATTTCAGTGGGGACTGATTAGTAAAGCGGTCAACTAAAATACTATACATCTGTTTCTTTTATTCACGAGTTCATTTGACCCTCAAAACAACCGGTTTCTATATTAATCAGAATTGTGAGCACCCAATAAGGCCATTAGAAAATCCTTTAGCCTCTGAGAAAGAAATGAAAGCCATCCTAAATTCAAGTCTATTTCTCTCTATACTTCTTAGAAGATAAAGGAGGAGAGGAAGGTACAGACGGTATAGGGCAAAGGGATCCATTAAGCACTGAATGGAATTGTGTTCTTTACTTCAATATTACCATAATTTCATTTCAATGGACTAGTTCTTAGTGCT
This sequence comes from Phoca vitulina, assembly GCF_004348235.1. Lineage (NCBI taxonomy): Eukaryota > Metazoa > Chordata > Mammalia > Carnivora > Phocidae > Phoca > Phoca vitulina. Next base: position 20,584,573 of record NW_022589717.1, read on the forward strand.
ACATTTATTTTAGTCTCTGAAGAACTAATGGTTTAAAATTTTTTTCTATCTTTTGTATTTTTGCGTAAGTCCCCAGCTGCATATAGCATCTCTCCATTTTGTGCTTAATGTTAAATGTTGCCAGTTTCCTCTCTGTTTATTTGGTTTTCTGGTGTGCTCTAAAGACGTAATTTTAAAAATAATTAAACCGTTCCTTCAAATGGACTTTTTTTTCCCTTTAGAAGAAAAGAATAATACGTAAGGGCTTTAAAAGCCATAATGAAAACAATGAATCGTGGATCACTACATCAAAAACTAATGATGTATTGTATGGTGACTAACATAACATAGTGAAATAAAATTAAAAAAAAAGAAAGATTATAGTTAGGTTATCGAAAAAAAAAGCCATAATGAACAATAGAACTTAAAGTTGGAAAATTTAAGAATATAGTATAGATACAGAAATGAATCCCATTCAGCTCTCCAGATTCAGACCTAGTTTGTGATGACATGGCTACAGGCACGAAGAAGGTCAGCATCATTGGTAAATATGGAACCCATTATGGCGCCTCTCTCGGGAAAATGGTGAAGAAAATTGAAATCAGCGCACCAAGTACACTTGCACCTTCTGTGGCCAACCCAAGATGAAGAGATAAGCTGTGGGCTCTGGCACAGGGGTTCCTGCACAAAAACAGTAACCGGCGGTACCTGGACCCACAACAACCACCTTCTGCCATCACGGTAACGTCGGCCGTCGGAAGACTGAAAGAGTTGAAACGCCAGTGGAAACCACTGTTTGAAACATTGCTATCCTATCAGAAATGAGTTAGTTTATGTAACAACAACAAAAAGAAAAAAGTAAAGGAAGGAAGGAAGGAAAAAAAGAGAGAAAAGGAAAGGAAAGAAAGGAAAGAAATCTCATTCAGTCCCTTTGGGGATTGTGAGTTGGACAGACTGAGATGAAGACCATGCATGCTTGCTATAATTCTGACACCGATTCCAATGTGTAATTTTCCAGGACTACCAAGCAATTCTCTGACACCAGCTGGGGGTCCTACAATTCAACTTACTTCTGACACTCTCTACCCTGAGATAGTATCCAGTCCCATAGGTTAAGGGCTCTGTCCCACAAGACTGCCTTCACTTTATTTTTTTATTGTTTAAAGATTTTATTCATTTACTTATTTTGAGAGAGAGAGAGAGACGGGAGTGGGGGGAGGAGGAGAAGGAGAGGGACAAGCAGACTCCCCACTAAATGCAGAGCCCAATGTGGGGTTCAATCTCACGACCCTGAGATCATGACCTGAGCCAAATCCAGAGTTGGATGCTTAACCTCTATTCTTTAATATTCTGGGCAAACCTTACCAGGTATTGGTGGTAAAACTGAAACACAGATGCTCTGACATAATTATTAGAGAGTGGTTCCTGTGTTTGCTTTCTACTGTCATGTAAAAATTGCCATAAACTTAGAAGCTGAATAAAACACACATACATTATCTTATAGTTTCGGTGGATCAGGAAGACAGACATGGCTTAGCTGAGTCCCTGGCTCAGGGTCTCACAAGACAGCAATCACAGTGTTAGTTGGACTGCATCCTTACCCAAAATCTTGACTGGGAAGAATCTGCTTCCACACTGCTCTGTAGCGATAGATGCTTCTGGGATTTGTCCCGCATAACCGGCCACCTGGGTACACAGGCAGGCTAAGGAGTGTTGTTTGTGAGCCTCATGCTGTGTGAAGAACCTTGGGAACCTAGTGGTTTGAAATATATTATCTGGCCTCCAGGTCAGAATGGGCCCTTCTGTTTTGGATGCCAGGAGCCGTAAATCTTGTCTCACATCCCCTCCTGCTCCAGGCTGGGCTGGCCCCACCAGAATGGAATCTGGGAGGGGAGGCAGACACACATAGCCCAGACTCCTTGAAAATCTAGAAACATGATAACATAGAAATGCAGCTTGCTCCTAACTGCACATAAGTGAACAAATGTTTAATTTCAGACCCTGTTATTTGCCCTATAAGTACAGCCCTTACGGGGACGGTCAGTTGGAAGTCTCACCTGACGGGGGGATGCTCCGTGCAGGCCCAGGCCTCTCAGTCAGGACTCCAGCCTGGGTGTCTCCACGGTGCTCCCCCAGCTAACGAGGTTGGGTGCTGGAAGTACCCAGTTTGATGTAACTGCCTTATTCTCATTTCTTGCCTACTATTACCTTCATCTATGTGTAGATTCCTTTCTTCTTCTATTAGGTTTATATAATAATAATAAAGTTTTCTTTCCTTTTCAAAACCGATACAAGGCTGTTGTGAATCTTTTGTTCAGAACACGAGCTCATTCAGACTATTGACAAAATTCATTTTCCTGTTCTTGTGTGACCGAGAGTCCCAGCTTCTTACTGGCTATTGGCTGGATACTGCCCTCAGCCTCTCAAGGCCTCCTGAAGTTTCTTGCAGTGTGGGGCTTCCAACAGGTAGTTTGCAATGTGGCCATTTGTTTCTTCAAGGCCAGCAGAGAATCTCTCTAGTAGGGGCTAGCAACATACACACTGATTTAAATTCAGGCTTCAGAACAACAAATTAAAAAATCTTTTGTCTACAAATTAACATTTAGGAACTTGGAGTGAAATGAAAAAAGTAATAAAATGATTGTTGGTAACAATAAAAGGAAGCGATAAATTAGAGCGGATCCAATTCTTTCAAATCTTCTAGCTGTACTTACTTTCCATTAAATGCGGCTCATGTTTTGCCATATAATTTATAACCAGGTTCTTCCTAAACAACTGTGAGTAAAGCAATGCCATCCACTCATCTGCAGTGGCCCTGTTCTCATTGGCATTTGAAACTCCTGCCAAAGAGAGGGAAAATTCAACTTTCCTAAACTTGCCACACAACCACCCTTCAAGCAGTATTTCCAAACTGGGGTTCTTTCTAGGATACCGTACTTCTTTGCAGTGAACTGTGCTGGGTATGCTGGGCCTTGTAATGAAACAGGTCAGAGTTAAAGAGATATGTAAATGAAGGAATCAGAGCATGCAGGGAGGAATGGCTGGTGGGAATAGTCCTAGTGGAGCTGTTCCCTCCATTTTTTAAAATATTGTTATTAACATATAATGTATTATTTGTTTCAGGGGTACAGATCTGTGATTCATCAGTCTTACACAATTCGCAGCGCTCACCATAGCACCTACCCTCCCCAATGTCTATCACCCAGCCACCTCATCCCTCTCACCCCCCACCACTCCAGCAACCCTCAGTTTTTTTCCTGAGATTGAGAGTCTCTTATGGTTTGTCTCCCTCTCTGGTTTCATCTTGTTTCATTTTCCCCTCCCTTCCCTTGTGATCCTTTGTCTTGTTGTTCAAATTCCTCATATCAGTGAGATCATACGATACTTGTCTTTCTCTGATTGACTTATTCCGCTTAGCATAATACCCTCTAGTTCCATCCACGTCATTGCAAATGGCAAGATTTCATTTTTTCAAGGCTGCATAATATTCCATTGTATATATATACACCACATCTTCTTTATCCATCCATCTGTTAATGGACATCTGGGCTCTTTCCATAGTTTGGCTATTGTGGACATTGCTGCTATAAACATTGGGGTGCACATGCCCCTTCAGATCACTACATTTGTATGTTTGGGGTAAATACCCAGGAGTGCAATTGCTGGGTCATAGGGAACTCTATTTTCAACTTTTTGAGGAACCTCCATACTGTGTTCCCTCCATTTCTACACCAGGTGGTCCAGGCAGGGAACCGAGTCTTGGGGGCAGAGGCTGTAGCTAGGACCTATAGAGACCTGTCAGAGACCCCTTCCAAATATCCCAGTTATATCGTACACCAGCAGGTTCCTGGTTAGGGCTTTTTTCCTAACAAATGTGTTCACAGGAGAGAAAAATTGGAGCTGCAAAGGAAAATCAATTTAAAGCGTGAAAGGTGAAATTGTGTAGAAAAAAAAAATCACCCTTTCATGCTTAATTAATCACAGAAAATGTGTCTGCCAGCGTGCAGCCATTTTATCAGAAAACAGCCCAGGTGAAACAGTTACAGAAATGGCATTACCAATCCCAACACGGTCACACATGAGCAAACGAGAGAAGAGAAACATTGTAGGAGGACAAAACTGTCTTCAGTGGTTCATAAAATTGGAGTGTTTTACATCTAGAGAGTACTCTCTCATGAGTATCTCCTCCCATTTGGGAGGGTTTCTAATTAAAATGTTTTGGTTAACTTAACTTTTGAACCAAAAGGCAAAGGTTTAACGTTTGTGAAATGCTCTGCAGTCCTAAGGTTGAAGGTTGTAGCTGGTAGTTTTAGATCTTTCATTTTGAGCAAGAGATAAGAGAACTCTCTGGCATCTGAGAAGTTTTAAATTAAAGAAACTATACACTTGTTAAAACCGTTATTTCTCAAACTTATTCGAATACAGGATTTTTGCTTTTTTCTTTTAACACAACATCTTTCAACAACTAGTTCTATGGGATTCCATTCAGGAAATACCATTTAAATTATTTTGAAGTCATGTCACACCATATGTAAAAAAAAATTCATTCCATCAGTGCTTCTCAAACCTCACACCAAAATAACCCTAAGGACCTATCATAGTGAACTTGTCCTGAGGAGGGGTGAGAACTAGGGACCTGGCGCATAGCTGTAGGCCATGAGCTTTGAAGTCTTAGAGATATCTTAAAACTTCCCTGTGAATTCTGTAGTCTGTTTCATAATAGAAAAACTTGTGTGTTAATTGAAAGTAAAACTCTGCTCAGGGGATCTGTGCCCAATTTACTGAGTCTTCTCACACGTACCCTAGCTCAGGGACACAAACCCTGTATTAATGTCGGATGTCACTTGCAATGAGCATTATTGAAGTTATGAAGTCTCTAAGGAGAAGAGACTACAATCTTAGGTTACCGAGCCTCTCTCATGCACTGCTCTACAGATTTCTCACCCTGTTATAAGTACAAACTTGAAAACAACTGATTTGTGCACGCTTAAAAAGTGCCTAGTCCTGGGGCGCCTGGGTGGCTCAGTCGGTTAAGCGACGGATTCTTGATTTCAGCTGAGGTCATGATCTCAGGGTCCTGGGATCAAGCCCTGCGTAAAGCTCCACACTCAACAAGGAGTCTGCTTGAGGATTGTCTCTCCCTTTGTCCCTCCCCCCCACCTCTCAAGTAAATACATAAATCTTTAAAAAAAAAAAAAAAGCTTAGCCCTAACATGTGTTTTCAAAAGAAATTCAAGTGATTTCCTATTAGTTGACAATCATTATTAGTCTTCCAACTGAAATAAAGTGTTCCTCAAGGCATCAATGACAGCACATATTAAACCCTGGGTTTTTTTTTTTTAAAGATTTATTTATTTTGAGAAAGAGAGAGAGCACATGTGCATGTGAACAGGGAGAGGGGCAGAGGGAGAGGCAGAGAATCTCTAGCAGACTCCCTTCTGAGCACGGAGCAGCATGCGGGGCTCAATGCCACGACCCCGAGATCATGACCTGAAATCAAGAGTTAGTTGATCAACTGACTGAGTCACCCAGACACCCCTCCCCTCGCCCTGGGTTCTTACAAGTTAGGGGCAGACTTCCACTCCTAGGTATATATCTGAGAGAAATGAAAACATACATCCACACAAACACTTGCTCATGACTGCTCCTAACATTATTCATAACATCCAAAAAGTGGAAACAAGCCAAATGTCCATCAGTTGATGAATGGGTAAATAATAAGTGGTATATCCATATAACAGAATATTATTCATCCGGAAAAGGAGTGATGTACTGATATATGCTACAATGTGGATGAACTTTGAAAACATTATGCTAAGTGAGAGAAACCAGACAAAAGACCACACATTCCATGATTCCATTTATATGAAAAGTCCACCATAGGCCAATCTACAGAGACAGAAATAGGTCAGTGTTGGCAAGGCCTAGAGTGGGGAAGCAGGCTGGGGAAAATGAGAGGGACTGCTGGTAGGTATGGGATTTTTTTCTGGGGCAATGAAAATGTTAGAAAACTAGATTGTGGTGATGGTTGTATATCCTGGGAACGTATTAAAACCCCTGAATTGTGTACTTTAAATGGGTGAATTATATAATATATGAATTATGTCTCCACAAAGGTATTAAAATATTGTATTTACATTTCATATATTTTTATATACTTATATTTCATGCAAATAAATAGATTTTGTAAAAAACAAAACAAAAACTAAGGGGCAGGGGAAGCCCCAGGAGTGGCTGATTATATTCAACAATGCAGAACGTAAAATAACTTAGCAGGGAATTGTTTAGCGCTTTACAGATTTTCTGCTGTTTGCAATTAAAGGCACAAGGGAAAACCAAGCTGTATGTATTCAATCCACAAAATGAAATCCAACAGGAGATACTAGAATTACTTCATACCTTGACTGTTTATTGCACCAAATGAATCACATTTTACATTCGCTTAGTCATATTCAATTATACTGTAAACACATTCACAGTATATCAAGTAACATATTAATCACATATGTACTTGTTTGTGTAATAATGGTTCTCAGAAAGCTTAAGCCTTCTTTTCTCCATAAAGTAGGTTAACGTGAATGAAAATTCTTGAACTGCTTTCCATAAGAATAATCCCCCTTAAACCTACTAAGATCATGCTGGATATCCAATAGATTTTAATAAAGCAGTTAACAGCATTCTTATAATTTTTAAAAAGATTTTATTTATTTGTCAGAGAGAGAGAGAGAGAGCATGAGCGGGGGAGCAGCAGGCAGAGGGAGAAGCAGGCTCCCCGCTGACCTGAGCCGAAGGCAGATGCTTAACCAACTGAACCACCCAGGCGTCCCAAGCAGTCTTATAATTTTAGGGCTAGAAGGGCCCTTGGAGATGAATAATTCAACTTCTTCATTTTTCAGAGGAGGACCAGTATTCCATCAGGGAACTAGCAAGCACTCAAGTGTTCTGATTCCCAGGCTTGAACTCTCCTGCTAAGCCTATCTCCAAATGGTAATTGATGATAGCAACGATGACACTGAATAAGGTTTTAATTAGTTCCTGAGGCACTGATCTCAATCACACTACTTTTCAGTTGTATAGTTTATAAAGGGCTTTCACAAACATAATTTATTAAGAGTCTCATCACATCCCGAGAACCAGACAGAAATCAGCGTCTCTCTTTTGGACAGAGGTTCAAAAAGGAGATAAGATTGGCCCAAGGCCATAGGGCTGGTAAGTACTGGCTCTGGAATGAGAACTTGACACTCAACATTTTCCAAGCAGAATTCATTATTCCTTGCCACCAGGTCACCCAGGTTCTCATGTTAGAAATCTGGGCATCACTTTGTTTTAGGTAATACAAACAGATTTTATTGAACACTTCACGAAGTGACCAGTCTCCTTTAGGAGAACTGCAAAGTGGGTGGAGGGCAAGTTTTTTGTTGTTGTTTTTAAAGATTTTATTTATTTATTTATTTATTTATTTATTTATTTATTTATTTATTTATTATTAATTTATTTATTTAGTTAGCAGGGGGAGGGGCAAAGGAAAAGGGAGAGAGGGCATTCTTAACAGACTCCACACTGATTCCGGAGCCCGACTTGGGGCTCAATCTCACTACCCCTGACATCATGACCTGAGCCAAAATCAAGAGTTGGATGCTTAAGCAACTGAACCACCCAGGTGCCCCAGCCAAAAGCTTTTATAGGATAAAGACCAAGGAATAGGGCACCTGGGTGGCTCAGTTGGTTAAGCGTCTGCCTTTGGCTCAGGTCATGATCCCAGGGTCCTGGGATAGAGCCCTGTGTCCATCATCCACAGGGCTCCTTGCTCAGCGGGGAGCCTGCTTCTCCCTCTCCCTCTGCCCCTCCCCCTCACTTGTGCACTCTCTCCCTCTCAAAATAGATAAATAAAATCTTAAAAAAAAATGAAACAGTGTTTAAGAATAAAGATCAAGAAAGAAACAAATAGAGAATATCTGATTGGCTGGGCCATGTAGTCAACCTTTTTTGGGGTGAGAAGGCCCAGAGTTGGCTTGGTATTTGGAGACTGGATGCCTTGGGTACACTGCATTTCTGGTCAAGCGGAGCATTTGCAGGGACATGGACATTATCTAAGTTTCGGTTCCCTGATGTGGCACCCTGGGCAGAAGCAGCTCCATCTTGGGCCTAGAAATTTATGTCAACAGTCTCCCCTTTTGATTATTCTCTTGACCATTCAAGAGGTTTGATCAAAACTAGCAATCTTAGCGTGACTCTCAGTTACCATTGCCTCTTCGGGTCTCACTGTGGTTTGTACAAAAGGCAGTATTAATTAGGCTTGTATTCTTAGAGCTGGTTATGTTTTTCTGTTCTCTTTTGTTGTTCTAGTGGGAGACGGACCATCTGTTACGGGCCAATGGCTGCCCACATGCATTTAAAACTTGGAGAGAACACAGCATATCAGGGAGATAATCATGTTAGAAGGAAAACACCAAGCATCACTCTTGACTTCCTTTCCTTACTCCCTCAAATTCAAGAACTGTCCATTCTAGCTCCTACAAATTAAAAAAAATCTATCCATCTCTTTCCACACTTACTGCTACCAGTTAAGGTTATACCAACCTTATTTATCACTTATTTTCCTTCAATCTCCTCCTTTCTACTTTTGTTTCTACCTGTGGTCTATTCTCTATAATGCAAAGTTTTGTGCACAGAGTGCCTGGTAATCATCTCACCACTCTGTCTGAACTTTTACTGTTTTTTCATCACCTTCAGGATAAAGTCTGTTGACACATTTAGAACATCTTTCTTGGTCTGGAGCCTGCTCATTGCTTCAGCTCCCACCACAGCCCCTGCTCTCTGGTCTATGTGGTCAGAGAGAGCTCACAGCAGTCCCCAAATTTCCTCTGCTCTTTCTTGCCATTATATCTGTCTTTTCTTTCTTTTTTTTTTTTTTTAAGGTTTTATTTATTTATTTGAGAGAGAGAGCAGGAGGCAGGGAAGAGGGAGAGGGAGAAGCAGACTCCCTGATGAGAAGGGAGCCCCATGTGGGGCTCTATTCCAGGACCCCAGGATCACAACCCGAGATGAAGGCAGACGTTTAACCAACTGAGCCACCCAGGTGCCCCAGCTGACTCTTAATATAGCATTTACCCTGCCTTTTTTTTTTTTTATAGATTTTATTTATTTATTTGAGAGAGAGAGAATGAGAAAGAGAGAGAGAGAGCACGAGAAGGGGGAAGGTCAGAGGGAGAAGCAGACTCCCTGCTGAGCAGGGAGCCCGATGCGGGACTCGATCCCAGGACTCCAGGATCATGACCTGAGCCGAAGGCAGTTGCTTAACCAACTGAGCCACCCAGGTGCCCTACCCTTATGTCATAAGGCTATTAAAAAAAGAAATTTCCAATAGTAATCACCACCAGAATTTCAAAGTAATGATGAATATAAAGGATACTTTGACATCTCTACACTTCCTATAATTTGATATTAAAATATCTGTTATTTCTACTGGTTACAAAGCCCCTAAGGGCTGCCGGTCATGTTGTCGTTTGTTACCTACATTTATAATTGGGGGGAAAGCTGTATTTTAGGTGGAGGTTAGTAAAAATAAAGATAACATTTTTTTTTCATTCAAGTTCACTGAGCCTCTCAATTCTATCTATAGATCTCTTGGGTTAAGATCTACAGATTTATTTTACTAAAAAGAAACTACAAAGGAGAAAAACTGGATTTGCCTTTGATGTTTTTAATTCATCTACATACATAATTCTGGCCACTGAGACTCTGATGCGGGGCAGCATTTATTCATTTAAAAAAAGGAAATGGGAAATCTATTACAAGTCTTCCCCCAAATAATCATTGAACTCCAGCAGTTCTTTGCAGTCACTTAAAAAGACTAGGAAGTCATTGTCTCAAGAAACCTATTATCTTTTCTCTTAATGCTGTGCCAGCTGGTGCATATTCCACTTTCATCACAGGAAGCAGAGAAACAGCCATTTTTAGTCTATCATAATTGCTTCCACAGAGGACCCCAACTGGCTGTCTCCTGAACAAAGATGCTTCCAGCTGGAACTTGGCCAACTCCACCAAGGGCCCGTCCTGAGCATGGGGGAGTATCCGCCCTGATGATTAAAGAGAGGACAGCTAGTTGGGGTACCTGGGTGGCTCAGTGGGTTAAGCGTCTGCCTTCGGGATCCTGGGATCAGGCTCCCTGCTCAGCCGAGAGCCTGCTTCTCCCTCCCCTTCTGCCTGCTGCTCTGCCTACTTGTGCTCTCTATCTCTCTATCAAATAAATAAATAAAATCTTAAAAAAAAATGAGAGAGAGAGAGAGGATGACTAGCTCCTTGAAGCTCATCATGCAAGTGAAACTTTTTACATGGCTGATCTCGAAGGGATTCAATATCCCTCCATTCAGTACGATTTTATTTTCTAGCAGATGTTTCCAATGTCCTTGGCTTCTTTGGGTAGACATCATAACACCTCGTTCTGTTTCAGAAAATTTTTACTTCTAACCATAACAAATTGCACACCTTCCTCAGCACATTTATTAGATATAACTAAGGTTAGGTATTAAGAACGTTCTCATTATGAGATGTAGGGATTGCTTTAATAATTGTATTGCTATCCTTTTTCAAACACTTTTAAAATAAATACACCAAAGGATATTATGTTTTCTGGAAACTGTCTCAGAGAATGGAAAAGAAGGCATAAGGAGGATTAAGTAATGTAAATAAAGTCACAGGTGGAATATATTGTGGGGCTGGGAAAAAACCAAGGGGAATATGATGAGCATCCAGAACTAATTCTATAAGGTGTGCAGAAGAAATTAAAAGCAAATGAGGGAAATAAAACGCATCCGAATCAGCAAAGAAGAAGTCAAACTCTCACTCTTTGCAGATGACATGATACTCTTTGTGGAAAACCCAAAAGACTCCACCCCAAAACTGCTAGAACTCATACAGGAATTTAGTAAAGTGGCAGGATATAAAATCAATGCACAGAAATCAGTAGCATTTCTATACACCAACAACAAGATAGAAGAAAGAGAAATTAAGGAGTTGATCCCACTTACAACTGCACCCAAAACCATAAGATACCTAGGAATAAATCTAACAAAAGAGGCAAAGAATCTGTACTCAGAAAACTATAAAATACTCATGAAAGAAATTTAGGAGGACACAAAGAAATGGAAAAATGTTTCATGCTCATGGATTAGAAGGACAAATATTGTGAAAATGTCTATGCTACCTAGAGCAATCTACATATTTAATGAAATCCTTATCAAAATACCATCCACTTTTTTCAAAGAAATGGAACAAATAATCCTAAAATTTGTATGGAACCAGAAAAGACCCCGAATAGCCAGAGGAGTGTTGAAAAAGCAAAGCAAAGCTGGTGGCATCACAATTTCGGACTTCCAGCTCTATTGCAAAGCTGTCATCATCAAGACAGCATGGTACTGGCACAAAAACAGACACATAGATCAGTGGAACAGAATAGAGAGCCCAGAAATGGACCCTCAAGCCTATGGTCAACTAATCTTCGACAAAGCAGGAAAGAATATCCAATGGAAAAAAGACAGTCTCTTCAACAAATGGTGTTGGGAAAATTGGAAAGCCACATGCAGAAGAATGAAACTGGACCATTTCCTTACACCACACACAAAAATAGACTCAAAATGGATGAAACACCTCAATGTGAGACAGGAATCCATCAAAATCCTAGAGGAGAACACAGGCAGTAACCTCTTCCACCTCAGCCGCAGCAACTTCTTCTCGCCAAAGGCAAGGGAAGCAAGGGCAAAAATGAACTATTGGGACTTCATCAACATAAAAAGCTTTTGCACAGCAAAGGAAACAGTCAACAAAACCAAAAGACAACTGACAGAATGGGAGAAGATATTTGCAAATGACACATCAGATAAAGGGCTAGTATCCAAAATCTATAAAGAACTTATCAAACTCAACACCCAAAGAACAAATGATCCAATCAAGAAATGGGCAGAAGACATGAACAGATATTTTCCCAAAGAAGACATCCAAATGGCCAACAGACACATGAAAAAGTGCTCAACATCACTCGGCATCAGGGAAATCCAAATCAAAACCTCAATGAGATACCACCTCACAGCAGTCAGAATGGCTAAAATTAACAAGTCAGGAAATGACAGACGGCGAGGATGCAGAGAAAGGGGAACCCTCTTACACTGTTGGTGGGAATGCAAGCTGATGCAGCCATTCTGGAAAACAGTATGGAGTTTCCTCAAAAAGTTGAAAATAGAGCTACCCTACGACCCAGCAATTGCACTACTGGGTATTTACCCCAAAGACACAAATGTAGTGATCCAAAGGGGTACGTGCACCCCGATGTTTATAGCAGCAATGTCCACAATAGCCAAACTATGGAAAGAGCCAAGATGTCCATCAAGATGTGATATATATATACACACACACACATACACACACACACACACACACACACACACACACACACACACACACACAATGGAATATTATGCAGCCATCAAAAACCCCTGAAATCTTGCCATTTACAACGACGTGGATGGAACTAGAGGGTATTATGCTAAGCGAAATAAGTCAATCAGAGAAAGACAAGTATCATATAATCTCACTTAATCTCAGGAAACAAACTGAGGGTTGCTGGAGTGGTGGGGGGTGAGAGGGATGAGGTGGCTGGGTGATAGACATTGGGGAGGGTATGTGTTATGGTGAGTGCTGTGAATTGTGCAAGACTGTTGAATCACAGACCTGTACCTCTGAAACAAATACATTATATGTTAGAAAAATAAAAGAAGATAGAAGGGATAATTGAAGGGGGGGAAAGGAGGGGGAGACGAACCATGAGAGACTATGGACTCTGAGAAACAAACTGAGGGTTCTGGAGGGGAGGGGGGAGGGGGGATGGGTTAGCCTGGTGATGGGTATTAAAGAAGGCATGCACTGAATGGAGCACTGGGTGTTATACGCAAACAATGAATCATGGAACACTACATCAAAAACTAATGATGTAATGAATGGTGACTAACATAACATAAAAAAAAAAAAAGCAAATGAGGAAGAAAATGAGGATAGAAGGTGAAACAAGAGGTAGAAAGAAGAAGAAAGTCAAAGCCGAAAACCGGAATACCAAAGGCATCACTAACAATGATTTGGAGGCTCCAAGGGTCCCTCTGCTTATGCCACCCAGCGGAACAATACATTCCCATGTTCACTTTCGTAATCTATTGTCAAAAAAGAACATGAAAGCCAAACATTCTCCTTGCACACCTTCTAATGCACAACATTCTAATAACACACCTAACGAACAAAACACTGTGATCCTTGATCATTTTAGCAGTTATCCCTTACCCTTGAGCTTGGCTTGAGATTTCAAGGGGCAGAAATCACACTGCTACTGACTTTCTGGTTTTGTGCTACTGCGAGGGCACAGCCTCGGAAACCTGACCGGGTTAAGCACCACGTATGTTTAGCATATTTTACCACCTGGTTTCCTGCTAATGAGGTCAGGGTTTGATACACATTCTGAGCTTCTTACATATGTTTTGTTTCTCTGTCAGTTTCTTATAAATTTGGTCTGAGAGTGTGCAGATGGATATATGCATATTCATTCCCACTTTTTGTAAATTACTTTAGGAAAGTCTGAATCACTATCATACATGGAGACAATGTGTCTGTGTCCTGATAGACAATGATGAACAAAATGCCCGGCAGCCCGACTTATTTGAAGCTCGGTCAGAACGCGATCTGTAGATAATTTTTCTATTAAGATTATTGTCTTCAGTGACCCTAGTCATTCAAAACTACAGATGAGTCATCCGACCTAAATTGAAACAGTGATTTCTGATTCCTAAACGTGGCAACGGCATCCAGTCATTTGTGCTTCTTGCCTTCCTTTCCTTCCAAATATTTCCTATAATTTCTGCTTTAAATATCTTCTGCATTCCAGAGAAACATGTAATTTTTTTTAAAGATTTTATTTATTTATTTGTCAGAGAGAGAGAGAGAGAGCAAGCAAGCACAAGCAGGGGGAGCAGCACACAGAGGGAGAAGCAGGATTCTCGCTGAGCAAGGAGCCCAATGTGGGACTCGATCCCAGGACCCTGGGATCAGGACCTGAGCTGAACGCAGACGCTTACCTGACTGAGCCACCCAGGCGTCCTGAGAACCATGTAATTTTTGGACAAAGAGTCGATCAATATGTAAGGATAATTTTAATACTGACTTAATTTCATAAGGATTAGGATTTTGCGATGGTCTTATCCTTCCATATGACTCCTTAGAATGTTCAAGTGCTAATAACATTAATAATAATTTCACTCAATGTCACCAAGACTTAGCTTTTTTTAATCTATAAAATGGGGGATAATATCTATCTCATGATGGTACTGTGGAGATTAAATGAGAGGTGAGGTACTTAAATGTCTAGTATAACACCTGGGACAAGACAGATGTTCAATAAATGATGAGCCTGAATTTGAAGTCAGACTATTTTACTTTATCATCAAGAAGATGGGTACATGTTAACTAGCCATTCCAAATGAGTCAAAATATTTTTCTCATTGTAGAGAGCTCTGTGTGTTCATCTCTACCTCATAAACTAATATATATATGTTCATATATACACATATGTATTTGTTTACTTATAATTATTTATTAGGTACATGTATTATGTACACAGAATTTAGGACCTAATCCTGAGGTTGTCTAGATCCCTGAAGTGATTATTTAAGAGCCTGTTTACATAACACAAGGTAAAAACAGCTTTGCTGTTTTTAAGCAATAAATTCTCTTTTCAAGCAAGAAAGCGTTTCTTAAATTGATGTATGTGGTAATGAGGTTATTTAGCAACTGGAAAATGAAAAGCAAGAGATACACATTAATGTGATCTAAATGAGACACTCCCTGAATATAGTAGGCATTGATTTACCAGTCGAGAATACTAAAAGAGCATCATTCATAGTATTTCTTTGCTTTCAAAAACATTTTCTCCTTTCATTAATCATCTTTGTGAAGTGTGATTATTTTCTTGTACCAGAGCTTTCCTAGGTTACTACATGCTCAACTTGGCTTCCTATTTTTATACATAGAATTGCACTGTTTAAAAAATAGATTTTGGTTAAATAATAAGCCTGTGTTTTATTTTATGGGGAGAAAAATATGAACAAAATGCTTTCATACAAATACTCAAAGATAAGGAGACCAAAGCCATTTTTCTTTGAGGTTATTTGCTGTGGATCATAATTTTTTAATCATCAAAATTTTTTAATTTTGAAGTTTCTTCCCAAATTATCCACAACTAGGATCAATATTATTTTTTGAATCACAACTATAACTAAGCATACAGCCTCTACAAATCATAAAATGGATTTGAGATTTGGTCATTTTTTTCATGAATTTGTATTTATCCTGTTATTCAACCACCATGATTTGAGCACCTATCATATACCAGGTGTTGTTGGGGAGCATGTCAATTCTAACACAGATTATGATCAGGATTATATGATTTGATTGAGCATATCAACTTAATTAGCCAGATTATCTCCTCTTTTTCTTTGCCTGGCACACACAGCCCAGAATACAATTCTAAATAGCTTCCATTTACATAAAGATTAAAAATCAGACAATAAGTAAATAAAATTTTTATCTGCTATCTCCCAGACCTCCAGGACTTTAAACATTAATGGAAGACATAATTACAGCAAGACGTATGTGTGTATGCTAACATTTGCTTATGTAAAAACAATTTTTGGTTTCATGTGGGATAGGACTATGGATGGGAACAGGAGAGAACTTCGCTTTTTATTTTATACTCTTTGGTACTATTTGAATATTGTACTCTTTACACTATTTTGTACTATTTGAATATTTGTACTGTTTGTGCACATATTATTTTTAGTTTTAAAAAATGTGGCCGAAAACATTAGGGATGTTTTAGCACCAACAGAATAAAATGGAGAACTGAGAAAATCATCTGAAAATTATTTCACTTTTACCTCAATATCTGGAAAACTTTTATCTCAAATCCCCACCTAATTTTCTATGTGGAAACTAAGTAAGGAATTCTACTTGTTATTAAAGTATATGAAAAAGCAGCTATGTTTCTTAAGCATGGGCAAGCCGATGTCAAAAAATAAGGTGTGGGACTTATCTAGAAGTAGGAGGTTTAATAGTCAAGCACCCAGCACTGATATACAATGTTTTATAAAATGTTGTGACTTAGACTCAGCTCTGCCGGGTGTCATGTAAATGGATGAGGTTGCCCGTCTCTCTCATTGTCACCGTGCGGTGGTCCTCACGACCCCTAGTGAGGTCGTGACTAGTGAGCTAGTGAGCTAGAAGTTAGCAAAACTTCTTTTGATCTGTACTCAGAGAAGCTGACCATCTTGGGGCAGTTCACTATACCTGTGACTTCAGACTTAATTCTAAATTGCAGACTTAATCCTTGCAAGTTCAGCATGACAGACCTTAAAAACACCAAAATTAGAGACTCCTCCAGAGTCAGCCTTGGCAGAGACAAGGAAGCAAGAAATCTGGGGGGTTTCTGGGAGCACCTACCAGCAGAAAAGGCTTTGCTTGTTTTTTTTTTTTTTTTTTCCTTTGCTCATACTTTTTAACTTCTAAGGATTCATAGTTAATTTTGGAATAAACTGCTTTCACATTTTCTATCTGAACTACATGTCTGTCTTGGTACCCTCGTATGAGAAAGCCTTGTATGTCTGAAGCAACTATGAATTTAGGGAAAAGTTAGAATATTTTAGACATGCAAATACCCAGGTTAAGTCAGCATTTTCACTGCTAAGAAAAGGTATGCATTCACAACTGTAGGCCAAGAGTAAGTTCATGGCAGCATTGAAAATGAGTGAGAAAAAAATATAGCCACATATATGTAAGAACAATTTTTTTTTATATAGCCATAAAAAATATTATGTAGCTGTCTAAAAAAGGATAAAGCAGATAAGGTAGATCTGTTTGTGCTAGTTCAGTATATGTCTGGATATAACCTAGATGTACATTAAACAAAAGAAGGCAAGGCTCAGAGCCGAGCATAAAAAAGTAATCTCTTTTGTGTAAATAAAAAGGATATACATCTATTTTCTGCTATGTGATTAATTTTCTTTTTGAAAGAAAACAGAAGGAAAGGGATTAGATATCAATGCACAGTTTAATTATTATGATTCTTTAACTATGTACATGTATTTATTTTTAAAAAATGTTTATAGCAAGTTATCTGGTGGAGGAATTACAAGCCATTTAAAAAATTTTAGGCTATTTATGTTAAAAATACCTATACAGTCAGGTATTTTAATGCAGAATTGTAGACTTAAAGCTTTCAGCTGGAAGTATAATTAGCAATGCTAAAAACAAGGCTTAAATAGTGTGCCATGAAGGTAGTTTTCAATATTGTTCCTTACCATTTTCCCGTTTGTCGAATGCGTGCCTAAAAATGACTCAATAGTGGAGGTTGTGAAAAGGTGTCACCATTTCTAAAAGAATTACTTTGTAGCAAAATATTACTGTAGGGCCGATATACTCCAGGTATGGCCTCCAAACAGAGATAGGATATATGGCTGAGGTGACTGTCTAGACAGCTTGTAAGGTGATCCAAATAGAAGTACCTCTTCCATTTTTCTAGAAAGAACCGATGGTTTCAGCATGAAAGTGAGAAAACCAAATTAAATCACAAATGACACAAAGGGAAGATTACCTGGCATATTTCACAAAGGAAAGGGGATGACATAAAGTTTTGCTTACCACAGTATGAGCCCACCCAACGTTCTAGCTTTTTCCTATACCTCGTGACTCTGAACTAATTCTTCCACAGATTGAGCATGGGGACACTGGTGGTGAGCCTTGCCTGTCCCTCTAGCTGTCTGCTCCGGTACCTCTGGACCTGCCTTGCTTATAGCTTGCCCGAGAGTTAACAATTCATTTCTGGTCATGGTATGAAGGAATAATAGATACAAGGAGGAAGGACTCATGAGGGAAAGGGTCAGCAACAAGTATAATTGTTGATTCCTTCCTGCCTGAGAAGAACCCACCCTGATTCTCCTTTGTTTGGATTTTTAAATCTATGACATTATTAAGGGGGACATTTTTGAATTATTTATAAACCAGAATAACATGTTTAGCCATTTAAATCAATATTATTGAACCGAGTTGGTTGTGACGTAGTCCAGTGTTCTTTTTTCTTAAGTGGAAATTGCTTTTTTTTTTTCTGATAATAATGGTCATTGTAAAGCATTTACACAAGAAAATGTAAAGAAAATCAAAAGAAATAAAAACAACTTAAAATCCATCACTGCCATTATAAACCATTTTTAACATCTTGCTACATATACTTTAGACTTTTTCCTGTGCAAATATATATAAGCATGTATACATGAAAATGTGAACGTCCTTTACAACTTTACACAGTTTTCTACTTGGTTTTCTTTTTAACAATACATTGGGAACCTCTTTCCATATTATCTATGGGTTTATTATGACATCATCCTGACGACTTGCAAAACGTTTTATAATCTTACTGCAGTTACACTTCTGCCGTATTATAGAAATATGTTGAACGTTTTGTCTCTTCACTACATTTGTCTCTTCACTACATTGCCTCTTGGTTTCTCCTGAATTTGAATTCTTTGGCTGCTCATTTTTATCTATCTCTTCTGCATCCTGTAGGTCTCTGATTTTAACCCCGACTCTCTTCTTACCACTGTTTTTCTTTAAAATAAAATTAGAATTGTTTGGGAAATAAGAGTAAATAGACTCCAACTAAGGGCTTCTTTGAGTCAAGTGTGAAAATATCGGGCCACAGATTTTGAGTTAACTATTCAGAGACATTTTCTGCCTTGCTCTTGAATTCTTAGATGTGTTCTAGAGAGTTAAAGCCCTCAACAAGTTTGTTATTACCTTAACTGCATGGGCAGACTTACTGGACTTACGTTAGTTCTATCACTGGTCCTAAAAAAACCTTTTTGTTGTTCTTACTTTACTTTCATAACTTGCTTAAAAAAGACACTTCAGGGCACCTGGGTGGCTCAGTTGGTTAAGCAACTGCCTTCGGCTCAGGTCATGATCTTGGAGTCCCAGGATTGAGTCCCACATCGGGCTCCCTGCTCAGCAGGGAGTCTGCTTCTCCCTCTGACCCTCCCCCCTCCCATGCTCTCTCTCTCTCTCTCCCTCTCTCATTCTCCCTCTCAAATAAATAAATAAAATCTTAAAAAAAAAAGACACTTCACCTACAAGGAAAACTGGTACTCATAGGGACCATGAGGCATGTATCAGGTTAAATTAAAAAAAAAAATTCAAATATCAAAATTCATAGTGTTAATCAGATTGGTTTTAGACACTGAATAATTTAAGAGGAAATAAAACAATTTGTTTCAGGTCTTAAGGAGAATGTGAAATATCTGTAACACATCCCCAAACTAAAATTGTCTCACTCCCATATAATCATTTAGTGTGGCTTATTAGAAAGTATTGACTTAATGTTTCTGATGGTTCCTTTGTATGGATCATTTTAATTCTTCAAGCCCACTTCTACATCTTAAAATCTGAGATGATAATTTCTGTCTTACAAGTTATAGTAAAGGTCAATTGGAATAACATCTATAAAAACACTTTGTAGAAATATTAAGTGCTATATAAATTTAAGGTTATGTTATTATATGGCAAGTAGAACAGATCCATTCAGCATTACATATAGTAGAGATACGCAAAATTTCAAGACAAATCTATGAGTATAATGACTTACAGAGAGGAAGATGGATGAACTTGACAGTATGCTTAATTGGTACAGTTCAGAGCTTTAGAAATCTAAAATGCATTCCCTATTTTACCAGTGGCTTTCACGATAAACTTGAACGTAATGAAATTTACCACCAATGTTATAAAAGAGACGGCAATGGCCTTAGTCTGAGTTACTCAAAATTGATGATGCAGAAACAGATGGAACACACAAACTAGGTACATTGTAAACAATTTCCATTTGAATTCCCAGTTCAGCTGTGTACACAAGTATAGGTATGCGCATAACTATTGGAGAGCAAAGAAGAAAAGAAAACTCGTATTTATTGGGGAATTGATGGATGGTGGGTATCCTATTATATTTTTGGCATATGTTACTTCATTTAACTATAGCAGAGCAAAAAGAAAAAGGCACAATTGCTACAGGAAACGGGATGTGGATAGGCAAGGTATTCCTGTGCGCCCTGGCTCAGCGTGCAGTGGCAAAGCCTAGAACAGTGGATCTGAGTTACTTCCTCTTCTTCCTTTGTCTCCTTAGTGGACTTTTTTTTTTCTTAGTGGGCTTCTAATAAATACGAAATCAGTTTATAAGTGGGCAGAGAAAAAGATGAGAAGCCAAGAGTTCCAGGCAATACCCCAATAAGATAATTCACCATAATAGTTTAAAAGTTGAATTTTGGGGGGTTCCTGGGTGGCTCAGTAGGTTAAGCGTCTGCCTACGGTCATGATCCCCGGGGTCCGGGAATCGAGCCCCACGTTGGGCTCCCTGCTCGGCTCAGAGGGGAGCCTGCTTCTCCCTCTACCCGCCGCTCCCCCTGCCTGTACTGTCTCTCTGTCAAATAAATAAATAAAATCTTAAAAAAAAAAGTTGAAATTTTTATATAATCAACAGATCTAACTATAGATTTTCAGGAATAAATTGTTACTTTTCTTTTTACCTGAAAAAAGAGAAATACAACACTTGGTATCTCCGCTGATAATTCTACCGTGTGCTTGCTTTGTGCACAGGCTCTCTTCAGTGCCTCGTGCACGTTGTTTCTTTAATGCTTGCGGTACTTAGGATGATGGCCCCCTAAAGATGTCCATATCTTCATTCCCAGAACCTGTGCATGTATCACATGGAAAAAGGGACTCTGCAGGTGTGATTAAAGATTCTGAGATGGGGACAGCATCCTGGATTATCCAGGTGAGCCCGATGTAATCACAGGGATTCTTGTAGGGAAAGAGGGAGGCAGGAGAGTTGGGGCCAGAGTGAAACAACACGAGAAAGACTGGACACTTCTGGCTTTGAATATGGAAGAATGGGACAGTTCCTAGAAGCTAGAAAGGGCAAGGACATGGGTTCTCCCCTAGAGAAAGGAAGGGAGCCTTGCCCAAACCTTGATGTTAGCCCAGTAAGAACCACTTTGGACTTCTGAACGACAGACTTGTCAGTCTGGGTTGTTTTAAGCCACTAAATTTGTGGTAATTCATTGTAGCAGCAATGGGAAACCAATGAAATCCTCATAATAATCCTGTGAGATACACACTATAATCATCTCCAATTCACAGAGGAGCAAACTAAAGCACAGTTTCTCAAAGATACACAACCACTAAATGGTGGCACTGGAGTTCGAGTGCAGACAACCTGGTTTCAGAGCCTGTGGATTGGAAACCTTCCTGCTATCAAGCTTGGGGTTCTAATAAATTGCAGCTCTGGAGTCATATTGCCGATACGTCCACCTTTAAGACCCCTGAGCTCATCTGAGGATGTGCCTAATACATAGTCCTGGCGGTAGGGCACAGTCTTCTTTTAATGCCTTGAAAGTTGGTACCACCACCACCACCAACACCAACAACAAATTCTACTTCAGCCCATTGGTAAAAAATGCATCCTTAGAAGTGTATCCAATTCCAAAAGCTTAAATAACTGGAAGCAGTACTTTCTGCTAGTGCTGTATGCTGTCAAGATAAAAATATTAATAAATTGTAAATTTATTCAACATTCCATTTGGGAAATATTTTAAAAATTGGGATATTTTATTTTTTATTATTTTTTAATATATATTTTTAAAGAATTTATTTATTTATTTGACACAGAGAGAGAGACAGCACAGCAGGGATAGCGGCAGGTGGAGGGAGAGGGAGAGGGAGAAGCAGGCTCTCCGCCAAGTGGGGAGCTTGAGGTGGGGCTCGGACCCAGGATCCTGGATCATGACCTGAGCTGAAGGCAGACACTTAACCAACTGAGCCACCCAGGCGCCCGCCCCCCACCCCCCCGCAACTGGGATATTTTAAAAGAAAAGTTCAAGTTGGCTCTTGTAGAGAAATAAATTTATAAAATTTGAAAATACCTGACACGAAAATGTTTAAGCGAGTAATTCAACAGTTGTGAGCTATCCCAAGAATGGTCAAAATGGGCAGATACGGCTCTGTGCAGGATACTCAGAAAACAACAAAAAAATCCAGGGAACAAATAACTGCATAAATATTGAATCAGCGTATGGACATCCAACTATGAACAAATGTGTCCTCAAATATTTTGGAGTCCATGTTTGGTTATTATTATCACTTTAATTTACTAGGGGCTTCTTTGTGAGGTGAGAAAGTGCTGTCTTTGCCTTATTCCCTGACTTTTGTCCATGGTTTTGGCTTAATGAACAGAGGTAGTGTAGCAATCGTGCTTAAGAACCTTAGCTTTGGAATCTGCAATATCTGGGTTTGATTTCAGTTCACCTGTTTATTACCTGCATGACTTCAGTCCAGTTAGTCAACCTTGGTGCCTTCATTTTAAAATGGGCATCATAATGTTTACCTCTTATTTTACAGTGAGGATCAGAAGTCACAATGTATGTAAGCATGGCCTGGTCCACAGAAAGTACTCAAGAATGGTAGCAATATAAAATTCACATTTATCATCACAGACTGACTCTTGTTTCTGATGTCCCCCAGAAAGTATAGTGTCCAAGTCAGATACACATCTTTTTAGAATATCATCCTTCTAGAAAACAGAAAGAAAAATAGTCACTATAAACTATTTGAACCTCACATGTGCTTTACGTTAGTGAGTCAGTTTGGAAGGCTTAAATGTATCTTCATCTTTTTAGTGACTTTGGTCCTTGGGAACTTGGAGAATGAAGGAAAGATCAGATTTTAAACTTGAAGTGAGAAGATAGAGAGGAGGTGTCAGGGGTTTCCACTGCAGTTTGTCTCATCAGAGGTGGAGAGGGTGACTCATTATTAATGAGCATCTACTTTGTGCCAAATGCTTTACATATATTATCTCACTTAATCCTCTTGGCAGCCCTTTGGAAGTGGTATGAAGACCACCATTTTATACATGAGTGAAATCAGTCACAGAGAGGACCAGGTTACTTTTTTGAAGGTCACATAGGGTGGGCTGGGATTCAAACTCAGTATACTACACAGCCTTCATATAAGACTGTTTTCCAAAACAGTCCTGAATGATGGCACACGATTGAGGAAGAAAATTGGAACACGATTGGCATGTTACTTACTAGGAAGGAGTAATGATTTATACTGAAAGGTTATCGAGTGGCAAGCAGCACACGGACATAAGTTTTGCAATTATTCTGTCATACTGCAAAGTAATTTTTCTTTGACAACATCATCAGCCCATTCCTAGCTGAGTAGAGCGCCTTCCATTAGCTCGTCGCTTCCCATTATGCTACTTTGAGGACAGAGTAAACAGATACAGGTGCAGCGTACGCAGGCAATTTTTAGAGCAAGTTTTCCTCTATGCTGGTCAACCTATTTTTCACCCCATCCAGGAAGATTACAATTTGGAGATCAAGGAGCCACTAAGATTCAGTTCTGGGGCTGAAAATCCTCACAAAATCTAAAGGTGGGCTTTCTAATTTGTTCCAGAATGACAGAAACCACCAATCAGATTCTCAGAACCACCGGAAGAGATTGACTTGCCTATAGGATGTCACACATAATCTAGGTCAGGTAAAAAACTTCACATCTCATTATTGAAATTCCTCATTGCTTCCCCTTCCAAAACAGTGATTTGTCAAGAATCATTTGGCATAGGATTGCAAATAGAGCAAAAAGAATTCATTTGTTGGTACTCTGACATACACCGATCGTGATTACTGTGTAAATAATTTAATTTTTTTCAGTTTCATATTGATTTTAAATAACCAAGGCTCCCTTTTAAGGTTTCAATGCTGACTTACCATTGTCTTCAACAGAGAAGTAGAAGATATCCTTTGTTTCTTTGCTGCCTTCATTCAAGACGTAACAGATCCTCCTTTCATCAATGTCAGCTAATAAAAGACCAAGTATCACTCATCATATTGGCACAATAGAAAATGAGTATGTTAGGAACTTCAATGGGTTAAGGCATGGAAATACTACAATAAAGAAATTTTAAAATAATTAAATGCCTACAAATCTAACTTTAAAAAAATGATTAAGTGAATGTGAATCTAATTTTTTCTTAAAGTTACACTGGGAAAAATAGAACATTATTTAAAATTTTGTTACCGTGCTATGTGTATGATCTGTAGGATCATCCCCAACAAGAAAGACATTCTAGTGATGCATGTTTTACAACATCCTCTATGGAAAATTGAGTCTATCTGGTTTAGGTCTTCTGCACAAGCCTGGAGCTTGGCATGATGGTGGTTATTCATTAACTCTTAGTCAAAATGAATTTAAACAAGAATAACTGCTGCATTCTTAGAAAAAAGAAAATGGGAATAAAATGATTTTTTATTGCCTATTCTCTTGGATTTTTGAGAATTTGTCACTTGGTCTGTAATTGTGTTTTTTGTATTGATAATTATTAGTATATTAAAGACAATTTGCATTTTGGGGGTATTTATTTAGAAAGATAATTCTTATAAAACCACATGATTTCATTGGCTTTAGAAGCGATTCTGAAAATGTAACCAAACTATTTTTTAAACACCCTTCATAAGTTTTACTCTAAGATTGCATTTAGGTATATATGTATCACATGTAGAAAAATTCCATGTATCTCTTCACATTTCATGCGTAAAGCTACATGAAAAAGTTTTAAGACAATGTAAAGAGCTGCCACAGACAGCAGGTGTCACTTTACCTGGGAAAACAGAGGAACCTGCCTCAAGTTCACCATTAGTAATAATGACAAATGTATTTTTAAAAAGATCTTTAAAACATATCCCTCCACAAACTTAGGAAAATTTAGTTCTATGCTTTTTTTTTAGATGCAGAAGTTACATTTGAATAGTACAATAAAATGTGCAGTGTAATATTTATCTCCAAAATCTAAGTACAAAATATCATCTTCAGAAATCTAAATTTACTGATAAACTATGAAAACAGTTCCTAGGTATGTCATTCTTTGAAATTAAACTGATAATATCAAAATTAATGTAATCATATCTTACGATGATATTTCAGAAACAGAAACTGTCCACCTGCATTCTGCAATTTTAGGGCATAACTACCAGCCTTACTGGATGTCCGAGAGTTCCTGTTAAATGGGCATCCTGATGAAATGGCTAGAAAAGGACTAGTTGCCCTTTTTTGTTATCAGAATAATCTCATATTCCACCGTATTTCATTAGAATCAAGATCTGTCTGTCAATGGGCTGAGGTTGGGAAAATTTTATTCAGAATTGGGAGACCTGATCTGCTCATGGAGAGGGACTGAGGTATTGGGAATATCATTACTAACCTTGCAGAAACACTTGCGTGCTCTGGTTTCCAAGGCCAGTGTTGATAATGAAGCCATGCTCTGGTCCTCTGGTCACTTCATACTTCAGGAGCCCATGGAAACCGTCTTGATCCTCTGCCCTCAGAGACCTGTTGGTAATCAGGAAGCTCATGTGTCCAGTGTGAAGGCGCTTCAAGGCTGATGCACCTCTGTTAGTGGCAATCTGGGGGAGCCTGTTGTCTAGAGAACTTATGTGGATCCTCATTACCTGAGGTTTGTGTGTCTCTAGGACAGTGTCTGGGAAGACATAGAAATCAGCATGAGTGCCATCTGTCACAGTCAAGGAGAGACTGTCCTCAGTCGTCTCACTGCCATCGTGCCAGTAGCTAATCAGGTTATCATTCAGGTCCCGCTTGGTGAAGGTGGTCACAGAATGACTGCCATTGTACAAAATCCTACCATGGATGGGGAGCTGGGTGACAGTAAAGAGGAGAAGATCATCTGGAGTATCCTTGTCTTCCACTGTCAACTCAAAGGGAGTGATGTGTTTGCTTTCCCCTTCCTGCAGTATTAGCTTATGGATGGTCAAGATAGGTTTCTTATCATCCACATCTGTGATGAAGATCCTGAAGGTTTGGAACACAGGGTTGAGTCCATCAGTCACGTGAAACTCAAAGCTGTCCGTCTTTATCTCATCATTTGAAGTGTGGACATAGAATATTTTGTTGCTAGCCAACTGAAGCTGAGTGAAAGAGGCAATGGGCTTCCCAGGGTGGTCAGAGCTCTCTAAGTGCCCCATGCTAGGAGCCCGTGTGATCCTGAAGTGAAGCTGTTCATTAGAGCTGTTGATGTCACTGGTGCTAAGCAGATTGGTGGTAAGGGTCACTCTGTCACCTTCTGTCAGGGTAAGCCCTTTGCTAACCACCTCAGGGAAGACCCTGTCTAAGCTGTCAATAGTGATGTAGAAGTAGCGGTCTATCAAAGGGTTAATCCCATCAGTCACATCAAACTTGATAATGTCAAGGACTCCATCTTGGCCTGTGTGGGTGTAACAGATGAGGCTTCTGTCAATCTCATCCTGGGTGAAGTTCATTCCTAGGGTGAGGTTATTTCTCACTTCCCCTCTGGGTTTTCTCAGCCGCTGTAGAAGCCCCTGTTGAGGCCCTGAACGGAGAACAAAACTGAGGCTCTTTTCATTGGAGTCAAGATCTGTGGCCTTAAGGACCCAATTTGTGATGACCTTGGTGTGTCCAGTCTCTACCTCCAGCCCATCATTGGTGGTCAGTTGAGGGGTTTCATCATCCACCAGGATCACCATAATGGGTACCTTCCTGTGGGTGGTGTGCTTGCCATCACTCAGCCAGACCTCAAAACTATCCTCTGTGGTTTCAGAGTCATCATGTTCATACACAATAGTGGAGGCCTCCTGGATCTCCTGTAAGGTGAAGCTGTGGATGGGCTGGCTGCCTGTGGCCAGCTGCTGTACGATTCGGCCATGCTGAGGGAGGGCTGTGAGCTGAAAGTGAAGTTCATTTGGTGGCAAGTCAGCATCTGCTCCATTGAGCAGTGGGGTGTCTATGACCAGGCTCATCCCCTCTAATACCACAAACTCACCGGCAAAAAGTTCAGGCTGCTCATCATTGGTGGGTAAAATGATTATAGGGAAGAAGACATTTGGGGAGAAGTTGATGCCATCAGAACAATGAAAGGTGAATTGATCTTTTTGTGGCTCTACCCCCTTGTGAATACTCTGTACATAATTGATATGCCTCGCTTGGACATCTCTGATGGAGAAAGCACTGATGGGACTACCAGCCCGTGATTCTTTTGAGCCAGGAGCCAGTGCAATGTTTTCCAGGTAGCCAGAGGCTGGCTGACCAGTAACTGTGCATAGGATTTCATCTTGGGGTGTGTCCACATCTTCAATATTGAGATGTCGTAAGGTCAAGGGACTCTTCCCGCCTTCATCAACAATATAGAACTCCCCCACCAAGACTGTGGGTGCCACATTGTCCACAGGCAGCACAACCACTTGCACCTGCACTCTCTCCACTATGCTGTCTCCCACCACCCATTGATAAGAATCCTTGGAGAGGGTGAGGCTGAAGGTATCATGTTGTTTCTGGAAACCAACTTCACCCCCAGTGTGGACGTAGACTACTGTCCCACTGATGAGGTCCTCTTGGGTGAATCGTTCTGCAGGTAAGCCATTCACTAGAAGAGTACCCAATTTTGGGCTATCCTCCATAATGAAAGACAGCATCAAGTCACCTGCGCCCTTCTTTTTGCCATGTATGATGCCCATGGTGATCTCAGTGACTCTGCTCTCTAGTACATCTAAGGAAACATCTAATAATGGACTACCTGTAATAGAGATCCTGGGAGTTTTGTCAGTAGTGGGATGCACGGAAATCTGGACGGTGATGGGTATGTGGTGCACCCTGTCACTTACCTCCAGATGGAAGGTGTCATTGGTAATCTGGTCTCTGCTGTGCTGGTAAGAGACACTCCCATTAATAATGTCAGCTTGCATGAAAAGTTCCCCTGGAACCATATGTTTATTTAAGTAGTGCAGGTGTCCATGTTGGGGACCCCAGACTAACATGAAGACAATCTGGTCAACATCTGTGTCAGGGTCTATGACATCCAGTTCATTACTGCTGAGGATAAAATTTCCTCCTTCTAAGACAGTAAAGCCTCTGTTGGTGACTTCTGGAGGCTGGTTGTCCACAGGCTTCAGGAATAATGTGAATATGCCAGGTACACTGTTGCCTGCAGCATCCTCCACTTGGTAGGTGAACTGCACAACCCGTGGTACAATACCCAGTTTCTTCTGTGGGGGCTGGTAGGCAACTTTTTGGAGATTTACCTGGGCCTGGGTGAAGCGCATGATGGGCGTATCTGGCGAATCAGTGAGCACAATTTCTCCAGCTCGGACTCGGTGGTTGTCATCTGTGTCAGTTGGGGGTGTCAGTAAGGTGTACCACAGGTTCTGGTCATCTGAGTCCTGGTCAATATATTGGAGGAATTTCTTCTGGAAGTGAGTGAGTTGGTACTGGTGCACGGTCATTTCTAAGGTAGTTCCTGGAAATAGTTCTGGACTCTGCAGATCCACTGGTTGGACCGTGATGGTGAAGAAGTGCTGGTTGGATAGATTGGGTGGGTCATGGTCATCCTGTACATGGAAAGTCAGCTGGATCATTACAGGTTGAGGGCTATGGGGTCCAAGATGGCGGTAGAAGAGTTTCCCTTCCATGATGTCTTGCTGAAGCCACTCAGTCACCACCTTCTCATAAAGTCCTTCTTTTTCCACATAATACCAGTCTTCATCTTCAGGGGTCAGAGGTGGTTCAGCCTGCCGCAGCAGCATCTCTCCCAGGTGCTGAGTTGAGTAAGAGGAACCAGGGACCAGATCCCACCCTCTTTCTTCCTTTTTTTCTTCTAGAGGCTGGTCCTCCAGCACAAAATGGATGGTTGAGTCATCAGAGTCAATATCAGTAGCACTCAGGACAAAGGGGGAAATCTGGACCACCTGTCCTTCTGTAACTGAGAGCCCGGTGTTGGCCTTGACCTTCGGTGGTTCATCATCAACAGGTATTATGGTGACAGGGAAGAGGAATTCCACCTGGTGGTGCCCATCCTCCATCCGGAAAATGATATTGTCACTGTAGGTGTTGCTGCCATCATGCTGGTACACCACTCGCCCTGCTACCAGGTCCTCTGGTGTGAAATGCTTGCGCCCAGCAGGTGCCCCAAGCACCACCAGCTGCCCGTGTCTCAAGCCCCTTACTGCAGTTACTATCACCTCCTCTCGGTTATCATTATCACTGATCTGAAGGCTGTGGGTGCTGGACAGGGGCTTTAACTGACCTTCAAATAGCAGTAGTCCCTGGTTATATCCAGCCACTGGGGCCAGGGTGTTCATGGGCTTCATTATCACCATGAAGGCAAAGGGGTCTGAGGTGGCGCCATCTCCGTCCACCACCTCCAGCTCCAGCTGGAAGAGGTGCTCTGAATCTAATTTCTCTGTCGGGGGCTGATAGGCAATTTTCAGTTCCCGCAGCTCCTGCTGGGTGAAGAAAGAGACTGGAAGACCCAGGGGGTCGTCAGTGCTGACCACGTATCCCTGGTGCCCTGGCGTGGTTGTGGGGGCATTGAGAATGTTGAAGACCAGGTCATCAGGGTCAGACTCCGTGTCCTCCGCAGCCAGTGAGTCAGGGGTCAGGGCTGTTAGCAAGAACTGACTGACCTCCATCATCATCAGGGCCACAAAGCTGGGCCTAGGTGCAGTGTTCTCTACTCCGTCGCGGATGCTCACCAGCAGCTGGAAGTGCTCGCGGAGCAGCACCTCCTCTGACCCAGTGCCTCTGTCTTCTGGCCCTAGCAGCTCCGCCATCAAGGACACATAGTCCCGATTCGGCGACGGGGTGGTGGCGGTATGCTGGTAGCGCACCCCAGCTCTGACAAAAGCCTCACAGTCTACGCTCTTGCCCCTGGGGAGAGGGGCCCCCATGGCGTCCACCAAACGCCCATACTTGGGCGGTGGGCCGCCCTGGGGAGGAAAAAGGGTGAGCCGGCACCTGCTGGTAGTAGAGGCTCCGTTCCCCAGGGAGGCGAAGTCCAGCACTCTCCTGTCGATGGCTTGGCTCCAGCCCCGCGCCTTCTCCACCAACAAAGGCCTGTTGCGCGTCACCAGCTCCGGCGGGGGGAAGACCACGTCCACAGCCAGCGTGAAGGGCAGTGCCAGCGTGTAAGTCGGGGCGTGGTAGCGCAGCTGCAGCCGCACCCGCGCGCGTCCCGGGCTTCGGGAGCCGAAGTGAGTGTACTGGACTTGGCGGGGCCGGAAGGCGCAGGGGAAGCGGCTAGGGGAGAGCGCACCGTGGCTCAGCGGCAGGGCGTCCAGCACCGTCACCTCGCACCAGTGCCCGGGCTGCACTCGAATCACCAGGTCCCGGAGCGGATCGAGCCAAAGCGAGCGGCCCACGGGAACCCGGAGTCCCGGGTTGGCGATCAGGACGCTGGGGCCGTCGGGGCTACCGCGGGCCAGAGCGCCCCAGGTGGGCATGTAGAGCGCAGGGTGGGGTTCAGTCCCAGGCGAGGGTACCTGTCCCCGTAGCACTGGGCAGCTCAGGAGCACGTAGGCGAGCGCCGCGACAAACTGCCGGGGCGTCCCAGCGGGGCGCGGAGAAGTCCCAGCCATGGGACCTTGACGCTGGGATGCCCGCAGAGTACCCTGTCCGAAGAGCGCCGGCTCAACTGCAAGTGCAGGCTGGGGAGGAGGAGGCTGCTGTCCAGTCGGGAGCGAGGCGCGGACTCAGCAAGAGCCAGTGGCCATGCTTCAGCTGTGGCAGGTAAAAGCAGCGGGGAGAGAGGGCTCTGCCCACCTTCTGCTCTGCCTGCGTCCCAAGCGTCTCCTCGGCTGGCTCCGGGGACCGCCTAGAAATGCCCCAGCGCCCGGAGACCCCGCTCCTTTGTGCCTTTAACCTCGCTACCTTACTGACCTTCGTGCCCGGAGGGGTAGTCGGCCACTGTGCAGCCCCCGCTGCCCGCTTCAAACCAGCTGGTCGGGATACTCTCCCCGGGTGCCTCAAAGAGATTGTTCTTTAGGACTGGGAGACAGCGACTGTACCCGGGTCAGTTCTGCGCGTGGAAGACATTGCGCTCCCGCGGTCCATTCATCCAGGCAACGGTGTTTCTGATGGGGGGAGGGGGGAGCCACCATTCCTCTTCCTTACCGCTGACAGGCGTGCATTTTCTAGCCAAAATTGAGTCTCACTTCGGACATAAAAGAAGCTAGTGGGAGCTATTTTGCAAATAGGATTTTCTAGCTGCCTGTCTGATGAAGCAGCTTATTCCAGATCTTGTAATTCGGTGCTTCCAAAATAACCCTGGCATTTTTCTTCAGCTCAGTTCTTGAGGAAAAAGATTAGCATCCAGGCTGACGAACTTGAACAGCTTTTAAAATCTGTTTCTAGTCAGTGGGTCCCACATACCACAACCGGGTGTGCACGTTGGCTTCCTTCCATTTTTTTTTAGAATGTGGTTTCCATATCTGATCAACAGTGGCTCCCTCTGAGTTTATTAGACATGCTGTTTCCTAAATATTTTCTTTGTAGAAAAATATATAGTAGCCAGAGGCGAGAATGTCAAGAGAAACAGTAGCAGAGAAAATACCCCAGATATTTCTGTGAATTAATCTATTTAACACTTGGAATTGGGCGCTTTCTTTGTGGCTTTTAGTTAAGGATGCCTGCCCTGGGTGGGTGTAATGTTAGCTACTTAATTTCATATCTTTTATTTTTTTAAGATTTTATTTATTTATTTGAGAGAGAAAAAAAGAGGGGGGAGGGCATAGCGAGAGAGGGGGAACAGCAGACTCCTTGCTGAGCTGAGTGCAGAGGGGATGGGGCTCAATCCCAGGACCCTGAGATCTTGACCTGAGCCCAAGTCGGATACTTAACAAACTGAGCCACCCAGGCGCCCCTTCAAGTCTATTTTTTCAAATATTAGAGGTGTCCATTTAAGCACAGGGCAGACTAATCTTTTCCTGTAATTAAAATGGTAATGTGCTTTCTTATGCAATTAATGTAAATGCTAGACTTGCTGATGTCAATGAAAATAGATGTGTCCAAAACTGTAGTGATAAATATGGCTTCAAGGGGAATATATGTGTACAATATTATCCTCAAATTATTTTATTTTACTGTGTTGCAGATACCTGTCTTATGCATTTCAGCAGCAGCTGCACTGAGTCCCAGAGCAGAAATAATCTGCTGTTGGCTTGAAAGCATTAATATTCTCTTTAAATATTTAATTTAATCAGCCAGTGAAAGGCCATGGGTCTATATAATCCACAAAGTGGAATGCTAGTACACCTCATTAGCACAGATTAGGCCAATTTGTTCATATAATTGGATATTAAGAGATAGTAAATTTGAAACAAAATGTTTAGCTAATTATGATGGTCCAGTGTGTCTAGAAATTATTTTAAAAAATATTTTAAATTGAAACAGGTAAATTCCATTGTAAATGAAAGAGACACTATATTTCATAAAGCTACTGCTTTGTCCAAAGGATGGTTTTTCTATATTAGAACTTTTTTGCATATATTAAGTTTCACCCAATGAATATTCCTGTATGAGTGTAATTTTGGTTCCTGTCCAAGCACCACTCACTCTGGGCAACTATGTTGTCCATGTGCTATTTTCATTATAGGCAGAGATGGGGGTAGGGACCAGAGATGACAAACAACGAAGCTACTAGGTTTTTAATTTTGTCCTCTGACCCTCCCCATCCAGGTAACATTCTTTCTACTGTTCTTCTGTTCTTCCCTACCAAGCTTCCTGAAAGTGGGGTTTTTGTTTTTTCCTGCTATCTACATGACTTATTCTCCCACTCACTCCCTCTTAGAACACTCCAGTCTGGCTTCCACTTTAAAAACATCAACACCATTCTGTGTGAGGTCATTAGTAACCTCCATGTGGCAAAATCCCGTGACTATTTCTCATTTTGTCCACTTGCCACACATCCTCTGGTTTTCCTCCTTCTTTGTGGTTTAAGTCTATCTTCTTCAGAAAGCCTTTTTCCTATGCTCCTCAAGCCATATTAAATCTGTTTGTAATTCTGCATTTGTGGATAACATGATTAAGCTGCATGAGAGCAAGGAGCTTGCAATATTGACCCCTGATAGCCACTGATGTCAAGAACTGGTGCACAGCAGGTACATAAAAGTATTTGTTGATTGAAGGAATAAGAGATTGAGAAGTAGTAATCACGTACTGTGAAGTCTAGGTGCCAGGCAATAAATAAATAAATAAATAAATAAATAAATAAATAAATAATAAAAACCCAAATCAGTGCAAGTATCAAGTATAGGATAGCTTCTTTTGTAACCTAACCCAAGTCCATCTGCCTGATGCACAGCAAAGACAATCACTGAGACGCTGAGCATGCAAGGAAAGGGTTGATTCTAGGGGCAGCCAAAGGAGGGGACGAGGAGACAGGAGGACAAGCCTCAGCTCCACCTCCCTGAAGGAGACTGTCAGGGAAATTTAAAGGCAAATGAAAAAGGTCTGGGTAGAAGTTGCAGCTGTGCTTATCTGCCCTGTTAACCCTTTGGTTACCAGTGTCTTTTGATTATTGCTCATTCTTGAGGGAATTGGGATAATGACCATTCTGGTTACTTCCTGCTAAAATGGGGCAAAGATCAGGATTAGAGGAATGGAAACTTTCCTCACTCATTTAGAAATCTTTAGTTCCACGTTGAAACCCAATGTTCTACTTTTTTTTTTTTTTTTTACCAGGATTTTCGTACTTTGGTTTGTAGTTCTTATACTATTTTATCTAGGGCTTAGGGGAGATTTGTTGTAACCAAGTAGCTTGTTGTACTTGTTCATGGATTTCTTTGGACCAGCTCTCCTAAACAGTAGTTACAGGTCCGTCAGAGGCTTGCTGGTCCAAGCAGGGTTCTTTTTGATGTTTATTCTGTTTTTCCAGTCTATTTGGGTCTCCAGGAAGGAGTTTAATTTCCATTAATGCCCAAGGCTGTGGACACGTCTTGTGTGACTTCTGCCACAAATCCAGCTCACTGTCACTCTGGATGATCTTGCTGAAAGTGTTTTAACAATTTCTGAGGCCTTCTCTGAACAGGAAAAGCTTCAACCCAATTTGTAAAGTTGTCTATAAATGCTAGCAAATACAAAAAATTACCTGTTGTTTTTGATATCCTGGTAAAATCTACTTGCCAGTCTTCTTCAGGTTTGGGGTCTCTGAGTTGTGTACCTTTTAGAATGGGTAGGGGCCCGGTCTTAGGATTGTTTTTAGCACAAATGTCACATTTTTTTTTTTAATAGTTCTCTAAAGAGTGGGACCTGCAATACACTTCTGGATCCATTGAAGAGTAGCATCTCACCCATTATAGGTGCTTTGGGGAATACAGTTAAATATTTCTCCCATAAGATGTTCTGGGATAAGGATTCATTATATTTCCAGCTGGCCCTTGTGCCGGCATGGTGTTTTAATCCCCATTCCTTGGCTCTTTTTAGGCCCTCCAAGGAATATTGAGGTTGATACTTTAGTTAAGTCTATGTCTGGTACTAAAGCCATTATAGAGGGTTTTGGATCTTTGTAGAGGCTGCCAACTTGGTAGCTTGATCTGCCCAGTTGTTCCCTTGGGCGATCAGTTTGATTTCTGGTGTTCTCAGCAGTGGACAATAGCTGCTGGGTCACCATGGCATCCAGCTCTTAATGGTCTTTGATCCATGGAACTGTTCTTGTCCATAAACATCTCAAAGTCTGGATTTCCCAGTGGCAGATCCATCAGATCAGGATGGCTGGAATAAACTTGCTCAATTATCTGTAGGTCTCTGGGGGATCTTTGAGTGGTTTATACAGCAACAGGCATGAAGATGGCCTGAACATGGGCCATTGTGGTGGTTCCTCTCTGAAGTTTAACCTCAAGCTGTCTAGTTTCAGTTTGCAGGGCTTTAAGAAAAAGAGCAGTTTTATTTCTCAGTGATTCCAAGTCAAGAGAATGGGAGAAAATTGGAAATACTAGCGTGGAGAGTCTTGGCCAGATATTTGAGGACACCAGAACTGAGAATCCAGCTCAGTTTTATAGGCAAACAATAAGCACTCACAAACAGTTAATCAGAAGTAAAATCTAACATCCACAATGGTGTGTTACTGAAACATCATTTCTCTAAAATCACCTTCTTTTCCAAAGATAGCCAAATTAGGACTAATTTGTCTGTAAAATAATTTGTTTGTAAAATGTTTGTTACAAACTTGGCCTAATTATTTACCTAAGTGCAGCAAAATAGTGATTGGCCATATAGGTTTTTGTTTGTTTGCTTGTTTTTTAAATCTGTTTTCCTGGAACTTTTCATAAGAAATTTCAGATTGAACTTCTAATAGCCTCCCAAGCTAAGAAGCCAAGCTAAATACTTGCCATCGGATTTCACCTATAGTACCTAGAGGTTTGGGTGAATTCCTTTCTTCTTGGGGTTCCCAAAATAGCCAGAGTTTCCTGCATTTGCTAGGAAGTGACCTTCTTTACTAATCTCGGAAGGCTGCTGGTACCCCTGGAAGCAGGGTATCAGGCCAGTTTTTCCAAAGGACTTTATTGGCTCCATCAAGTCAACCTTAGCTCCTTAAAGCTGTCTGGTCATAGCTGAGCCTATGCATATCTCCCTCAAATAGGACATTCCGGCCAAAGCCTTGGTAATATAACCAATGTTTCCAATTGTGTCCGGACATAAGGAGAACAGATTCTTATTAAACTTATGCAAATAAATGCATTGCTATGGAAATAGAAGAATACTCACTGAGAGTTTCTGAATTCTGGAGGGATCAGGTAGGGAAATAAAGATACATGTTTTATATTTGTTTACAAAGGAATGTTTTACTAAATTTCTATAAGTCATAGATAGCCTTAAATCTGGGAGAACAAACATTAGAGAATCAGCAATGTTTCAAACAAGAGTCTGTTTGAATGCAGTTTTCCCATTAGTTCCAGATATTCTCACCCAGTTTAGTTTTGTGACCTTAAAGATATCAAAGACCTGTAATCGTTATTATAATGCAATTGACAAGGAAATTCAGTGACATACAACACTTTAATAATTAGAATTACAGGTGATGACATTATACCAGGACATATCAAATCCTTAGGAATTTTATACAATTTCTGGAACAGTGATAGCAATCAACCCCACTGTACAACCTAAGGAGGTTTATCATCACTTATTGGACAACGCTTCCCATGTAATTTGACATACCAAATCAACAAGCCTAATTAGTCAAAAAGGCTTCATTTAGAAGTTGAATTCTGAAAAGTTTGTCAGAAATATCAGACGGCTTTAAACAATACACCTAGGTAGGATTAGAGGTCATTCCAAAACTTAATACTTTTATATTTAGGCAAGGTGGCAACAAGATTTTAAAGGCAAGTGCAGAGGGTTACATAGTTATCTCAACTTTAACTAATCAAAGACCTAATAAAGACAAAACAGACACTTTGTTTTTCTAGGCAGATTCTATTAAAGATAAAAAAACTCACTTTGTTTATAATTTAGACTAATCTAAGAAAACTGTCACTTTAACAGAGAAAAACCAAATTCCAATTTCATATGGTGTACTTCTGATATTAAGACTCGTTCAATCCAAAGGGAATTTTTAAAAATTATGCAGTCTCTCCTTTTTTCCTCCCTGTCCTCTCCCATGTCGATGTTGAGACAAGGACGTCCAGGGCACTGCGAGGATCGGGGTTCTTGTGGCGGGTGCTGGGATGTGCGGACCAGAATCCCCAGCAGGAGCGAAGGGCTCTGGGCTGTAGGAAGGCTGCAGCAGTCCTCACCTCTCCGAGGCCAGCAGGACTGCTCTGACCCAAGACAATGGCCTCGCCAAGGGCGTGCCCTCCCCCCAGGTGGTCACGTCCAATGACTGTTCAACAGGAGGGTAGAGAAGTCCAGCCCTTTTGTCCCAATTCAGGGTGGTTCTGAAGGGTAATCCAACGTTTGGAACTCCTCGGAGAGTCAGCTAAGGCTTCTGTTGAGGCACCGCTGCTCACCTTCTGCCTGATCTTGCTGACTCTCCCTTCTCCTCCCCGGCTGGTGCTCACTCCCTGGTTAACTTGTTTACACACTAATCTCCATAATCTTAGTCCCGACCATGCACAAAATTCCTTTCCAAAGATTCCCTTTGCTCAAAAACCTACAGCTTTCCTTTTATATTCATTCAGATTTTGTCCTAAGTTTTCTCTCTTTAAATAGCCAGTCTTGCTTTCCTTGCATACAGAGTTGTTCCCCTACTATTTCTAGTAGTCTTAATTACATTTATTAAAATTATTTACATCTATTTGTTCTTAGATTACCCATAAAACTTTGAGGCATTTGACAAAGTTCTCAGGTCTTTTTTTCTTTTCTGACAAATTTTGCAATGAAGGTAACATGAACTTATTTGACTTTCAGTTAACACAAGCCAAATAAAAGTTTTACATTTACTGCTGATAATTCTAAAGACATGTCCACTTTAATTGAACCAACAACCTTAAATTAGCTTTAATACTGAGTATTTTTCAAGATTGCATGAACTTGAAATACATTTAGGTTAGTTTCTATTTTTCTGAATTTTAGAATGTCCAATTCTTATAAGCTCTTGCCTTTAGACCAACTAAATAGAGCTCTTTTACAAATTAATTTTAGCAACATCATCGAAGGTAGAGAAATTATCTAGCAGGTACGACACACAGGAGCATACACAAATACACGAACCAGATGCAAACAAAATCTTAAAGGCCCAATTTCCAAATATCTTCCTTTTACAAAACAAAGCTGACTGTAAGATAGTATTATAATTCACAGATCCATTAACTGGTCATTTTTCTCAGGAATCTAATGAATATTGTGGTCAAGCAGTGTTGCAAAAAAAAAAAAAAAAAAAAGAGGAAGTTTTGTAGAATACAGCCCAAAGGGCTGCATCTGGGAATCAAATTGTCATTTCCCATTTTCCAGTTAGAACACAGCCAGTTTTATGCAAAGCTATGGAAAGCTGCACGGGCAAGCAAATCAAATGAAGCCCAGAGGACCTCTGTGAGCGTTGGCTCCTCCTCAGAAGTTGGGGCTTTTCCGACTGAACCAAATAGCTTTCTACTTTCTGGTTCCTCCCGAAAGGTCAGAGCATCACTGACTGAATGAAATGGCTTCCTTATCAGCTTTATAAGCTAGGAAAGGAGGCGAAGAGACCCCCAAACCCCCAACCAACTGGGAGGAAGAAATCTAGGAGAGCCAAGGCAAACAGGAGGAAGAAATATGCTCAGGTGATATTCCACAGGAAGTACTCACCAAGAGATGTCTGTCTGTGGAAACCAAACCCCAAAACCATTTCCTTGCAGCAAGAATTAAATTAGGTGCCAAAGGTTAGGTGCCCGGTGTGGTGGGGCCCCAGGGATGGTCCCTAGGAAAAAGAGCCTAGGCAGCTGCTTGGATTCATCACTGAACTCTGATTACCATCGGGGGGTGGGGAGCCCATGAACCACAGGCAAAAAGCTCCCAGTTGGCTTGTCAACTTTGTAACCAAACCTAAATTCATGCGCCTGATAGGCAGCCAAGATGATCACTGAGATATGAAGAGTGCAGAAAGAAAAGGGCTTTTCCGAGGGGCAGCCAAACGAGGAGACCAGAAGACAAACCTCCAATCCACCTCCTGGAAGGAGGAGAGTCAGGGAAATTTAAAGGCAAATGAAAAAGATCTGAGTAAAAATTTGGAGCATTTGGAGCTGGGCTTATTGGTCCCATTGACCCTTTGGTTACTGGTTTTACTTTCTTCCATCCTCAGACTTTGTCAGTTCCTTAGAGGCTGGTGACAGTTCTGTGTAGAGAATGCAAATTTAATTTCTAGCCAAATATTTATTTTATCCAAGTTCCCCCCCACCGACAGAACAATTTCACTTATCCATATTGTATGTCCTTTTTATCCCTCATCAACCCAAATTTATTCTTTAAAACTGAGTGGCATTTTACCTTGTAAATTAATTCAACTTTCCCTAAAAGTATGTCCTATGGGTTAGGACTCCTCATATGTCTCTGTCACTCCAGGGAACTTTCCCTCAAGTCCCACTCCATAAATAATTGTCTCTGCCCTAAGTACATAAATGACACTTAATAGGTCACAGAAAGGAGACAATGTGTCCAAATAGCCTGCCTGTGCTTTGGCAGGGAGACAGTCCATTTTCTGAAAAGTCACATCCAGCTTTTCGGAGAATTGACTGAGTACAAAGTAGGGCGGGTTTCTGCCCTGTGAACTGAGACGTTCTACCATGGTGTCTCTGCTCTGGGTCAAGGCTAAGCTGTTCAACCTGGTCTTTGCTGAAGCTGTTTTTCTTTTTCTCTACCAGCTGGGGAATAGAAGGGCCTAAATCTTAAATATCACAAGATGAATGCCTTGAATCAGATTGCTTGCAAATGTTTAACATTATATATGACAGTAAAGCCTACCTGGAGGCTTTATTCTAATGGGCCTTGGAGCCAGCAATGGTCTCTTAGACATTGAAGAATATGTTTCAGGGAGGCTATAGGTTAAAAAATCAAATAAGCCTCCCCCTCAAAAAAAAAAAAAATGACATCCATTGGCTGTGTAGGTCATTTGTCATCTGTTAGGACAGTAGCTTCAAGAGAGGTTAAGTAAGTTAAGCACACAGCCTGTCAGTGACCAAGTCAGCCTTGTTCCCACAGAGTCACTGGGGCGCCTCCACTTCTTACCAGCCCCTCCCATCCTGAAGAATGCAGTGGTTGCAGCCCCACCCCAGTGATTGTATCCCGGGGGCCATAGTTGCCTTTGCGTAGATCTGGGTAGATCTGGTCTGGGATCTTCAGGTCCTGGGATGGGCACCATTGTTCTCTGTGCCTCCACACGTCATAGGGTGTTGTTAAAGGTGAGCTTCACCCAACGGGGCAAGGAGATCATCATGCCCAATGGGAGAAACCACGCAGCTTTTTTTAAGATACGGCGCTGCATTCATTCACTTCTAAAATTTTCCCAGCAATTACTTCTAGTCATCCTATTAATGTAAAGTATTAAAGTATCCTATTAATGTTATTGTCAGAGCCTTTGGGAACTAGGGGGTGTGGGGAAGGACAGGGAGGAGAAGAATCAGAATATTTTGTCTGCCCTTCTGAGATTTCAACTGCCATCTGGAAAAGAGCAGGTAGTCCTAGCTCTCTCATGCCAGGAAGAGCCATCCTTCAGGCCATAGGGTGCAAGATCCCTGACTCCCGGGGCTCCTGTTCCAGCTGTGGCTGCTCAGGGAAGGTGGTGGTAGCAAGGAGTCCAGCGCGGGGGAGCCTGTGGGAGGTAGATGATGAAGGTTCTCTTTGGCTCTGCACCAGGACAAAGAGCTGATTCAAATTCCCTCATTCCTGGTTGAAAATAAGACCCTGGAAGAACAAAAGGCATTATTCAGCAGTAATTTGTGACATATTACTTCAAACCATACCATATAAAAAAAGTAACTATTTTTTATTTCAAAGGAAGGCATGAAGAACACATTTAAAAAAAGAATCAAAGTTAAAAGATTGAGTTTTTCTAGTCTATTTGGTATTCTTTATTCATTTATAGTATATGTAGGTACAATGTCTATTCGGCAGAGATTTCCTTTTAATTAGTTTCAAATTTTAGAAGCAAAAGCTCTCATGAATGGTATTTAATTGGCAGTGGTTTTTGGAGATACCTCAATGGAATCTGACGTCAGAATGGCTTAAAGATACTGTTTTGTTTGTTATTTGGGTTTTTCATTAATCTAATTTGAGTGAGTTAAGAGGAAGTCTGACTCTTAGTCATAGTCCTATTTATTTGTATACAAGTTTTATCTGATGGGGAATTATGCATTTTTAATAAATCAGCTTTTTCTTTCTCTTAAGAATTGATCTGTTGAATATTACAATCATGGTTTCAGCTCTGAAATGTAAAGCTCAGCCAAATTCTGAAAATGACCTGGTAGTGTATTTATCAATTAAATATAATTACTATTACTTCTCATATTTTTCTTTTGTATGTGCTTTCAGAGTGTTATATTTTGACTTTTTTCCTTTTAATCAAATATATAAATGCAGAATATGCATAACAATTACATGACTATCAAGATATAATTCTACCATTTTTAATTATGTTTTTTGTTTTTTTAAAAATTTTTTTAAGATTTTATTTATTTGCGAGAGAGAGAATGAGAGACAGCATGAGAGGGAGGAGGGTCAGAGGGAGAAGCAGACTCCCTGCTCAGCAGGGAGCCCGATGCGGGACTCGATCCCGGGACTCCAGGATCATGACCTGAGCCGAAGGCAGTCGCTTAACCAACTGAGCCACCCAGGCGCCCTAATTATGTTTTATAAGGAAATTAAAGCTTTTTCAATATCTTACTGCAAAATATAATTAATAGCATTGATGTTCAAATATCACATAAACATTATGATTTAAGTATCAACATATTTTCTATGTTAAATCATTAGTATTAAATGGTGTTGTGTTAGTTTGCTAGGGCTGCTATAAAAAAGTACCACACACTGGGCGGCTTAAACAATAGACATTTATAATCTCACAGCTCTGGAGGCTGGAAGTCAGAAATCAAGGTTCAACAAGCTTGGCTCCTTCCTAGGGCTGTGAGGGGAGGCTCTGGTCGAGGCTTCTCTCCTTGATTTGTAGATGGCTGTCTCCTCCTTCTGTGTCTTCATATCATCTTCCCTCTATGCATATCTCTGTGCCCAAATTTCCCTTTTTTTTCAGGACACCAATTATATTGGATTAGGATCCACTCTAATGGCTTCATTTAAACTTTATCATCTTTGTAGAGACTCTATTTCCAAATATGATCACATTGTGAGGCACTGAGAGTCAGGACTGCGATGTATGATCTTGGGAGATACAATTTAACCCATAGCACTTTTGCTTTGGCCCTCCAGATTCATACCCTTTTCACATACAAAACACATTCATCCTATCCCAACATCGCCAAATGTCTTAACCTATTCTGGCATCAACTCTAAGTTCAAAATATCTATATACCATATATATAAATCTGTTATGGGTGACACTGGACACATAATTCATCTTGGGACAAAATTCCCTTCCACCTGTGAACCTATAAAACTAGAAAACAAAGTTATCTGCTTCCAAAATACAATGGTGGGCAGGCATAGGATAGACATTTCCAATCTAAAAGGGTAAGATCACAAAGGAAGAAAGAGTCCTGAGTCCCAAGCACGTCTGACAGTGGCTGGGCAAATGTCATTAGATTTTAAGCCTCTTTGGCTGGATGTTCTGACTGCTCTGTCCTTCGGAGCCACCTGAGTAGGAGTCTCACTCTTCAGCCAAGGGTGGGTATGTAACAATATTCTGAACTAGTTGTAACCTGTAAAGATTACTAACTTGGTAGGAAAACATTTGCCAGGCAAGTTGAAGGGGGAAAAAAAATCTAATTTAAATTCTAACTCATTAATAAGGGACTGATTAGGGGCACCTGGGTGGCTCAGTGGGTTAAGCGACTGCCTTCAGCTCAGGTCATGATCCTGGGGTCCTGGAATCAAGCCCTGAGTTGGACTCTCTGCTCAGCGGGGTGTCTGCTTCTCCCTCTCCCTCTGCCCCTCCCCCTGCTCATGTTCTCTCTCTCTCTCAAATAAATAAAATCTTTTAAAAAATAAGGGACTGATTATTCATGCTTAGAGTTAATGCAATGCTCCATGTAAATTCATATGCGGGTGGTTAGGTAGGAAATCTATTCTGGAAGCTCTTACAGAGAAGAGCAATCCACTTTATTATTAGTTTTTTTCCCCCAGAAATAATGATAATAAAAATTATCAACAATGTATCATGTAGCTACACTATTCCTACCATGATTTTTTTCTCTAGAGTCAAATTTTTGCAAACCAACACCAAACTGACATATGGAAAATCCTCAGGTTATAGATATGTACATTTCCCTCAGATTGGACTAAAAACTAGTGCGACTTTTCTCATTTGAAGTGACCCAGGAATGAGGATGGAGAGGAAGCCATGTAAATGTTGCTTCATTAATTGACTTGTCGATTTTGAAATCTCATTCAGAATAACTGCAAGGAGGCTTTCATTATGATGTTTGCAATATTTTTAAAGTGGCGAATTTATTTAATTTTCACTTTCAAGGGCATTTCCAATACATTTCGGTAAACTCAAACAAGTTTTATTAAACATTTTCTGTTAGGGATTCCCAAGGAAATTGAACTAATAATTTGCTAAAGACTAATTTATAACTGGCATATCTAAAGTATTTTTAAAAGAAGATTCTAAAAGTAGCAGGATGATCCAATGAGACTATATTTGTATGTGTGGATGAGTAT
Organism: Phoca vitulina; assembly: GCF_004348235.1. Taxonomy (NCBI): domain Eukaryota; kingdom Metazoa; phylum Chordata; class Mammalia; order Carnivora; family Phocidae; genus Phoca; species Phoca vitulina. The sequence continues at coordinate 20,627,785 of NW_022589717.1, forward strand.
GTGTGCTGTCCCAGCAAGAGAGAAACATGTTGGACTTGCTGAAGGCAGCCTGGAGACCAGCAGATGGGGCTTCTTGAAATCACATCAAGCAGCACAACCCATCATTTTTCCCCACTCCCCACTAAAGGGTAGGTGTGGGTACTTTGGAGTTACTGCCAACATTTTGCTTAGGAGATAAACTTATTTTTGAATCATTAATTAAGGCCAAATGTTACCATTATTTTGGAGAGTTGACAAGGTTAACAGGAGTGATCAGACTGTATTTGGAGAATTCAAAGGACCTCTGATCTCAACTACTTAAAGGTTAGACAGATAGCATGAATTAATCAAGACATAGGGGCAGAAGAAAGAAGAGGAGAGAGACTGTTTCTTGATCTGGGCTGTCCAAAGTGCACACTTTACACTCAACCACTTGCCATCTATTAAATGACACAGTGTTGTTTCACAAAGTGTCTTTTGCTTGCTGAGATGTACGATTTTTGGAAGATGTCCATCTTTTAGGTATTATGGGAATATTTAGCACCACAGGGTGTATAGTGTAACATCATGGGCCAGGGAGAAAGGACTTTCATATACATGTAGTTTCATTTTAAATTGAGATCATGAGAAATGACCATTAGTATAGAGCTGTGTCCATTGACCCCATAGTAGAGAAGGAAACTACATGGCAAAAAAGCTTCCGGGGGACATAGCAGTTGACCTTGGAGGGCTGTAATGCAGCAGGGATGTTGAAGCCAAAACGGGGTTCCATAGTGACGGTGATCTTAAATTTTATATGCAGGCCATCTTTTGGACCAATATCCACTCAGTGCCTCATTCTATTTTGGAGGATTTATGGGGGGAAAGTAGAATGTTTTAGGGGAAGGAAATGACAGAGGAAAGGAAAGCGGTGGTGGATAATTGTAAGGGAAGACGCAACAGAAAGGGAGAGAAGGCTCACAGGAGGGAGAGAATGAAGACAATAGGATGACCTCTCAGAGGGAGATTTAAAGGAGATGATGTGGAAGGTGCTTGGCATGGAGGCATCCAGGCCTCCCAGCACTTGTGATTTCCTTGCTCTTTCCTTCCCTTTAGGGGCAAGAATTCCTTTTTCATTTATTTGTGTCCCCAGAACCCGGCACGTGGTGGTATCCAATAAGATTTTTTCACTGAATCATTCCATAATTTACGTCCAGTTGTCATAGTTCACATAATTACATGGTATGCTATGTATAGATCTTTCTGGGTTTGGCCTTAGTATCTAGAATACGCAGAGGAATAAATAGTTTAAATTTTGAAGATTGTGTCTATTTTCCTTTTCAGGACTTCTTGAAGCAAAAATCTTGTAAACAGATGCAAATACTCAGTATATGAAGTTTATTAAGATTTGACCCCATCCATTCTTATATTTGAGCACGTAGACCCATTGCAATATAGAGACTGAGATTTACGGTTTTAAATTTAAAAAGTTATATTTTTTGGGCTATGAGGGAAAATTTTAAAGTGGTCCAAATCAATACAGCATTTTTAAAAAGTCTAGTTTGCTTTAGTGTCTGTTGCAAAATGTAAAGTTTTAATAATAGAAAACAGCTGCAGGAGAGCACACCATACCAGATGCTCTTTTTTCTTTTGTTACTGTTGTTGAATGAGTTTATTTTTAGTAATGCAACATGTTTATTATTCATTTAAAGTGATTGTAAAAACAAATTTTGAATGGATGCTTTATGCACACATATAAATTCTCTGTGAGTTTCCTTATTGCATGCATTATCTTGAGTAATATTTTTATTGGTTTATTTGTTATCCAGACATTTATGGTGTTCAGTACCATTACTTTTACTTCTATGCCTTATAACATCAGATGCTCTAAATTAAAGATGTGGTTGGTAATTACATAGTTATTTGGATTTGTGAGCTAAGTTTGCAAACTGCAGCCTTTATGAGAAAGAATTGGATAACATTTTCAGACTTGGCAGAAATAGAGAATGTCCTTTTATATAAAAAGGTCCACAGAAGCATTGATAAGAAAATGATGAACAATTGAGAGAAGAATTTCAACTAAATAATCTGTTTGGGGGATTAAAAAAATTTTTTTCCTGGTCTTAAAATAGCTACCTCCATGAGTAATACTCATTGGGTAAGAGTTTAACCCCTTCTATGTCTCTGTGATATAGTCCAGTCATGCCAGGTGTGGTTCACGTTTGGTGTCATTATAGGTCCTTGGGATGTGAGGTCTGTTGAACCATCGTCAGGATTGTCTTTATCCCCTTGGACGTATAGCGCGGCTAGACAGCAATCCCCGAGACTGGGTCTTTTTGGTGCTGCAGTTCCAAGCAGGGTACAATCAGTCCTTTTTTTTTAAAAAATTACTTTGACCTCATAATTGCTTCACAGAGTTATAGAAGTTTGGTGTGAGAACTTAGGAAAGAAGACCTTCATCCCCGAGAAAGGAATGACTCATGTTACTGTAGAGATGCCAGCAGGACCTGACTTAAAAATAATTTTGTGGATCAGTTACAGATTAGGTGTACTAAAGGGGAACAGGATAACAGAAATATTCCAATTCAACACAGTTAGCACATTTCACTCTACAGGCAGACTTTGGAGATATTGCAGGTTCAGTTCCAAACCACGACATTAAAGCAAATATCTCAATAAAGTGAGTCAAATGAATTTTTTGATTTCCCAGGGCATATAAAAGTTATGTCTATACTCTACTGTAGTCTATTAAGTGTGCGATAGCATTATGTCTAAAAAATGTATATACCTTATTTAAAAAATACTCTATTGCTAAAAAATGCTAACCATCATCTGAGCTTTCAGCAAGTCATAGTCTTTTTGCTGGTGAAGCGTCTTGCCTTGATGTTTTTGGTTGCTGACCAGGGTGGTGGCTGCTGAAGTTCAGGGTGTCTGGGGCAATTTCTTAAAATAAGACAACAATGAAGTCTGCCACATCAATTGACTCTTCCTTTAATGAATGATTTCTCTGTAGCATGCGATGATATTGTATAGCATTTTACCCACAGCAGAATTTTCAAAATTGGAGTCAGTCCTCTCAAACCCTGCCTCTCCTTTATCAACCAAGTCGATGGAATATTCTAAATCCTTTGTTGTCATTTTAACAATCTTCACAGCATCTTCACCAGGAGCAACTTCCATATCAAGAAACCACATTCTTTGTTCATCTGTAACAAGCAACTCCTCATCCTTTAACGTTTTATCATGAGATTGCAGCAACTCAAGTATAATAATAATGAGAAATAATTGAAGTATTGTGAAAATTACCAAAATGTGACACAGAGACACCATGTGAGCAAACGCTGTTGGAAAAATGGCACTGATTAGGCTTGCTTGAGGCACGGCTGCCACAAGCCTTCAGTTTGTAAGAAACACAATTATCTTTGAAGCACAATAAAACGAGGTATGGTTGTAGTTATTTTTAAGATCAGAACTACCTCACCACTGATTTTCCCATTTTAATGTTCAGTGCTACCTTTCTTCTAGTTGCTTACGTTCAAAGTGTAATCATCAAAAGTCTTCCTTCTCTTATCTTCTGTGTTCATTTTCTCTGCAAATAGCCAGATACCCAAATATCCACTTGCTAAGAGTCAGGCACTGTGATGAATACAAGGCAATCTCTGTCCTCTAGGGGGTGTCGAGTCTCTTCAGAGCCTTGGCTACTTAGGACTTAATTTTTTTTTTTTTTTTAAAGATTTTATTTATTTATTTGACAGAGAGAGACACAGCGAGAGAGGGAATACAAGCGGGGGGAATGGGAGAGGGAGAAGCAGGCTTCCCGTGGAGCAGGGAGCCCGATGCAGGGCTCGATCCCAGGACCCTGGGATCATGACCTGAGCCGAAGGCAGACGCTTAACGACTGAGCCACCCAGGCGCCCCAGGACTTAATTTTTCTCCTATCTTCGCTTTCCCTTTCCACCGCAACTACCCTTCTCCAGACTTTTGTCACTTCATGCCTGGACTATTGTACTATTCTCCAAGTCTCTAATCATGTTGCATTCTACCACTTTGATCATGCTTCTCCCTTCCCTCAAAGCTTTCTGTGGTTGCTCTTACCTTCCAGATAGAGTTCAAATTCTATAGTCTGTCAGGTAGAGCCTCCCACAGAACGCTACAGCCTGCCCCCCTTTTTTTCTTAAACTATGAAGTGATCTGTGGTATCTCCTTTGCCCGGAATGCCCTTCTTCCGTTTTTTGGCGAGTCCAGCGTCAGTCACCTATCGGACACCAGCTGGACCCCCACTACAACATCCTTAGTCCCCAGGAGGGAAGCCTTTTCTCCCTCTTCTGAACCATTTGACTACTTACTGTTCACACTAGTCTCATGGTACTCATTATTCACTTCTATGTAAGGTTGGTTATCTGTTCCTGTTTGCACTTCATTATTAACTTCTGTTAGACTGTGTCTTTATATCCCCTAGAGTTCATAACCCTGAGCTTTCAGCAAGCAGAAGCCCCACTCAGTAAATATCCATGGATTGATTGCCTCAAATAAAGATGAATTAACTCATTTGTTTATTCATTCATATGAAGCTCAGGCACAGGAATATAATTATCTAAGTCCAATTCTACAGCATTGTAAGCTCCTGTCATAGCCTTCTTATACAATCCAATTAATTCTTGTTGATAAAATTACTTGGTTATTACCTCTATTGTTTTTTTCAAAGACTCAGAGCAAACTTCAGTGGCATACACATAGAGTAATACCTTGTTTTTCAAATACTTGGTTCTAATTTCAAGTCTATGTATGTATTTATATATGTTGCTGTCTATATATGTATCTCTGTGTATGTATATACATAAGTATGTGTCACATATATCACATATGTGTATATACATACATGTGTGAGAATGTATGCACACAGACACTATTTAAACTGTGTTATAAAAACAACAGGTACATTGAATGGAATTCTGTACCTTCACACATTGGAGGTGATCAACACTATAATTTGTGCTGCCAGCTTAACTAATTTTTGTGCAGTTATTGAAAAAATGCTTTTCCTGCTATTTTTATTTAATTGACGTTTTCCTGAAATTATGAGAGGAGCTGTTAAGAAATTGTTACCATTTACAACTGTGTATCCACTTGAATCAGATTTCCTACATACTATGCAATCAAAGCAGAATAAAGAAACAAACTGGATCTTAAGCTGATGAAACATGCTAAAATCTATATGGTAGGTGAAGTTGTTGCCTGCAGTAAAGTTTGGTGCTTCTGGTTATAACAGAGGAGTCCAAATGTGAGCTACTGGGAGGAGGAATGGGCTTGTTTGGGGAAGAGCTGGGCTCTGCTTATTAGTTATGTTCCCTTAGCTAAGTGCCACAGCTCAGGTCCCCTCTGGGTCTCTGTTCCTGTGGCTGCAACATGTAGTTAATAGTACCTGCCTCCCCACAATGAGGTCTGAATACAGTAATGTATGTGAAAGCTCTCTGTAATACGTGAAATCCTCTGTAAGGTAAATGACAACCCGATCTGGAATCTTGTTTTGTGCAACCCTTGCTAGAAGTGCTGCTCCATCCTCCTCCCATGTTCCCTGTCCTATGCTGACCTCTGTCCTCTGGGACTGTCCTCTGTCCTCTGGTTGTTGGGAATTTCTCTGTTTTTCTTTCTTTTTATTTTTTTATTTTTTTATTTTTTTTAAAGATTTTATTTATTTATTTGAGAGAGAGAGAATGAGAGAGAGCACATGAGAGGGGGGAGGGTCAGAGGGAGAAGCAGACTCCCTGCTGAGCAGGGAGCCCGATGCGGGACTCGATCCAGGGACTCCAGGATCATGACCTGAGCTGAAGGCAGTCACTTAACCAACTGAGCCACCCAGGCGCCCTTTCTCTGTTTTTCTTGACTTCCCTCAACAAACTGACTTGTCCCTACAGCCTTCCCCCCATCCCCAACGCTTCCCCTGACAGATAACATCTGTGGTGGGTTTTTAATGTGGATTTTTGGCATGAGATGGGTTAAATTCGTGAAATGAGATGTTTGATAAAGTGCTGTGAAATTAGATGTTGCCCCCTCCACATGCCTTTTTTACGGCTTCATAGACAACAAAAGATCCAGTTTATAAATTAGTATTTGAATGTTGAATATAAGGGTGATTTATTCATGTCTGGGTCACCAATGTCTGGGGCTGAAATTTTACCTAACTCCAGAAAGTCTGTTGGTAATAGTCTATCCTTTCTAATTTTTAAATTCAGAAACACTTTTTTAAAGCAATTCAAAATTTCAGAGTTCTCATTGGAGCTAAAGGATTTCAGTTCATCCAAAGGTAATAATAGCAGATAATAATGAAGGTAATGTGTTCTTTGCCTCAGTTTCTGTGTTTGAGAAAATAGAAATGAAGTAAAATTTTCATGTATGTTGAGAGACTTGTACTTCCTGCTTAAAAAGAACAAAATTAAGTTTTCCAGAATATGAAGCTAGTAAGGTAAATTATATGTTGAGTGTTTGCTGAAGAAGAAATTGTATCTTACTTATCTCCCCAGCGTCCTATGGCAAAATAATTTAAATCCTTAGGAACATGTAGAAAGCATGTTTGAACTTTCTGCAAGAGGACATGGGACCATCAAGTAAAATTAAGACATTTGTAATTGGGAGTAGATCTTTTATGTGGTATTTGATTATGTGTTACATTTGTAATATGATATACAACAAGTTTCTGAAGCATTATTTTATGTGATGTACATTTATTGAAAAAATGGGATAGTTTCACTAGGGTTATACCAGTTAATTCGGTGGTCATCACAAACAAAATGTACTATAGAAAAAAAATCTACCTTTCACTATCATATGGTGTTTTGCTTGCAAATAGTTAAACTTCATTTGGCTACTAGTGGAAAAGAATTTTATGGTTTCATCTCTTAAAGCATTTTTTTCCTTGGCTTAAATACTCTACATTTGGGGGCGCATGGGTGGCTCAGTCTGTTAAGCATCTGACTCTTGATTTTGGCTCAGGTCATGATCTCAGGGTCATGAGGTCGAGCCCTGCACTGGGCTCCACACTATGTGTGGAGTTTGCTTAAGGTTCTCTCTTTCCCTCTTCCTCTGTCTCCCCCACCACCCTGCTCTCTCTTTTTCTCTCAAAAAAAAAAAAAAGTAAATACTCTATATTTTGCCAAAAGCATGCAATTTTCTTCTTCCCAACCATGTTTGACTTCCTGGTATTATTCACCTTGCAAATGCTGCAAAGATATTATCATCTCTGTATTTTACAAGCCAGGATGTCCCCTGTTTCTTGTTCACTTTTAAAACATTTTGCAAAAAAACAGCAAAAAAAAAACCCACAAAAAAAAACCATTTTGCAACACAGGTAATGACTTAATTAATTATTTGCAGGTCTGGTTTAATCTTGATTTTTTTCTCTGTAGAACTGTAAGCTTTCTGAGGGCAGGAACTTGCTGCCCTCTGTGTACATGACACTTCTGGGGTCTAGTACTGTGTCTGGCACATGGTAAGTGTGAGACAGAATTTTATTCACTGACTGAAAATGGTGGATAAAACTCTGGCTCTAACACTTCACTAACTAGTGAATAAATCCCACTTTTTAAAGATATGGCGAGTATGCTTAAATGGGCTTATTCAGCATGAGATGAAAAATGAGAATATAGAATGTCATCTTCAATTATTACTAGATGAAGATATTAAGCATACAGCAAATCAGAACAGCGCTCAATATTTTAGGAACTCTGTGACTTCATGGTCTAAGCCCCTGGAAATCCACTTAAGGTAATTAAGGTGGAGCAATAAGTAGAATCTGAATCTCAAGAAGTCTCAAGTTCAAAGAAAGAGGTAATTTGTGGAAGGAAAGATAACTTAGCTGATGGATTCAATCTGATCAACAAACTATTTCCTTTTTCTTTTCTTTAGCTTTATTGAGCTATAATTGACAAAATCGTAATGTATTTAGGGTACAAAGTGATGATCTGATATATGTATACAATGTGAAAGGTTTCCCACCACTAAGTTAATGAACATACCCATCACTTCACATATTTATCTCATAATAATAATTATTATTAGTGGGAATATTTAAGTTCTACTCTCTTTGCAAATTTCAGTTATACAATACAGAACTATTAACCACAATTACCATGTTACACGTTAGGTCCTCAGATATTATTCGTCTTATAACCGCAAGTTCGTACCCTTTTATCAGTCTCTCCTTGTATCACTCTCGCCTCCCAAGCCCCTGACAACCACTATTCTCTATTTCTATGAGTTCAACTTTCTTTTTTCTTCTTTTTCTCATTCTATATATAAGTGATACCATGCAGTATTTATTTGTCTTTTTCTGTTTGACTTATTTCACTTAGCATAATGTCCTCCAGGTCCTTCCATTTCATTGCAAGTGGAAGGCTTTCCTTTTTTTTTTTTTTTTTTTTTAGAGCCGAATACTATTCTATTGTGTATATATACCACATTTTCTTCATCTGTTCTTTCAGCAACAGACAGTTAGGTTGTTTCCATATCTTGGCTGTAATGAACATTGGAGTGTGGCTGTCTCTTGGAGGTAATAATTTCATTTGGATATATACCCATGATTAGGATTGCTGGAACAAAGTATGTTCCTCAATAACAGTATGAACAATGCCTTTTTTTTTTTTTATCCTATACAGCAGAATCTCAGTACTAAAACTGAATCAAATATAAGGTGATTCTGCTTTGGAGTTCATCCCAAAGATTAAAGGTATTCTAAGGTAGGAGGAATAATTATAGAAAGAGTTTGTGTGGTATCTTGGTAATTTGTAGAGTTAATGGGTCATTTATTTATTTTATTTTGTCTTTTTTTTTAAAGATTTTATTTATTTATTTGACAAAGAGAGAGAGAAAGAGTGCAAGCACAAGCAGGGGTAGAGGGAGAAGCAGGCTCCCTGCTCAATGGGGAGCCCTATGCGGGGCTTGATCCAAGGACCCTGGAATCATGTCCTGAGCTGAAGGCAGACGCTCAAACAACAGAGCCACCCAGGTGCCCCATTAATGGGTCATTTAAAGTGAATTTTTTTTTATAAGAGAGAAAGGCAAGTGCTATATTTTAGGAGCAGTTGTATTATTTTTTATTTTGCTTGATTTCTTTTTAAAGCAGGATTTCAGAGAATTGACTCTTGTAGAGTAGGGTATCTTTCCTCTCTCCTCATGTAAGTGGGAGGGGATCTTTTGTAGACTGCCCAGGATTTCATTCTTCAAGTACTGCAGGGGCTGAGGGATAGTTTTAGCATCACTTAGCCTTCTTGGCATACTTCCAGGTCCATTCCATCCTGAAGGTTTCTCCTTAGAGATCCTGGTTGTTTCCTCACCTTGAACAATCATACCTAAGTCAAAACTTTTCCTTCCTCTATAAATACCTTTTATTTACTTTTTATTATGGAAAATTTCAAGCATGTAGAAAAGTAGAGAGTATACTACAATGAACACCCATGCCTTACTATAATGAACACCAGAATCCAAGTGTTGGACATAGCAATTATTAATGTTCTGCCATTTTGTTTCATCATCCTTTTTTGCTGAAATAATCCAAAGAAAACCACATACATCACCACAGTGTACCTCTGAATATCACAGCCTTTATCTCCAAAAACAAGGACTCCTTCTTACCCAATCCACTACCATCACTACATCAAATACTGCCCCCCAACACCATAATACATACCATTTAACATGCAGTCCTAATTTGTGTTTTTTTAAAATTTCTAATATGTCTTTTACAACTGTTTTTTTCAGAACCCAATGAAGAACTACTGGTTGCATTTGGATCTATGTATCTTAAATCTCTTAAAAACCTTGGTCTAGGACCTGAATATCTAGGTTGGGAAAGGAATAACTGAGAGGGCTCAGTTTGTAGACTTGGCAAGTCTCCCAAGTCTAAGTCAGACCCTGATGGGCAAGAGATGGGACTCTGAGACTTGGGACAGAAACATTAGTGTGGATGTGCTGGAGAACAGTAATCCCCAGGCAGGCATGCAGAGAACATGCCTAGAAATGGGTATTGAGGGGGGGTTGGACAGGGGTGTGGAGGCAGAATATAAGGCTGAGTGAGAATTTATTGATATGCATAATTTGCCAATGATTTAGGATACAATGCTCTCACAAGGGCTCCTGGAAACATTCTTACACTGCTAGGATGGCTCTTAAGTTTGGAAGAAATAAGAACACACATTAAATGAGGTGGAGGTGCCACAGTTGTCTTGGTAGACTATTGAGAAAGAGCTCAAAAGGTGTAGAGAAATAAGGATATTTGAATGGATTCTGTATTACATTCTATAAGATCCCATCTGAGACTTTCCAGATGATGATGTTCTTTAGGTGGGGAGTCCAGAGGACACTCCTTTCACTAAGGTATTAAGAAATCGGCTGGAATCATTTAGAAACTCGATAATGGCTGTCCTTGTACAAATGACGTTAGTAGGATATTCTATTATGAAATGCAACTTGCTAGTGTAATGGAAATGATAGAAGTTGAGACTGGATGATCAGAGGCAAAATGTAGATAAATAATGGGCAACAAGGTCAGACTGGCAGCCAGGGAGCTCTGGCCCCGTACAGACACATGCGGATGACTAACAGACTACTATGTTCATAAGGACATCTAAAGAGGAATTGTATAATCAAAAGATACCAGAATGGATGAACATAAGTCAGATGTTAGACACCCCAGTGGGTTTTCATAAATGAGCTAGTTCTTAGACACAAAGTTCATGGAATGAATGGCTGTGTCCTCTTGAAGAAGCCCTCTGCAATAGGACAGCAAATGTATACAATAGCAATTCCCCCCAGTCTTTCCCCAAATGGATCAATGGCCACTTACCAAGGAACTGGGCACTAACTGTCCACTAGGTGTTCTGAGGGCAGTTGGATACAGAGTTTGGCCTGACACTGATAGCAAGGGACCCAAGCCACCACCTATCATGAGCCCTTTGTTAGAGTAGAGGCATGTGGAGTTCAGGTGATAAATTCATTCCTGGCATGGGATGGACATTATAGAAGCTAGAATAATTCTCATTTTGATTCATTGAATTATGAAATAAAAACTGTATTATAGGGAAAGGCTGAATGGAAGCTCCCGACCCCTTCCCTGACACCTCTGAAACTGCCAAGTTAAGAAAATAAACCACCAAATAATAAAAGTATGAGTGGTCCCACTCACCATCATTCACTGTAAGCCCTTAGGGAATTTTTTTGTTACTGGTTCCAATAGCTTTAGGTTCTATGGGTGGAGAGGTCTGCTTCCTAGAGAGGAGATTCAGTAAGAATCCTATTAAAGCTAAAACTCCAGAGGTTGCCTGGTCATTTGGTTGCTGTTCAATCAGCAGGCAATTGATTCAGTTTATCCTGAGGAGGTATAATTGCTATTACACAATGGGGATAGAGCAAAGTGTGTTTGGAATTTGTGGGATCCACGAGGCATCTTTTGGTACTCTTATGCCTAAATTCAACTGCAAATGGACAATTATTCAACCACTGCCTGAGAAGATCATGGTCACAAGCAGCCCACCAGGAATGAAGGCCAGGATGAAGATTTTCCCATCAGGTAAGAAACTTAGACAGCAGAAGAGCTAAGCAAGGGTGAGGAAATATAAAGTGGGTGGTATGATTAGTTTCAGCATCCACACCAGCTATAGCAGCGGAGACTGCAGTGTGTGCCAGTGATCCTTCTCTTGTCATTTTTCTCACTAGACATTGTGACCAAGCACCATTCTAAAGCACACAACAGAATGGACTAAAATATGGGTGCATCTGAGCAGTTCATGGAGTGGACCATAGTAGGTAGAACTGATGCTCTGCTCCAATCAGATGTCCTTCATTGCCATAGTACCATTTCTGTGAATAGCTTTGGTGTACTTTCCCCACTCCCCGGTAGATTGACCTTGAGCTATATAGTACCTTTACCTCCACATCTTTCAGAGACCCAGAAATGCCACAGACACATGTCCCCCTAACCTCCTACTGGCAGTTCTTCATGAATGACTGATGAGAACAAGAGTATGAAATCTCAGCTTTCTTGCCTGAAACCTCGAAGGCATAAGTCACACTCTAAAGCAGGGTTTCTCAACCATGGCACTTTGACATCTTGGATGTGATAGTTCCTTGTTGTGAGTGCTGGCCTATGCATTGTAGGATGGTTAGCCACATCCCTGCCTTCTCCCCATTAGATGTTGGTAGCAACCCCCAATTGTGACCATCAAAAATATCTGCAGACATTGCCAGATGTCCCGTGGTGTCAAAAATCACCCTTGTTGAGAACCACTGCTTTAGAGGTTTCCTGCAGGACGGGCTGTAACTACTTTCTGTAGGGCCGCCTGAGATTGCACTCTTGGTTGGCTTTCTCCCTTCCCTTGCTTCCAACTCTCTTATAGCTTTCCCTGGAAACATGTACTTATTTGAGTCACCTGCACAAAGATCCTCATTTTAGGAACTACTTCCAAAGCGCTCAACCTAAGACAGCATCCATATTTAAACAGTCCAGGTGGTTTAAAGTATTAAATGTAAATGGCAAAAGCACAAAGCTTTTTGAAAAGTTATAAAAATATACTTTTGTGTCCTTGCTGTTGGTCTAGGTCAGGTTTTCTCAGATAAAATACAAAAATCTTTACCCACAAAGGAAATGACTGATCGATTCTAGTGAAGTAATATTAAGAACTTCTGTACATATAAAAAATCTCTATAAAAAGAGAGAAAAGACAAGCTATAGAATGTTGAAGGTACACACAATACATGTAGCCAATAAGAACTTGTATCCATATATAAGGAATGCTCATAAGTTGACAAGAAAGACAGATATCCTAATAGAAAAGTGGGCAAAGGACTTGAGTAGGCCTCTTATGAGAACCTAACTCCAAATAAGCAATGATCATATAAAAAGATGTTCAGTCTCACTAGTAATGAAGAAATTGAAAATCCACATGTATTTTTATATATTAAGCAACTACCAGATTAATAATTTAAAAATCTGACAACAATAAATATTGATGAAGGTGTGGAGCAATAGGAATTTTTAGACATTGCAGGTGGGAGCATAAATTGGTCAAACCATTTGGGAAAATCATTTGGCATAATCTGCTAAAATTCACAAATCCTGCAACCCTTCAATTCCTTTCCTAGTTATGTATTCTAGAGAAATTTGTGCACAAATGAACCAAGATGTTTATACAAATATGTGCATTGCAGTACTGTGATAACACCCCAAACTGGAAATGACCCAGTGCACATTGACAGTCAAATGGATAAATTGTGGTACATACAATATAATATTATATATCATTGAAAATTAAAAAAACTATAGCTATTTGCAAAAATATGGTTGTATATTACAAATATAAGGAAAGAACAAAGGAATATCAATTACAAAAGAATACATTCAAAATTACTCCATTTAAATATAGTTTAGAAATAGACAAAACCAAACTATATAGTTTAGGGAAAATACATAGGTAGCAAAACTACGGAAAAGCCAGAAATGATTTTCACAAAAGTAAAAGTGATTATCTCCTGAAGAAAGGAAGAGGGTATTGGATCAAAGGGCTTCTAGGATTCTGGAAACTTTTTTTTTTTTTGACATAGTGGTTCATTTCATAATTATTTTAAAAATCTTAATCTTTATGTACATTTTTTTCCTCACATAAAAGAGTTCAAAGAAAATCTAATACTCTTCTCTTTGATCACTGTTTTAATTTGTTCAGGCTGCTCTGACAAATTACCATCGACTGGGTGGCTTATAAACAACAGACATTTATTTCTCACAGTTCTGGAGGCTGGAAGTGGGAGATCAAAGAACCAGTGTATTCCGTGTCTAGTGAGAGCCTACTTTCTGGTTCATGGATGTCGCCTTCTCCCTGGGTCCTCACATGCTGAAAGGGGTGAGCTAACTCTCTGGAGTCTCTTTCATGAGGGCACTAATCTCATTCATGAGGGCTCCGTCCTCATGATCTAATCACCTCCCAAAAGCCCCATCTCCTAATACCATCACCTCAGGGGGCAAGGATTTCAGCAGAGGAATTTTAGGGGACACACTCAGACCAAAGCAACCATAGTCTTTTATATACTCCATTATCTCAGCCCCCTCTCCAATGTCTGATTTCAATGTCACCTTAGTCCTTTGATTACTTTTTTTTTTTTTTTTTTCAAAGCCACCAATCCTTGCCTGAGTAGTCCTTTCCCCTATGGAGACCCCCTGGCATTTCACACTGGTCGTTCATGTTGTGTTAGCACTTTTAGCTTCTTTAGTCCTTTGCCTTCTCACCACATTTGTTCAGGAAACTGTCAACGTTGCAGTTTTGATCATTTGCCTTCTCACAGGCTCTGGACTCTGGGGTGATGCAGGGATAATCAAACATTAAAAGAGATTTACAACTTGACTCACTTATGTTATTTAGTCTTGGTTAGACTGTCAATCTGCCTGGAAATCATTTTTATGGTCCCAGTTTGCTTTTTACTCCATTCTCTCAAGTGACTGTGCTTTAATTTTATTACTCACCTAAAATTCCCTCTCATGTTTTTGCTGAGTTCTATACCCTTTTTATAAACGTTCCACTGGATATCACCACCTGAATATCATATAGCCACCTCAAACTCAGTATGGCCACACTGAAGTCATCATATCCCTTCTCCTTGGAAGAAGGAATATCTGCTCTCCTCAGTACATTCCCTCCGGGACACACCACCTAGGAATCTAAGCCAGACATCCAGGACTCAGTGTAGAAGTCCTCTTTCTTAATACTTATCACAAATTCTTTACCATGTCTCATACTGTACAAACTCAGTATCATTCATATTTCTTCTCTCTCTTTAGCCTCTCAGGCACTGTCCTGATGCAATCCACCATGATTCTCAAGTAGACAGTTGAAGAATTCTCTGTAGCCTTTCTGTCTCCAGACTCACTGCCCAGCGTAGCCACTGAATGCCAACTCCTTGCACAATTATGCAGGTAATATCCTTTAAAAGTGCCCCAAACTTATAGGGGAAAAAACCTCCAATTCTGTAGTCTGTGTATGCAGTTTTTATACTCTGAACACAGCCTCTTGACCGACTCTTCTACTGTCTTGTCTCATTTATTCTTTGGTCCAGCCAGATTGACCTTTTTGCTATTATCTGATTATGCCTCCATGCCTTTGCACGTTCTTTCCTAGTGAGCTGTGCTATCTTCCGAACCCTAGCAAAAGCCCTTTCCTCATTTGTGGATTCTTCTCACCTCTCTGTGTCTGATCTAGTTGTTTCCTTTGCCACCTTACCGCTTCACCTTGCACATAATTCTCCTGTAGCTTTGATCACATTGTGCAGTCTGTCTAAGTGCCCACCTCATGCCCTGCACTGGGAGTAGGTCTTTTAAACTTTATATTTCTGGAAGTATCACAAGACCTGGAAACCTTAACACAATGACTTCATGCGTAGTGCTGTATCTTTAAATTTGGGGATGACTGGTGATGTTGAATAGGAGAGGACTTAGGTTTGGGCGAATACATAGCAAAATGATCACAACATTTTTATAAAGATGTCATAAGAAGTTTTAAAGCCCTATAAAATAAAAACAAGTCTTCTCATCTGCTTTTTTATGCCTGTAATCAAAGGGGATGAAGGATATAGAGCATTCGTGCTACAATAGTGGATCAAAGGTCTAGATTCCAAAAGATAGCTATAAATCTACAATAAATTTCCTTTATTTTATTCTCAGTGTGTGGAAGAGGTTGTTAGCTGGTTGCCAAGTTTGTCCTCTTCCCAGGGCACTTTGAATGACCATTTTTCCAGACTCACTTGGAGATAAGTATGGCCACATGACTCAGTTCTGCCAATGGACTGTGAGTGGAAAGGACATGTGCTGTATCTTGGCTGAGTCACAGAAACCTCTCCAACACAATCTTGCATGCTCTTTTCCACTTGTAGGCGGCAGGAAAGGGAAGGATTTCCATGGGGACCTTGGAAACCAGGTGTTAGAGAAGAGAACACAAGATGGAAAGGACTCTGTTCCTTTGCCACTGCAAAGAGGAAAGGTGCTTAACCAGGAATACCCAGAGGTCAGACTGTTATGTGAACAAGAAATAAACTTTTATTGTGAAAATGTTGAATGATGAGATATGTTTGTTATACTAGTAAGCATAACCTTAACCTATACAGAAAAATATTTCTTTCCTCAGCTATTTGTTCATGCATTCCTTTCCTTTGAATTATTTAAAATGTCCAAATAGGTTTAGACCATGTTTTTCTTCTTCTTCTTCTTCTTTTTTAAATTATGTTATGTTAATCACCATATATTACATCATTAGTTTTTGATGTAGTGTTCCATGATTCATTGTTTGGGTATGACACCCAGTGCTCCATGCAGAACGTGCCCTCTTTAATACCCATCACCAGGCTAACCCATTCCCCCACCCCCTCCCCTCTAGAACCCTCAGTTTGTTTTTCAGAGTCCATAGTCTCTCATGGTTCGTCTCCCCCTTCGATTTCCCCCCCTCCATTCTTCCCCTCCTGCTATCTTCTTCTAGGACCATGTTTTTCTCCTACTCCCACCATAATACAAAAAACAAATTTATTTTTTTTAAAGATTTTATTTATTTATTTGACAGAGAGAGAGACAGTGAGAGAGGGAACACAAGCAGGGGCAGTGGGAGAGGGAGAAGCAGACTCCCCACTGAGGAGAGAGCCCAATGTGGGGCTCCATCCCAGGACCCTGGGATCATGACCTGAGCTGAAGGCAGATGCTTAACAACTGAGCCACCCAGGCCCCCCTAAGAAAAACAAATTTAAAAAGAGTTTTATCCATAGTCAAACTCTGTGGGTACAATATCTCACTTTACTGCTTTGTCATCCACTCTAGCTTGTCCTTGTCTGAACGGCTTAGGTGGCTCACCTCCCTGAACATCCTCCTGACCTTAGGAGGGGGAAAGACAGAGTCCAGAGTCCAGAGCAAGCAGCTTTTTAGTTAAAGAGATGATGACTCGGAATTACACACAGCACTTCCCCTCAAAGCTCATTGATTTAAAAGAGTAGTGGAAAATGTAGTCTCTAGATGGTAAGCCTGTTCCCAGCTTCTGTTACTAAAAGAAAGAAGAGAAAACTGGTATTGGGGAACACATACCTGTTCTGATGACCCAAGTATCCATACACACTTACTTTCACTCTTACACCACCTTCATTCTCTCCCCAAGACAGACAAATCAGATCAGAGTCCAGAACACTAAATGGTACACAGTCCTTTCCATCAGTTTCAAATGTGGTTCTTTGGGCTCTAGAAATCTGAAGAGTAATACATAAATAATGTATATCCAACTCTCATCTATAATAATAATCTATTACTGTGTAACAAATTACTCCAAAACTTAACAGCTTAAAACAACAAACATCTATATCTCACAGTTTTTGTGGCTCAGGTGGGACAGGTCCTGGGAGGGAGTCTTCCCACTGCTGCTGCTAGCAATTCTCCACCAACACTTTTCACAGGGGCACAGCCCCCAGACTCTTGCTAGGGGTGCACTGCATTGTAGGCGTGACAATTCATATCGTAGTCACTTACCACCACTCAGGTGGCAAGGTGGAGGGAAGACTTTTGTTCTTTGATTTTGTAATTTCCTATTCATATTTGGGTAACTTTGGGGGGTGGACAGGGTAATGTGGCAATGGGGGAAAGTCTTTGACATTCATTAGAAACAATATAGTCTTTCTAAGATATTTACAGTATCATTTAAAAAATGGAAAAGTTAAAAAAATTCAGGAGTGGCTTTGATGGATGGTTCTGGATCAGGGTCTCTCATAAGGGCCGCATTCATCTGAAGGCTGGACTGGGGCTGAGGGTCTACTTCCAAGATGGTGAACTCATTTGGCTCTTGGTAGGAGACCTGAGTTGTTTGCTATATGGACATCTCCACAACGTTGCTTGAGTATCTTCATGGCATGGCAGCTGTTTTCTTCTTTTTTCTTTTTTCAATTTTTTGTTTAAATTCCAGTTGGTTAACATACAGTGTAATATTAGTTTCAGCTGTGAAATTTAGTGATTCATACTTAAAATACCGAGTGCTCATCACAAGTGTCCTCCTTAATCCCCATCACCCATTTTACCCATAACCCAGCCCACCTCCCCTGCAGTAACCATCAGTTTTTTCTCCGTAGTTAGGAGTCTTTCCTTGTTTGCCTTTCTTCCCCCAACCCCACCATGTTCATCTGTTTTATTTCTTAAATTCCACATATGTGTGAGATCATATGGCATTTGTCTTTCTCTGACTGACTTATTTCACTTAGCATAATACTCTCTAGCTCCATCCATGTCATTGCAAATGGCAAGATTTCAATCTTTTTTATGGCTGAGTAACATTCCATTGTATATATGTACCACTTCTTTATCCATACGTCTGTGGATGGACATTTGGGCTCTCTCCGTAATTCGGCTATTGTTGATAATGCTGCCATAAACATCAAGGTGCATGTATCCTTTGAATCAGTATTTTTGTATCCTTTGGGTAAATACCTGGTAGTGCAATTGCTGGATTGTAGGATAGTTCTATTAGCGGCTCTTTAGCCCTACAGGGAGTAATCAAACAGCCAGAGCAAGGAGGAGGCCAAAACACCTTCTGTGACCTAGTCTAGAATGTCACACACCACTGTCATATCTGCTATATTTTACTCATTATAGGCAAATTACTAGGTCTAGACCACACTCAAGAGGAGGGGAATTGGACTCCATCTTTTGAAGAGAAGATTGCCAAAAAAATCTATGATCATATTTGAAAACTACCACAGCCTTCTTTATCGCTGTGTGTGTGTGTGTGTGTGTGTGATTATACATTTTACATATATATTTTTATTGTAGTAAAATATATATAACATAAAATTTACCATTTTAGCCTTTTTTGAATGTACAAGTTAGTGGCATTAAGCACATTCACATTTTTGTGTGGCCATATGTTTTTTTACATTCCTCCTACATTCAAAATACACTCACTTCTTCCCGTATCTCTCCCAAATCTCAACTCATATCTGTCAGCTCTAGGATTTGACTTTACCCTCTTGAAAAGCCTATAAGTTAGCCTATTGCTGTTTAATGGATACTGGGGGAAAAGAAAACATTTTATTAGTCACAGAACAACACGTAGCAGGAGCATCACATTTGGATTGGCTTCCTTGTTCTCTAAATCCCATAGAAGTGATGCAGAGGGGTCCAGGTGGGCCTGTTAGGGTGCACTGGAAATGCAGCGATTCCCTGAAAGGGAATGCACTGGATTTCTGTCACAGTTGAGAAACCCTGAGCCTGAAAATCCCCCTCTTTTATGGCAAGCCAGCTTTTTGTCTCTGTCATCAAATGGCATGGCATTCTTTCTGTGTCTCTGTCTTCATATAATGTTTTCTATTTCCAAAGGACAACAGACATATTGGATTAGAGGCCATCTTAATGACCTCAACTTAACTTGATTACATCTGCAAAGACTATTTCCCGATAAGGTGCTGTTTCTAGATACTCAGGGTTAGAACTTCAATATATATTTTTGGGGGGAAGGGTTCAAGCCAGCACACTCCCATCATTCCTTTTCACAATATTCATCACCCTGTATGGTAATTATTCCACGTTCACCTTCCTAGATAGACCATTCTTTCTTTTTTCATTGGATCCCCATTGTTTGGGATAAGAGAGCCCTTGTTAAGTGAGTGACTATGAGCTGAGAAGCAAAGAGGTTGGCTGAAGACTGGAGAAGCAGGTCAACCAAGAAATTGAAGCTGGGAAGTTCTAAGCTAAAATAAACAGCAGGATCCAATCACAAGCCGGAGTTAGCACAGAGTGGGCAGAGATGTGGGGGAGGTGTGGGGGAGAGGAAGGTCAAATCAAGAACAAATTTTATAAAAGCAGAATTCCAAGTTGCTACCTCTACTTTGCATGAGGTCTGCCAGCCTCTAGGGCAGGAGACAGAGCCCTAAATTTTTGGATTTTTTTCTCTAGAGCTGCTGAAATGGTTTTCCTCACACTTCTCTTAGTCTAAGGGGTGTGATTATGACCACACAATCTGGGTTCAGCACAAATTTTATGATTCAAAGGAGAGAGAACAGAACACAGAGAACATATGTAATATTTATGGGTGTATCATTATGTTTCTGTAGCTTTTGTTTTTTACCTTTTCCTGGAAAGAGATGTTTGTGTGTATAATTCAGTGGCTGACTGTTCATACCCTTGTCTCCCCACTTCCCAGCTCACATATAGTTTAACTTCCAATTCACTACCACTGTAAACAAGTCAAAGTTTCATAGTACATGATATGGAAATCTTTCAACTTAGTCATTTAAAAAACATTTTTAGGGCGCCTGGGTGGCTCAGTTGGTTAAGCGACTGCCTTCGGCTCAGGTCATGATCCCAGAGTCCTGGGATCGAGTCCCACATCGGGCTCCCGGCTCGGCGGGGAGCCTGCTTCTCCCTCTGACCCTATCCCCTCTCATGCTGTTTCTCTCTCTCTCTTTCTCAAAGAAATAAATAAATAAAATCTTTAAAAAAAATTAAAAAAAATAAAAAAAAAATAAAAAATAAAAAACATTTTTAATAAGGTGTTGGTAGAAGTTAGTGCTACTGACTATATTAAAATCAGTTAAAATATTTTGTGTGCTTCCTTTATGTATAATTTCTTTTATGTTCATATTAAAATTGATCAAAATAAGAGTCACAGTGAGAGTTCAGTTGTTAATTGGTTGTAATGGACTCTCCGTAATTTACTGTGGGACACAGGTATTTGGGATCTAGTTGTGGAAAGGAGAAATGGGAATTATAATTTGAGGAAAAGTTTGAGATCTACTGGCTTAGTTAATTCAGATTGCTGGCCTAGTATTCTCTGAGATAATTCTGATACATACATGTATACATGTGTATATACATATGATTAAAATTACTTATATAATTTATTTGGAAGTGCTATAAGGGTAAGTTGAGAGAAGTGGTTCTCAAGCAGGGACAATCTTTCTCCAGTGGAACATTTGGCAATGTCTGGAGACATTTGTGATGGTCATTTGAATGGGGACGAATGGGGAAGGGAAGGATGCTTACTGTCGTCTAGGGTAAAGGCCCAGATGCTGCTAAACATCCTGCAATGCACAGGACAGCTCCTACAACAGATTGTTGAGCTCAAAATGTCAGTAGTCCTCAGGGTGAGAAGCCCTAGTTTAGAGGATAAACATTCAGTTGACATAAAAAGGAGTTTTCTATTTCTCAATATTCCCATTTTTTCTTTTTAATCTGCCACACTCAATAATCCTACTACTAAAAACCTTAAATATTAATTATCAAAATAGAAAAATAAAATGGGAGGGAAGGTGAGCTCTTTTCTGCTTGAGGCTAAATCATCCTCTGGTAGGAAATTAAGCAGCAAATGCATTCTTCCAAAAATGGGCTCTCTCAATCACTAGGGAGCCCTAGCATCCTGATTGCATGGACATGATGGTGACCCATGTCCAGCGTGGGAGTTCTATCTGGAAGATTTGTTGAACATGACACTATTCTTGGGTATCATCATAAGAAAGAAATCTATTTCTAATATTTATTCAGAAACACAAAAAAAATCTACCATGATGGAAAAAGTGGTTTAGTTATTTTTTTTTCAAAGGCTCAAAAGAAAATAACCTCCTGAAAGTGAAGCCATGCAGTTGGTTCCCTGATGGCCAGGATGTAATTATGGCAATGTGACATCTCTGTCATTTATGGAACACAAGTATTGGCAGCATTTACACCCGACTTTTAAGATAATACAAATCTGAGAAGAGGATGGTTATTTTTAGAGTTTTTGAATTATGTTTATATTTAGATTTTGGATAAAGCATATAATGAATACTTCTCCTGTAATGATAGATTCTATTGTGCAAAAATAAGACTGAGAACATGACTAATAATGCCATTGAAAGAATAGATATTATCGATGTTTAAGACTGACAGTCCTTAACCCCAACATGGCTCACTCCTTCACTTTATTCACCCCTCATCTTATCACAGAGGCCATTCCTGTCCACTGATCCTAAAAAAGAAGTTCCCAGTCCTGCTCTATTACTCTCCTTTCTCTACCTTTTTTTGTTACATAACACTTACCATCACCTGAAAGGATGTATATTTATTTGCTTATCCATTTAGTGTCTTCCCCTGCTATTTCATCTGGTATGATATAAGCTACACCATAGCAGAGATTTTGATTTTCAAAGTTGTATTTAATGAGCACTTATATAGTAACTACTATTTCCCATGTACTGTTCTAAGAACTCTGTAAAGATGAACTCATTCATTTACACTTATAACAATTCTAAGACATCAATTCTATTTTTATTCCCACTTTTTAGATGATAAAACTGAGGTATACAGAACTTAACTAACTTATCCCACGTTAGATAGGGAGTTAATGCAGAGCCAGTATTGGATTCAGACCTTCTCATTCTAGAGTCTGTGTCTTAATATCTTAACTCTGATGCTTGCTAGTACATGTGCCTCTTCTAGACTCAGATCTAGCCTCAATCAATACTTGTTGGTTGAATGAAATGGTACTGCAAACACGTATGAAAATAATCAAGCAGCATTTTACCAAGTTATTTAGAACAAGAATTTAATTTCTCAACACCCAGGTATGTAAATCACAATTACACTATTCAACATCAAGACATGTCTAATTATTCATTTTATGTATAAAGAGCAATAGATTTTTAATTTGTCCTCAGTAAGGGGATCCTCTCAATAGGAAAGCACTTTAAATCTTTGGAAATAGTATCATTTCAGTTGAATCAAGAAATGTTAACCCATTTCCACATCAACATTTAGTAATTCAACAAATATTTATTGACTGCTTATTCCGTGGTTCTATGTGTTTGAGATACATCAGTGAGAAAGGAGAAAATTAAAAACAGTGCCAACTAAAGCAAAGATCCTGCTCTCACATTATACTTACAGTAAACACTGTTTTATTTTTCTTCAGTGTTAAAACTAGGGTAGTTTGTTTTTAAATACTAATAAGTAGCCAGATCCTCTCAACATCATAGACAGTAGAGTTCAACAGTAAGTTTGGGAACACATAATAATTGAGTCTAGCTCCCTATTGGAAGGAAAAATATTATGAACAAAGATAAAACATGAAAAAATTTTGTATGTTGGAACTCTTAAGAACTTATTGATCTGGGGGGAGAGCAAGATGGTGGAGCGGTAGGAGACCTAAATTTTGTCTGGTCCCAGGAATTCAACTAGATAGGGATCAAACCATTCTGAACACCTATAAACTCAACAGGAGATCGAAGAAAAGAATAGCAGCAACTCTCTGAACAGAAAAGCAACCACTTTCTGGAAGGTCTCTTCTGATTTGTTTAGTGTATATTTTTCTGGGGACGTTGTTACCCTGTTAGCATTTTGTTCTCTCATTCATCTATTCTCCTCTGGACAAAATGACAAGATGGAAAAAATCACCTCAAAAAAAAAAAAGGAACAAGAGGCAGTACTGACTGCCAGGGACCTAATCAATATGGACATCAGTAAGATGTCAGAACTAGAGTTCAGAATGACGATTTTAAAGATACTAGCTGGGCTTGAAAAAAGCTGGAAGATATTAGAGGAACCCTTTCTGGAGAAATAAAAGAACTAAAATCTAACCAAGTCAAAATCAAAAAGGTTATTAATGAGGAGCAATCAAAAATGGAGGCTCTAACTGCTAGGATAAATGAGGCAGAAGAGAGAATTAGTGATATAGAAGACCAAATGATGGAGAATAAAGAAGCTGAGAAAAAGAGAGATAAACAACTACTGGATCATGAGGGCAGAATTTGAGAGATAAGTGATACCATAAGACGAAACAATATTAGAATAATTGGGATCCCAGAAGAAGAAGAAAGAGAGAGAGGGGCAGAAGGTATATTGGAGCAAATTATAGCAGAGAAGTTCCCTAATTTGGGGAAGGAAACAGGCATCAAAATCTAGGAGGCACAGAGAACCCCCCTCAAAATCAATAAAAATAGGTCAACACCCTGACATCTAATAGTAAAACTTACAAGTCTCAGAGACAAAGAGAAAATCATGAAAGCAGCTCCAGACAAGAGATCTTAACCTACAATGGTAGAAACATTAGATTAGCAACAGACCTATCCACAGAGATCTGGCAGGCCAGAAAGGACTGGCATGATATATTCAGAGCACTAAATGAGAAAAATATGCAGCCAAGAATACTATATCCAGCTAGGTTGTCATTGAAAACAGAAGGAGAGATAAAAATCTTCCAGAACAAATAAAAACTAAAGGAATTTGCAAACACAAAACCAGCCCTACAAGAAATATTTAAAGGGGTCCTCTAAGCAAAGACAGAGCCTACAAGTAACATAGACCAGAAAGGAACAGAGACAGTATAAAGTAACAGTCACGTTACAGGCAATACAATGGCACTAAATTCATATCTTTCTTTTTTTTTTTTTTAAAGATTTTATTTATTTATTTGACAGAGAGAGACACAGTGAGAGCAGGAACACAAGCAGGGGTGTGGGAGAAGGAGAAGCAGGCTTCCCGCCGAGCAGGGAGCCCGACGTGGGACTCGATCCCAGGACCCTGGGATCATGACCTGAGCCGAAGGCAGACGCTCAATGACTGAGCCACCCAGGCGCCCCTAAATTCATATCTTTCAATAGTTACCCTGAATGTAAATGGGCTAAATGCCCCAATCAAAAGACACAGGCTATTAGATTGGATAAAAAAACAAGACCCATCGATATGCTGTCTGCAAGAGACTCATTTTAGACCCAAAGACACCTCCAGATTGAAAATGAGGGGGTGGAAAACAATTTACCATGCTAATGGACACCAAAAGAAAGCTGGGGTGGCAATCCTTATATCAGACAAATTAGATTTCAAACCAAAGACTATAATAAGAGATGAGGAAGGACACTATATCCTACTTAAAGGGTCTATCCAACAAGAAGATCTAACAATTGTAAATATCTATGCCCCTAGCATGGGAGCAGCCAATTATATAAGCCAATTAATAACAAAAGCAAAGAAACAAATCAACAACAATACAATAATAGTGGTGGACTTTAACACCCCCCTCACTGAAATGGACAGATCATCTAAGCAAAAGATCAACAAAGAAATAAAGACTTTAAATGACACAATGGACCAAATGGACTTCACAGATATATTCAGAACATTCCATCCCAAAGCAACAGAATACATATTCTTCTCTAGCGCCCATGGAAAATTCTCCAGAATAGATCACATCCTAGGTCACAAATCAGGTCTCAACTGGTACCAAAAGATTGGAATCATTCCCTGCCTATTTTCAGACCACAGTGCTTTGAAACTAGAACTCAATCACAAGAGGAAAGTCAGAAAGAACTCAAATACATGGAGGCTAAAGAACATCTTACTAAAGAATGAATGGATCAACCAGGAAATTAAAGAAGAATTAAAAAAATTCATGGAAACCAATGAAAATGAAAACACAACTGTTCAAAATCTTTGGGATGCAGCAAAGGCAGTCCTAAGAGGAAAGTATATAGCAATACAAGCCTTTCTCAAGAAACAAGAAAGATCTCAAATACACAACCTGATCCTACACCTAAAGGAGCTGGAGAAAGAACAGCAAATAAAGCCTAAACCCAGCAGGAGAAGAGAAATAATAAAGATCAGAGCAGAAATCAATGAAATAGAAACCAAAAGAACCGTAGAACAGATCAATGAAACTAGGAGCTGGTTCTTTGAAAGAATTAACAAGATTGATAAACCCCTGGCCAAACTTATCAAAAAGAAAAGAGAAATGACCCAAATAAATAAAATCATGAATGAAAGGGGAGAGATCACAGCCAACACCAAAGAAATACAAACAATTATAAGAACATATTATGAGCAACTCTATGGCAGCAAATTAGATAATCTGGAAGAAATGGATGCATTCCTAGAGATGTATCAACTACCAAAACTAAACCAGGAAGAAATAGAAAACCTGAACAGAACTATAATCACTAAGGAAATTGAAGCAGTCATCAAAAATCTCCCAAAACACAAAAGCCCAGGGCCAGATGGCTTCCCAGGGGAATTCTACCAAACATTTCAAGAAGAATTAATACCTATTCTGAAACTGTTCCAAAAATAGAAATGGAAGGAAAACTTCCAAACTCGTTTTATGAGGCCAATATTACCTTGATCCTAAAACCAGACAAAGACCCCATCAAAAAGGAGAATTACAGACCAATATCCTTGATGAACATGGATGCAAAAATTCTCACCAAAATACTAGCCAAGAGGATCCGACAGTACATTAAAAGGATTATTCACCACGATCAAGTGGGATTTATTCCTGGGCTGCAAGGTTGGTTCAACATCCACAAATCAATCAATGTGATACAGTATATTGAGAAAAGAAGACCAAGAACCATATGATCCTCTCAATAGATGCAGAAAAAGCATTTGACAAAGTACAGCATCCTTTCTTGATCAAAACTCTTCAGAGTATAGGGATAGAGGGTACATATCTCAATATCATAAAAGCCATCTATGAAAAATGCACAGCAAATATCATTCTCAATGGGGAAAAACTGAGAGCTTTCCCCCTAAGGTCAGGAACACGGCAGGGATGTCCATTCTCATCACTGCTATTCAACATAGTATTAGAAGTCCTAGCCACAGCAATCAGACAACAAAAAAAAATAAAAGGCATCCGAATTGGCAAAGAAAAAGTCAAACTCTCACTCTTTGCAGATGATATGATAGTTTATGTGGAAAACCCAAAAGACTCCACCCCAAAACTGCTAGGACTCAGAGGAATTCAGTAAAGTAGCAGGATATAAAATCAATGCACAGAAATCAGTGGCATTCCTATACACCAACAACAAGACAGAAGAAAGAGAAATTAAGGAGTTGATCCCATTTACAATTGCACCCAAAACCATAAGATACCTAGGAATAAATCTAACCAAAGAGGCAAAGAATCTGTACTCAGGAAACTATAAAATACTCATGAAAGAAATTGAGGAAGACACAAAGAAATGGAAAAACATTCCATGCTCATGGATTGGAAGAACAAATATTGTGAAGATGTCAATGTTACCTAGAGCAATCTACACATTGAATGCAATCCCTATCAAAATACCATCCACTTTTTTCAAAGAAATGGAGCAAATAATCCTAAAATTTGTATGGAACCAGAGAAGACCCCGAATAGCCAGAGGAATGTTGAAAAAGAAAAGCAAGGCTGGTGGCATCACAATTCCGGACTTCAAGCTCTATTACAAAGCTGTCATCATCAAGACACTATGGTACTGGCACAAAAACAGACACATAGATCAATGGAACAGAATAGAGAGCCCAGAAATGGACCCTCAACTCTTTGGTCAACTAACCTTCGACAAAGCAGGAAAGAATGTCCAATGGAAAAAAAACAGTCTCTTCAACAAATGGTGTTGGGAAAATTGGACAGCCACATGCAGAAGAATGAAACTGGATCATTTCCTTACACCACACACAAAAATAGACTCCAAATGGTTCAAAGACCTAAATGTGAGACAGGAGTCCATCAAAATCCTAAAGGAGAACACAGGCAGCAACCTCTTTGACCTCAGCCGCAGCAACTTCTTCCTAGAAACATTGCCAAAGGCAAGAGAAACAAGGGCAAAAATGAACTATTGGGACTTCATCAACATAAAAAGCTTTTGCACAGCAAAGGAAACAGTCAACAAAACCAAAAGACACCCGACAGAATGGGAGAAGATATTTGCAAATGACATATCAGATAAAGGGCTAGTATCCAAAATCTATATAGAACTTACTAAACTCAACACCCAGAGAACAAATGATCCAATCAAGAAATGGGCAGAAGACATCCAAATGGCCAACAGACACATGAAAAAGTGTTCAACATCACTTGGCATCAGGGAAATCCAAATCAAAATCTCAATGAGATACCACCTCACACCAGTCAGAATGGCTAAAATTAACAAGTCAGGAAATGACAGATGTTGGTGGGGATGCAGAGAAAGGGGAACCCTCCTACACTGTTGGTGGGAATGCAAGCTGGTGCAGCCACTCTGGAAAACAGTATGGAGGTTCCTCAAAAAGTTGAAAATAGAGCTACCCTACGACCCAGCAATTGCACTAGTGGGTATTTAACCCCAAAGATACAAATGTAGGGATCCAAAGGGGTATGTGCACCCCGATGTTTATAGCAGCAATGTCCACAATAGCCCAACTATGGAAATATCCAAGCTGTCTATCGACAGATGAATGGATAAAGAAGATGTGGTATATATATATACATATACACAATGGAATATTATGCAGCCATCAAAAGGAATGAGATCTTGCCATTTGCAACGACGTGGATGGAACTGGAGGGTATTATGCAGAGCGAAATAAGTCAATCAGAGAAAGACATGTATCATATGACCTCACTGATATGAGGAAATCTTAATCTCAGGAAACAAACTGAGGGTTGTTGGAGTGGTGGGGGGTGGGAGGGATGGTGTGGCTGGGTGATAGACACTGGGGAGGGTATGTGCTATGGTGAGCGCTGTGAATTGTGTAAGACTGTTGAATCACAGACCTGTACCTCTGAAACAAATAGTACATTATATGTTTAAAAAAAAGGAAGAAGAAGATAGCAGGAAGGGAAGAATGGCGGGGGGGATTTCAGAGGGGGAGACAAACCATGAGAGACTATGGACTCTGAGAAACAAACTGAGGGTTCTGGGGGGGTTAGGGGGATGGGAAAAAAAGATCTTATTGATCTGTCATTAATACATCCTCATAAAAGGTATACCTGTAACCTAGAGGGATGAGGGTTGTGACTGACTGGAGACCCATAAAAGGTGTGAGGAAAGGCTTCCAAGCAAAAGTAGACATTTGCCTGGAGAGGAAAGGAAGAAGAAGCTCACTTTGAGAAGAAAAAATTTATGAAAAGGCACATACAAATGTCATAAATTAGTTGATTCAAGCAAACATGTTTAATGACAATTAAAATTTTTTTTTGATTTTTTTTTCTGCCAGAAATAAGTGACCCAAATGCATATTGCACATATAAGTGCTTAAAGGAATGTGTATGTGTATGTGTGTGTGTATGTGCTATGGTATTTTTCCATTGTATCTAACAGAGGAATCTGCCTATACCTGGTTCTGAACCAATAAAAGCTGGATTCTGACATACTTTTTCTGAGCTTCTCTAGAATGATTTCCTCCACAAAATGGACCAAATAGTGGCAATGCCATCTACCTCACAGGACATTTCTGAGGATCAGATGAAGATAAGCTGATGTGTTACTTGCATTTATTAATGCCTTGCTTTTTGGGATATTAATAGTGGATAGGAGATGGCTCACAGTAATGATTAAAGGATGTATAATAATGAAATATAGATAGAAAATTGGGACAAAGACAAAAATACTGAGAATCTTAATCATAAGACAATATTGTTGAGTTGGGCTTCAAAATCAACCAGGAGTTTCAAGGTAGCCAAAAGAAAAAATGACATATAATTGATGATTCTTATTAGAAAAAAGTGATATACGGTAGCTCCTCAGAAGAAGCAGACCTCCCCCTGGATGGAAAAATGAAAGGAAATTTCCCATGGGGGGTACAATGAGGGATGTTGTGGACAGTTTCTATAACAGTATTTTACAGCAATGGTATCAACATAATATGACTCTGTGAGGGGCTTAGAGACTTGCTCCCAGCATGAAACAGGACATCCACCGATACAATTTGGTCTAAAGACTGAATTTAAAGTATACACAGGAAACAAAACAAAGAAGCAAAGGGAAAAAAAATAAGAAAGGGAGAGAGAGACAAATCAAGAAATAGACTCTTAATGATAGAAAACAAACTGATGGTTACCAGAGGGCAAGGGGGTAGGGGAATGGTTGAGATAGGTGATGGGGTTTAAGGAGGGCACTTGTTGAGATGAGCACTGGGTGATGTATTGAAGTATGGAATCACTATATTGTACACCTGAAATTAATATTATACTGTATGTTAACTATTGGAATTAAATACAAGCTTAATATAAAAGTAAGTAAGTAAATAAATAAATAAATAATATTTCCAAGAAAAAAACCACAAACAAGAGTGAATGGATTATGTTGTATTTAAATATCTGCAGAAAATGTCATTTTCTCTCAGCCAGCACTTTGATAGATTTTTCATAGCATTGCTGTAGTATTTTCTGAAAAGGCTCCACAGCTTTTTTTTATTAAAAAAATATGAACTATCTCAAATATAAAAAAAATAGAGAAATTAGCATGTATTATGTATCTACCCCTCAGAATTAACAATGATAAAATTTGCCTTAGAATTAAAAAGGTATACATAAATTGGAGGGCCTCTCTACTTTTGTACTCCGACCTTCTCTGGGTTTCTCTGTGAGGACACAACACTATCCTGAAGCTGGTACATATTTTTGAGATGTTTACTACATATGTGTACATTCATGAATGTTGGTATTATTTTGTATTCTCAACATCTACTTATGTGACATAATTCTGTAAGTGCCATTCCAAAGTTTGACTTCTTTCCACTAGGTACTTATTCTTATCTTTTAAAAAATTAATTTCACTCACTTTTCTAAAAAAAGATCTATTTATTTGAGAGAGAGAGAGTGCGCGCGCGTGTGAGTAGAGGGGAGGGGCAAAGGGAGAGGGAGAGAGAGAGAATCTCAAGTGGACGCCCCGCTGAGCTAGGAGCCTGGTGTAGAGCTTGACCCTGAGATCATGACCTGAGCCAAAATCAAGAGTCAGTCGCTTACCCGACTGAGCCACCCAGGTGCCCCGCCCTTACTTTTAAATAGGTACAAAATACAAAGAACACGAAAGGATATTCTATGGAAACTATGTCTTTTAAAAATGTCAGTATCCAACTTACATACTCTCTTTTCCCAGAGGCAACCACTATATCTTATGTACTTACCAGAAATATATGATGTACGTATCTCAGTGTAGTTTAAATTTCTCTTATTAAGAATGACATTAAAGATCTTTTCATATATTTAATGGTCATTTGTAATTCCATTTCTGTGAATTGGTTTTTTCATATATTTTGACCATTTTTTCTACTGGATATTGGCCCTTTTCCTTTGATTTGTAGAAGCTCTTAGAACGCCTGTATATGAATTTGTTTTCTAAGCTTGTTTTCCCAGTTGGTTATCTTTTTACTGTTTTGTCTTTTTTCCCCCAGGCAGAAAATGATTGATTTTTATGCCCTTGAAATGAGTAAATTTTTTTTATGGCTTCTGGGGCTTTGTGGCCTATCTTTCCCACTCTGAGGTTAAAAAAATTCTCCCATTTGTTTCTCATGTTTCTATGGTTCCATATTTTATTCATTTACATCTTTCATCGGTCTGGCATTTATTTTGGTAATGTATATGAAATAGAAATCCAAGTTCATATTTTTTTCTAGATGGCTACTCAGTTGCCCAGACACCATTTGTTGAATAACCCACTGATTTAGGAGGCCACTTCTAGAACATCCTAAACTTCCCTATACATTTGGATGTATATCTGAATCTTTAGTTCTCTTCTACCGTCTGTCATTGCCATTTTACCTCACTGTACTGTTTCCATTATAACATTGTTATCGTGTATACGTATCTGGTAGGGTTATAATACATTTCAATATTTGGTTATTTTTAATTTTTTTTAAGATTTAATTTATTTATTTGTCAGAGAGAGAGAGAGCACAAGCAGGGGACCGGCGGGCAGAGGGAGAGACAGGTGCCCCGCTGAGCAGGGAGCCCTATGCCGTCGAGCCCAGGTCCTTGGGATCATGACCTGAGCTGAAGGCAGACGCTTAACCCACTGAGCCACCCAGGCATCCCTATTTTTGTTTATTTTTATATGAACATCATAATCACCTTACCCACTTTCCAAAGGAATCATGATACTATTTCTTACTGAGATCATGTTAAATTATTAATTTAGAGAGCCTTCATGCTGTTACATGATGGTAGACCCTTGACACAAGAACATGATTTGACTTTTATTAGTTCTTCTTTCCATTTGTTCCATTTTCCTTTTTTTTTTTTTTTTTTGTTTTTCACATTATGAAATTTTCTTCATATAGGTTTTGTATTTTCCTTGCTAGTTATTTTCTTAGGTATTTTTTGTTGTTGTTTTGTTGTTATTGATGTGAGGCATTTTAATCTATTTTATATCTTACAACTGGTGGTTGTCTCTGTGCATGTAGGAAATTGAGTTCCATATACTAATTTTTCCTCTACCATTGTACTAAGTCGTCATATTATTTGGGAATAGTTTTCTCAGGTGAATCTCTGGAATTTTCTAGGTATACAAATATATTATCTACAAAAACAATATTTTCATCTCTCTTGTCCCCAATTTTTATGCTGATTTTATCTTTTCCTTATTTCATTGCCATGTACTAGTGGTGACAGTGAGGATCTTTGTCTTGTTCCTGACTGGATACTTACCCATGTTTTCCATTGAGAAGTTGCTGGCCAATATCATCATGTTTAGGAAGTTTACATTTGCCCTATTTTAAAATCTGTGTTTCTTTTTTAACAAGAATGTATATTGAATTTATCAATTCCTTTTTCAGCATCTATGGGCATGATATTATGATTTCTCTCTTTCAGCCAACTGTTTTGAGTTATAAGTTTTTCTTATAGTGAATCATCATCTTTAAATTCCTGATGGAATATATTTGTTAATATTTTATTTAAAATTTTGCTTTAATAGTCATAAGTGAGTGTAGTCTATAATTTACTTATGTGATCATGGTGAGTTTTAGTATCATTGTTATTGTAGTTTTTTTTTTTAAGATTTTATTTATTCATTTGAGACACAGAGATACAGAGAGAGAGAGAGAAAGCATGATCAGGGAGAGAGGCAGAGGGAGAGGGAGAAGCAGGCTTCTCGCTGAGCCAGGAGCCCGATGTGGGGCTCGATCCCAGGACCCTGGGATCATGACCTGAGCCGAAGGCAGACGCTTAACCATCTGAGCCACCCAGGCGCCCCTGTTATTGTAGTTTTATAAAAATAATCTAAAAGGTATCCTTTTTCCATGCTCTGGAACAATTCAAAAACATTGGGATTTGAATTTTTAAACATTTGGTGAAATGTCACTGTGAAACTATTTAATCATACTGCTTTATTTGGGTGGATGGTTGCCCTGTGATGCTTTTCTCTATTTCTAATGATAATTCATCTGCTTAGATTTTTTTATTTTTCTAGAATTAGTCTTGGTAATTTATATTTTCCCAGAACATAGTCATGCATGCAGGTTTTTAAATTTATTTTCTTAGAATTGAGAAAATATTTTTCAATGCTTTTGTAATTTTGTTGATATCTGTGGCTTTGTATATATTTGTCTTTTTAATTTTGTGCTTTTATGTGCCCCCTTTTCTTGATTAGGTCATCTAATCATTTATCTATTTTATTAGCTCCATTTCCAAGAAATCAGCCCATGGATATAATTATTAGCACCAACTTTTTCTATGTTTTCTGTCTTTGATTTTCTACTTTCTGTTCATTTCTTAAGTTAGTTTTATTCTGTTTCTAAACTTTTGGGTTTAATGTTTAATTAATTTATTTTTTATTCTTTGTTGATTATTAAAAGTATTTAAGGTTATGGATTTTTTTTTCATTACTGAGCTATCTGTGGCAAAGATAACAATAGCTAACATTTAATAAGTGCTAACCATGTCTTAGGGACTATTCTAAAATGTTGCAGTGACACTAGGAGGTAGTTATGATTATTATTACCATCATTTATCAACGAAGAAACATAGGCTCTGAGGAAACAAACAATAATAAGAACAATAATGAAGCAGAACTTTCTTTCCCAAGGTCAGACAGCCACCCACGGTCTCTGTGAATATGTAAAGTGGGACATATGTTAAGATTTTGTCAGCTCTTCCACTTTCTGGCTCTGATTAGGCCAAATTTAATTTTTACATGCCAAACAAAAACACTAACACATCCCTCTCTGCTGGCTTGTGAAGAGGAGAATTTGCCTTACGAAGAGTTGCTTGCTAGGCAAGGAGAAGCTTGGAGACAGAAGGATGGCAGAAGCAAGGAAGGGTTGGTTGTATGTACATTCTGCTTACGCCTCACCATTGAGAGACGTGTTGCTAGGGCCAGGAGGAGGGTCAGATTGAATACCAAGCTTCCTTACTGCACATCGGGCAACTGGGATTTTCCTATATCATTTTATATTCATCCAAGGCCACTGAGGTTCCCCCTCTCCCAGGATTCTTCGCTTAGCTTCTAATAAAGTCAAGAATCAGTACTTGGACAGGTGGTGAAGAAGGTGCAATATGCTGGATTGGGTATTAGTAATCACGGAGATGGAAAGGACACACATTTTTTTAGGTTTCTATCTATATTACTCATAGGGCTCTTTTAAAATCAACATAATCACACCTTCCTGGATGATCTATGCACATCCTTATTGTCATAAGATGTGTGAATTCACCTACACTGGCCACAGCTAGTTGGAACAGGTATGGAAATCTAACTCAAATCAGGCCACTAAAGTTCTCTTTCCTAGGAATTGGAACACAGGGATGTTAGTCAAATTCTGTTGGACTTTTAAGTAGAGAGACTATTTCAGACTAGGCCTGAGACAATCATGTGCACACTAACATAGAGAAAAGAAGAGAGAGAGAGAGAGAGACAGAGAAGGGAAAGAGGGAGGAGGGAGAAATTTAGCATATATGGAGGGTCAGTAGAAATTGAGCATTCTGTGACCCCAGAAGAGAGGGAGTGAATGACCTCATTTATTGACTTTCAGTCCCTGGTTCCAGTTCTTTGTGAGCCTTGGTTGTATCTCCTATCACTGAGTTCCTTGAAACATTCTTACATTTTTTTCTTTTGCTTAAATATAAGTCATTGAGTTCTGTTGATGGTAACCAAACAATCCGTAACTAAGAAAGTAACGGCATTGATGTGATAAGCACTGGGTGTTATACGCAACTAGTGAATCATTGAACACTACATCAAAAACTAATGATGTACTGTATGTTGGCTAACTGAATTTAAATAAAAAAAAATAAAAAGAAAGTAATGTTAACACCAACAAATCTGAAAGTAGAGGAACACAGTGCAATGTCAAATCCTTTGTGTGTATGCCTCAAAATAGCATATTAAAATCTGTCCTACATTCCATGGTACACTTGAAATATGTTTATTCATGATTATAATTGAAAGAGGGATAATGTATGCTAAATTTAAACGGTGAATATTTATAATTATAAAACTATAGGGATGAAAGAAGAACTGATGATAATCAGGTCATCTTATTTTCCTCCGCCTATTTCTTGGGGAGACTATGCCACTCTTATGCAGCACAACACTTAGATATGAAATATTATTAAATATTAAAATTTTTAAATTTAATACAGAATTTGGGTTTGGTATTTTCCTTTCTTTTTAAAGTTTTCAGCAGTTATTTCTCAAGTGTTGGAATATTCACCTAGGTGAAAAGTTGGAACTTCTAAGATAATTTTGTGACTAGGCTCTAATCAATAAATATTTATCGAATGCTTCTTTTGATCCAAGCACATAGTTCTAAGCCCATCTAGTGTTTAATAAGTTAGGCCACGAGAAGTTGTTTCTAGATAAAAAGCTCAGGAGGAAACAAAGCCAAGGAGACAAGCATGAATTTCCTGTTCATGAGGAGCAAATTCTATTTGGATTGAGGTATAACTCTATCTGGGTTGAAACAATCTTTTCACCTCCTGTTCAGCCAGCGGGGTAAACCTCTGACCTTGAAATCTAAGGCACTCAGGAGAACTAAGACTTTCATGAGCTCAAGAGAAGAACTGCAATTTTCAGGATAAGGAAATAAAAACAGTGATTCAGAAAAATCCAAAAGGTAGCTATGGTTTCTCTTAATGAGAAATCAGCTGGAAATGTGTCTCACTTAAATAAAGCCAAAATGCAGAGTACAAAACATAACATCACAACCAGTAGAATAGAAGAACCATGCAATTCATGTATGGTTACAATAGATGTAAACATGCTATTTAGAATTTTAAGGAAAATTGTGGAGTGCAATTTATTGAGATCTTTAACATAGAATAACTTAGCTCCCATAGGATAGAATTCTATTTCCTCTTTTGGTTGTGATCATGTAGGTAAGTGAAAATTAGGAATAGATATCAGAAGATTAATTTTTAAAGTGTACTTTCAAAAACTCTAAAGAAAAAATATTTTGTTGTATATATTTCTGAGAGGTGGCATCTGATTATGTCTCTCATTAGGCAATTGCAGTCTGGACCACCTACTTTGTCTCGACCAATTTTCCTTAACTGTTCATTGTCTTTCAAAACTTAAGCCTAGTTAATAATGTGTAATTGTTCATATGTGAATAGGATGTGAATTTTGATATAAGAATAATAAAGTTTGGTGTAATAGACCAGAGAGAAATTACCAGCTGATACAGTGCGTTTTGGTCACCTTCAGTGGTCTAATAATAATAATAATAATTTCTATTTATTCAGCTTTAGACTTTTAAGAGTCCAATTATATATTTTATAGAATAATGGAGATAAGTGGAGTTACATGCCCTTTACTGCTCAGATTATATTCCATTGACATGGATAAATTTAATATAAGGTGAAAATAGTAAGAAAAGAGAAGGCAAGGTGGTAGGGAAAAAAGGGAAAACTCAAGTAATACTTAAAAGTAACAGCTGGAGGAACGGGATTAGGGAAAAGTCAGAGAATGTTAGCAGTGGCAGGACTTTTATTTATGACTGGTACTGATCTGTTAACTATGGTGACCAGCCAGCCGTGGGATAAGCACAGAAACTAGAGTATGCATTTAGAAATTTCTGCAGCAGTTTAACATTGCCATGACACTTTTATTATATTTTTAAAAGTATATGTTCAAAACAAATTGAGAAAAAGCTTGTTCTTCACTACAAGTAATTTGAGATGTACTGACCTAGGAAGTCTCGGATATTCTTCCAATACTGAGAGGTAAGAGAACATGATTGGGCTCATACCTTTTACCAAAAAGAGCTGGAAAAAAATATGTGATCTAGCTCTTCTCATTTTCTTTCTTAAAAGTGTACCTGTAGGTACGAAAAGGAAATACAGTCAATGATATGGTCATAGTGTTGCATGGTAACAGATGGGAGCCACACCTGCGGTGAGCATGGCAGAGCAGAAAGACTTGTTCAACCACCATGTTGTACACCTGAAACCAACATAACATTGTGTCAACTATACTTCAGTAAAAACATTTTTAATTGTACCTCTGTGTGTATTCTCATAGTTCTGCTTTGCTATTCAGATAGAAACTCTCCAACTTAAAAGTGATACTTCTTTGTGGCAGATACAAGATATTTTTTGCTGAGTTTTGTAAATTAGCTTTATATCTTGTGCTGTGCTAAATTCCTTTATTAATTTTGGTTGTTTCTTATATTCCTTATAATTTTTTATGTACACAATTAAATCTGAAAATAGAAGGTTTTCTTTCTTTCTTTCTTCTGCCTTCCCTTCCCTTGCCTTGCCTTGCCTTGCCTTGCCCTGCCTTGCCTTGCCTTGCCCTGCCTTGCTCTGCCTTGCCCTGCCCTGGCCTGCCCTGCCCTGCCTTGCCTGGCCTTGCCTTCCATTTTTATTTTTATGAATTTTTGTCTTTTTCTTGCCTTATTGGAAGAGTTAGGGCAAGGTTGAGTGGAGGTAGAAAAAATGGGCATTCTTGCCCTGTTTCTATCTCAGGAAGAAATTATTCAATATTTCACTATTAAGTATGACGTTAGCTACTGGTTTTCTACAGAAAATCTTTTCCAGATTGAGGAAAGTATTTTATTCTGAGTTTGCTGAAAGATTTGTTTTTTTGTCATGAATTAATCAAGGGAATTTTTTTCACCTATTGAATTGATCATGTGGTTTTTCTTTTAAAAATCTGTTAATATGTTAAATTATCTTTTTTTACAACTAGAATCCAACTTGATTGTTACAACCAATTTTTATTGACAGGGTAGAATCTTTTTAAAAAGATACATTCCTTCAGAAAAAAAAGGATCGATTTCTTCATTTAATCAATGGTTAAAGGCCTTATTAAACAGAAGTAAAGCAAAATATCACAGGACAAATTTTACCTAACAGTAGTAAAAAAATACAGAAATGAAATTTTAAATTAAAAAAATATATAAACTTTATTTATTTATATATTGTTATATACTTATATAAAATATATAAATTATTAAAATTATAAATAATTGTATATTATAATATGTTATAATACATAATTTATATAATACATAATATATAAATATATGTATATATTTTAAAGACTATACATATATATAAATATATATGTATATATTTTAAATACTTTATTTATTTATTTATTTGAGAGAGAATATGAGCAGAGGGAGGACAGAGGGAGAGGGACAATCAGACTGCCCTGGGTGTGGAGCCCCGTTGCAGGGCTGGATTCTCCGGCCCTGCGATCAGGACCTGAGCCGAAATCAAGTCTGATGCTTAACGACTGAGCCAGCCAGATGCCCGCCAATGGTATATTTTAAACTTCAAATACTTCATATCATGGAAACTGACCTACATGTACAAAAGCTCCTAAATACAGTAGAGTCAAAACATTTCCTCTTTGTAGATTCCAACCATTTGTAGTTATCTCAGTACAGGTACATGCAGGGAACAATGTCAGATTATTGCACAAAAAAAATGTCACTCTGTCACTACCTACATGTAAATAGCAGCCCACTACAAGCACAACAATGGCAGGTATGCACTCTCGTCTGTCTTTCCTGCCACTTTTGCGGGATCTTTTCCAGGTCATGAAGCTAGTTTATATAGATACAAAGGTTTCAACCTGTTCTTTAAAGTTCCTTTTGAAATTTAACTAACAGGAGCACCTACAATTCAAATCAGTCAGCTTTTTCTTACTCTTCGCTAATTAGCACATATACGATATATAATATTTTTAATTTTAAAATATAAACTTTATTTCTTTGAGAAGTTTTATGTTCATAGCAAAATTAAGAGGAAAGTGCAGAGATTTCTCATATAGCTCCTCTCCCTCTCTTCTCCCCCCACCCCACATAGCCTCCTCCATGATCAACACCCTCCCCCCGAATGCGTATTTGTTACAATTGATGAACTTACACTGACACATCACTACCACCCAAAGACCATAGTTTATATTAGTTATTAATTTTTAAAACATCCTATCGGGGCGCCTGGGTGGCTCAGTTGGTTAGGCGATTGCCTTCGGCTCAGGTCATGATCCCAGGGTCCTGGGATCGAGCCCCGCATTGGGCTCCCTGCTCGGCGGGAAGCCTGCTTCTCCCTCTCCCACTCCCCCTGCTTGTGTTCCCTCTCTCGCTGTCTCTGTGTCAAATAAATAAATAAAATCTTTAAAAAAATAAAAAAATAAAAAAATAAATAAAACATCCTATCCGTGTTCTATTAAAGTGATTAATGGCATTCATAACACCATTAATGGGTAAGATGTAAACAAAACATGCCTACATTCAGGAGTTATTATTTGAGATAAATAATTTAGAGAACAATTTTTCATAACTAGAAAAGCCATAGGATTCACACTGAACACAGCATGATGATATTTTATCCCTGCTGTTTTATAATATCAGTAGTATAATAAGTGCATCAAGTATAGTAAAGAGGGGAAAGCAGATTTCAGGACAGAAACCTACTAACAATTTAAGTTTTGATTGTCCCTAACACAAAAGATTATTTTCTATGCCCATTATATATTTTTTTCCATTCAAATGGTACAAATCTTTCATCCCTTTCATACTATGATGGAGAAATGAAATTTTCTAGTGTAAAAATATCTGTTCAAAAATCTAATTTATCTTATAATATACGCTATTAATTTCAGTTTTCAAGTATTTAAGTAATGTTAATTGAAGTAATTTCTTTTTTAGTAACACATTTATAGACTGAGCTTCAAAGACAGGGAAAAATAACTTAAAATAATGGATATACTTTTCTCTTCAAAGATTTAAAATCCAAGACAACATTGTAATCACAGAGGTGGTATGCCATAGGAAATAAAAAGAAAACAAAATGATTCACTAGCACTAATGTTTTCTTTAAAAAAAAAAACGGACAAAAACAAGGAAAATGTTTTGACTTAATGTGTCCCCAAAGGACACTCTAAAATTTAACTAAAGAAGAAAGAAAGATGAAGAAAAATCAGAACAAGTCCATTTCATAACAAAGATGAGGTTGCTTTACTACATACTTATAATTCTTTTTTCCTCTGTGCATAATAATTACCAGCACTTGCCTTCTTTTCTGTAAAGTAGTGCAAATTGCTACCAATAACAAAACTCTCCTCCAAGTATAGAACATTGTTAACTTTTTCTGTCAACTGAATGACTGGTTAATATTGAAAGCTTAAGCCTATGTCACTTTGGACTGCAGTAAAAATGCTTATTGAAAGCAATTTAAGGTAGGAAAACAAACTATTAGATAATATTTTTATTTATATTACCGAGTAGGGAATTCATAAAATCATACAGAAATCTGCATGCAACCTAAAATAAATGTCTGTATAATTTTAAAAGTTGAGGTTTCTAACATTTCAGAAAATGTTCTTTT
This sequence comes from Phoca vitulina, assembly GCF_004348235.1. Taxonomy (NCBI): domain Eukaryota; kingdom Metazoa; phylum Chordata; class Mammalia; order Carnivora; family Phocidae; genus Phoca; species Phoca vitulina. The sequence continues at coordinate 20,668,281 of NW_022589717.1, forward strand.
CTTTAAACCTGGAAGGTTTATCAATATATATTTATGAAGTTAAAATGAAGTTAAGATAAATATTTTGGTTCAGCAAAAATGGAAATAGCTGTAAATAAGAGATTACTTACGTTTTTCTATCTTTTACAATCCCCTAATGAATGATTTTATTTAGAGAAGCCAATGAGATATGCCTAAGTTGAACTAAGAGTTATTATTATCACATGTCTTATATACATGGGATTTAGATTCACACTGAGATATGTACCATTTCAAGCCTTTTCTTTGGTATAAAAATGTTTATAACTGAAAATAAAAAAGGTAATACTTCAGTTTGTAATCATTAGATTATATTTTAAATTTATTTTAGCTTAGACTCATGACTCAAAGAATGGAGATCTATTAATGTAACAGTGTGTTAATTGATTGCTTTCAGAATCTAACCTCACAAAAATGAATGGCCAACTCAAGAAGCAACACCATATTAGGCACCGCAAGTCTGTATAAATAAGTACAGACATTAACATAAAAACCAATAAACCCTATTTCCGGTTCCTGTTATCCCACCATGCAGCCAGAACTATTGGCTGTTTCCAGTCCAAAACCAAAGAGCTGGGTCACTTCTGACAGATAAATTTCTACAAGAGGAAAGGGAATGCAAAGCAATATACAATCAAATATATTCAAGATAAAATTTACACTAATCTGCTGATTTTTATTTATACTCTTTTATATACATCCCAGGAAAACCTAGTTGATGAGTTTTGTGCTCATTGATTTCAGATAATCATTTATGACTACATCTCTGATTTTCAGAAGATGGTGGAAGCATGGGATTGGAAGGGAAAAAAAATCAAATATCACTGTGATATAAGATTGTATAAATATATAAGGAAAAAAGGGAACAAGATTGATTATGGCTGGTTAAATATGTAATCATGTGCCACTTCTAACAACCGTTTTCATATCTACAAATTGGACTTACTACCAGTTATTAAGTCAAGCATTCAAGCTCTTTAACTTAACATAAAAAGGCAAGAGATATTTCGGCAAGCCTCAGTGCAAATTAGAGGAATATTTTAAAAAGACTGTTGAGATTTATATTTTTTAGAATCTCTTAAGTGGTCAATATAAAGAGCAACAATATGAACTTATTACTAACCTGCACCATGATCCCAAAACCTGTACAGAAACTATGAACATCTTAACACTAAAAACACACAAAATCTCACCAAAGAGTAGGAACGGTGTCTTAAACATCTCACTTTGTTCCTAACAACCATGCATACTCCCAGGGCTAACATGAGAACTATTATTCACTGTTATAGTCACCTTTACACAAATCTCTCTGAAAAGCCTACAACAATATCACAACTGGCCTATGCCCAGTCTACTGGTAATGGCTCAGTGAATCTCTATTCAAGATGATTTAAGAAAAACTATGGAGTAAGGTAGAAAAAGGCTCACCCCCTCACCTAGTTCTCTGAGGTATACTGTCATACTTTAAGAGATTGGTAAGCAAAAAAATTAAGGCTGTTACATATTCTTCATGGTTCTATAAAAATGTTTCGCCAATAGATGAAAATTCCACCAAAAACACATTTTCAAGTTCATTCTAACACTACAAAAGTTGTTTAATTGATTCCACTCATTTAGTCAACTAGGCAAAATTCTATTGATTCTGTAGTAAAATGGTTTATAAAAAGAAAAGGGAACACTTATAACATTGGGGAATTAGAAAAACAATCTTGTTTTAACACTGCTATAGACACAAACAGATTCTAACATTCTATTTATGTAACTAGAATTTGCCATTTAAAATGGCATTTAGCTGTTTGTAGTTACATTATTAGCTTTAAACATCTTGAAATAATCGAAGTATTTTAAAACACTTGTCTGAGAATATAAGTCATTTGGTATAATATGCCAAACTCCTATAAAATTTCTCAGAGAATAAATTCACAGCTGCATATTTTGAATATACATATCCATTAAGTCAAATTTGCATATGGGCACTCATGACTGAAATGCAAAGCATGCCAGACTGATTTTCAAACTATGACTATTGAACTCTACACATCAATTTCTGAAACTTGATGTCTACTTATTTATACCAGAGATCTAACTTCCTTCAAATACCAATTGCCTCCCCCTTATCCCCAAACAAAATAAAAAATACACTTAAAAACAAGATAAAACAAAACAAAAGCCCTCTATCATAAGTATTTATTTCACATTTTGTTATATCCGATTTTAACTATAGAACAAAATCTAGAATATCTAAGTTAAAAAGCATTTTTTTAAAAAGATTTATTTATTTATTTATTTAACAGAGAGAGAGAGAGAGCCTAAGAAGGCAGAGCGGCAGACAGAGGGAGAGGGAGAAGCAGGCTCTCCACCGAGCTGGGAGCCCGATGTGGGGCTCGATCCCAGGACCCTGAGATCATGACCTGAGACGAAGGCAGCCGCTTAACCGACTGAGTCACCCAGGCGCCCCTGAAAAGCATTTTTGATTAGAAACTATTTGACATAGTAAACTTTTAAAAACTGAAACTTACAACCTAAATGACCATATTTAGTATATGGAATCATCAATACAGTGCAGAATCCGACATGGGGTTCAATCTTACAGCCCTGAGACCATAACCTTAGCTGAAATCAAGAGTTGGATACAGAACCAAATGAGCCACCCAGGCGCCCCTAAAAGAAATGTTTTTCAATATTCAATTCAAAAAGACATACCACCAACATAGAAGGTAAATGTATTTCATTCTCCCAAACACATATTTTTATATAAGTATCCTCAATTATCTATGCAAGAGACTGATACTTCAAGAATAAATTCATGGGGTGCCCAGCTGGCTCAGTAGGGAAAGCATGTGACTCTTGATCTCAGGGTCACGAGCTCAAGCTCCAGGTTGGGTGAAGAGCTCACTTAAAAAAAAGAGAAAGAGGGGGCTGGATAGCACAGTCAGTTAAGTGGCCAACTCTTGATTTTGGCTTAGGTCATGATCTCAGGGTTCTGGGATCAAGGTCCAAGTTGGGCCCCATGCTCAGTGGGGAATCTGCTTGAGGATTTTCTCCCTCCCTCTCCCTCTGCTCTTCCCCCAGCCCCTGCTCTCTCTCTCTCTCCCTCAAATAAATAAATCTTTAAAAAAAGAATAAATATGAATCTTACTTACAGTGCATTAAGATTACAATGTTTACACTGAACACCTAGAATGTATACTATAATTAAAGTAAAACTAAAAAATTTATTTTAGAATACTCTCATTGTTTACATTCAACAAACATAAAACAGATGAAAGTCACAGAATCATGTTAAATTCATAATAATTCACATATAACATAGATTAAATTATCAAAGAAAGGATTAAACTGACATCTTCATAGCTCTTTGTAGATTCAACATTTCTATGCCTCCACATACTGATAGCAGTAAGCATATTTCTTGACATCGTTCAATGTAGTTAAAAAAATTGACTGTATAGAAGCCATAATTTATAAAGCAAGGTAACCAAGTGAAATAACAATTTTCATTAATATTGGCTTTTTAGAATTTCTTAAGAAAAGATATACTAGGATTGCTCAGCTGCCTATGAATAATTAAATTTCTTTACTTAAGCACTTTTAATACAGTAACCGCAGGCTTCATTTTGAAGTTTTTGTTAAAACGAACAATTGCTTACTCAGGGAAATCACCCTCAGTAGTGGGGTATTTGGCTTGAATCACAGCCCATGATTCCTAAAGATATGAGAAGCCAGTGACTTGAATAAAGAGTATTTCTACCCTCCTTTTCAGTAACTTCTGTCTCAAAGCCCTTATATTCTTTGTAGACTTCAAGGTAAGGATGCAGCCACTGACCCTGGAGTTCCCTGTCTGGATAGAGAATATAGTCTACATCACTTGCACCTACAAATTCACTGAAATGATTTCTAATATCATGTAGCAGGTAGTTGTGTCAAGAATTTTGTAATCAATGAGCTGTATGTCACCTTGTTTCTTGCTGTAGATTCTATTCTTACACAATAGCTCATTACGGCAAAGCACAGCTAGTAATTTCCGGTTGGAAAGATTCTCCCTGAAATAAGTCATCTCCTCCTGAAGACTGAGGGCTTCGTATATTACTTAGGAACATGTTATTAATGTCTTTATCTGCAAATGCTGTAGGAATGAGAGAGAAATATATTCCCACCTGTAGCCATAGATTAGATTTGGGAATCCAACTATTGAGTGCATGACTAGTATGGATTTTAGCAAGCCGATGAGCTATTCGCCTGAAAAAGGCTGAGTTGCAGATGCATTTTTGATCCAATGTTTTTCTCTGTATAACTTTATAGCATAGTTCATTACAAGGTACAGTAGAACTGTGGTGCACAGCTATGAGCTTGCAACACTCAAAACCTCTTCACTTCCTCATCTCACCAACTAACAAGTCAATCTTACTGTGATTAACTTCTCACCAGGACTGAATCTTCCATTATATTACCCACATCACAGCCAGGAAATTTGTGATTTCATCTATAAAGATGTGCAGGTCCCCTCCTGGGTGGGTGTGTGTGGGGGGGTCCCCCTGTGGCCACAGGTGTTGAAGGTGGTTTAGAGATCCTCCTGGCAGCTCTATTCCTTCTGATCCTGAATCGTGATGTTCAACTTGAGCACCTCCAGGGAGCCCATTGATGTAACCGTCAACAGTCCAGGAGACAATAGAGACCACTGTACAGAAAGTGACAAAAACCAGGGTGGGTGCTGACTAGCTGGCAGATACTTTTGTCCTGTGACTTCCTGAGAGACTCCAAGCATCTGATGCCTTCTGTTTAGGTGTTCACAATTTAGGATCTCACGTTAGTTTACTCCAAATCACTGCTCCAAAGCTGGTTAATATTCACCTCCTTTCCTCTCTATAGGATCAATAAAGATGTTTTTGTCCTCAAATTTTAGGCTTTGAGGTTGTGGCTGTGGCTCTGGTTTCACTGATGATAGGATATCCTTTGCTTTCCCCTGTTCCGTTTGTTTCTTATTGATACTATGGCTAAGAGAGGAATTTTAAAAACCTTTACTAGGCCCTCACCCAGATGAAAACTCAGGTAGTGTTTTCTTAATACAAAGCAGCAGTTCTCAATTCTGGCTGCACATTAGACTTGGAGGCCCTTTCAAAATTCCAGGGACCCAACTACATGCCAGGCCTTTAAACCAGAACATTTGGAGTTAGACCTAGGCATCAGCCATTTAAAAATTTTCCAAGTGATTCTAATGCTCACCCACCAATGCCAGGTCTCAGACTTCTTTCTCTATGTGTTTTTGTTTTGTTCGTTTCATTTTGTTTTTATTAATGCTCACCCACCAATGTCAGGTCTCAGACTTCTTTCTCTATGTGTTTTTGTTTTGTTTGTTTCATTTTGTTTTTATTTGAGAATATGTGTAAATTTGTACCCTATCCACATAAATTTATCTTCGTGGAACCCATTCAATTATTTTTAGCATCAACAAATTTCAATGAAAACTTATTTTTCCATTGTCTTCAATTGAGCTAATATCAGATTAAGATGAATTATTTTCACGGTGATACTGTTTTTAGGAACAAATAATTATTACTAGAAACTATTAAATCACACAATATACAGAGTAAGATTGAAAAAGACGCAGAGAAAAATGAGATTCATACTGAAGAGTGCTTCATTCTGTTAGTTGAGGCTGCCATAACAAAGTACCACAGACTGGAGGCTTAAATGACAGAAATTCATTTTCTCACAGTTCTGGAGGTGAGAGGCCAAACTCAGGATGTCAGCACAGGTGGTTTTTTTCTAGGCCTCTCTTCTTGGTTTATAGGTGTCTGCCTTCTCTCTGTGTCTGCACATAGTCTTCCCTCTGTACCTGTCTGTGTTTTTTATTTATTTATTTATTTAAAGATTTTATTTATTTATTTGACAGAGAGATAGAGAGCACAAGTAGGCAGAGAGGCAGGCAGAGGGAGAGGGAGAAGCAGGCTCTCCGCTGAGCAGGAATTCTGATGCGGGGCTCGATCCCAGGACCCCGGGATTATGACCTGAGCCGAAGGCAGCCGATTAACCAACTGAGCCACCCAGGCGCCCCTGTGTTTTTTTTTTTTTCCCCAAGATTTTATTTATTTATTTGAGAGAGAGAGAGAGCATGAGCAGGGGGAGGGGCAGAGGGAGAGGGATAAACAGACTCCCCACTGAGCAAGGAGCCTGACGAGGGCCTGACACGGGGCTCCACAAGGGGCTCGATCCCAGGACCCCAGGGTCACCACCTGAGCCAAAGGAAGACACTTAACCAACTGAGCCACTCAGGTGCCCCTGTCTTTCTGTGTCTTAATCTCCTCTTATAAGGACACCAGTCAGATCAGATCAGGGTCCACCTTTATGATCTCATTTTAACTTAATTAGCTCTTTAATAATCTATCTCAAAATTCAATAACATTCTGAGGTACCAGAGGTTAGGACTTTGACATATGAATTTTAGAGGAACATGATTCAGCCCATACCATACATCAAATAACAAAACTTTGAGTTTTGTAGCTATGCCAGAATTTTGAAATTATAAAATTAAAATAACAGATAAGGCATGAAATATAATTAAGTATAAAACTTTATCAAAAGTTATCAAGTGTAAGTTACTTTTTTTCATCACAAAGGTAGTATGTACTCATAGAAATTTGGAAAACACAAAGTAGAGAATAGCAGAACAACTGTTTTCTACTACTTATAAGTATTCTTCATGTATTGATGCCTGTCTTCCTAGTCTTCTTCCTCTTCAAGTTAAAAAATAAACACAGTTGTTAAACATGATACATATGAAATGATACATTCTGTTTTTCAAATATTTACTCAATATAATTTAAACATTTTCCCTTTTATACTTTTCATTAAAAGATTTTTAACAGGTGTATTATTCTACATCTAGTCAAGAGAAACAGTTTTTTCTTAACCATCCTGCTTCTGGTTAGACGTTTGGATTATCAGTCAGTGTCCTACCAAGAAAACTGTACAATTAAACTGGGTAATTGAGGAGATTTTTGAAAAATAGACTTTATTTTTTAGAATAGTTTTGGATTTACATGAAAACTGGATGATAGTACAGACAGTTCTTATCTACCTTCCCACCCAATTTCTTTTATTAACATCTCACCTCAGTATGGTACCTTTGCTGCAATTAATGAACCAATATTGATACTTTGCCCTTAACTAAAGCCCATAGTTTATTCAGATTTCTTTAATGTTCGTGAAATGTCTTTTTCTGTTTCAGGATCCCAACCAGGATACATTATATTAAGTAGTCAAATACCTTAGGCACCTCTTGGCTGTGATAGTTTCTTGACATTCTTTGTTTTTCATGACTTTGATAGTTTGAAGAATACTGGTCAGGTATGTTGTAGAATGCTACTCTAATGGAATTTTTCTGACTTTTTTTTATGATTAGGCTATGGGTTTCGAGAACGTCACAGGTGAAGTGCCATTTTCATTATGTCATATTAAGGGACCATATGTTAGCTTGATTTATCACTGCTGGTGTTGACCTCAATCACCCTGCTGAAGTCATATTTGTCAGGTTCCTCCACTGTAAAGTTACTCTCCCCCTCCCTTTCCATATATATTTATTGGGAAAAAAGTCACTATGTACAGCCCACACTTAAAAAGTAGGGATTTATTCTCCCTCTCCTTGAGGGATATGTATCTCTATATATTATTTAAACTTCTTCTGCAAGGGGGATTTGCCTTTTACCCCTATTAATTTTTTTTATTAGTATGGACTAATGGATATATATGTTATTCTTTGGGTTATAATATAATACTACTTATTTTGTTGCTCACATATTTCTGTCATTGGGTGCTCTTTCAGTTGGCTCCTACGTTCTTTTGACATAGCCCCATCAATGTAAAATTTTTTAAGTATTTCCTTACTTTCTGACACTATAAGATGCCGCAGGCTCATCTTGTATATTTCTGGCCCCAGTATTAGAATCAGCCACTTCTTCAAGGAGCCCTGGTTCTTTTATTGGAGAATAATATTAGAAACCAAATCTGGGCACTCAGTGTGCTCATTGTTACTGGGATGTTGTTACTTTCTGACTCTCAGCTGTCAGAACAGGGAAATATATGTGTGTATATTAACTTATTTATAAATATCTCTATATGTCAACATCTCTATTAAGCTAAACATGAGTTCATACTGATGTCTTCAACTATGATCCATTACCACATGGATTATTCTGGACTTCTCCCCTTGCCTATCTGTAAACTTGTACTCCAACAGTGAGAAACCTGGCTCCCACCATCCACCAACCATTTTCTTAATTGTTCAGTTACATGATATGTACACAGGAGTATTATAATTGTTAACCTTTACAACTTTATTAAAAACAGTGTAGTGCTTATGTGCAGTTTCTTTTGCCTTTAGTCTTAAGATTCAACTCATTTCCAAAATGAGTTGGGTTATAACATTTCTCTTGTATCCTCTTACACTGAGGCTGTTTCATACATTTGTAATATAGTTAGATTCTTTGGTCATGGTCTGTATTCGATCCTGGGATCCCCTGACCTCCTAAATAATGCTTTAAAATTTGCATACATTAAGGTTTACTCTTTGTGCTGTAAGTTCTATGGGGTTTGACAAATGCATGATATAATATATCCACCATTACAGTAACATACAGAATAGTTTCACTGCCCTAAAATCCTCTGTAATTCACCTATGCAACCCTTCTCCACAACAAACCCCTGGCAACCACTGATTGTTTTACTCTCTCTATAGTTTTGTCCTTTCCAGAATATTATGTAATCATATAATTGAGATCAGATAGTATGTGTCCTTTCCAGAATATTATGTAATCATATAATTGAGATCAGATAGTATGTAGCATTTCCAGATTGGTTTCTCTCATTTAGCAATGTGTATTTAAAGTTCCTCCATGTTTTTGTGGTGGCTTGATAGTTTATTTCTTTTTATTGCTGAATAACATTCCATTATGAGAATGAACCATAGTGCATTTATCCATTTATCTATTGAAGAACATCTTGATTGCTTACAGTTTTTGGTGAATATAAATAAAGCTGCTATAAACATTCATGTGCAGGTTTTTGTCTAGACATAAATTTTCACATCAGTTGAGTAAATACTTAGAAGGGTGATTGCTAGATTGTATGGTAAGATTATGTTTAGTTTTGCATAGAACTGCCAAGCTATCTTTCAAAGCGGCTGTACAGTGTTGCATTCCACCAGCAATAAATAAGGATTCCTGTTGCTCTGTATTCTCACTAGATGATTTTTATAGAGGAATAATTTATAACAATATCGGCAGGATTTAAGGAAATAAGCAAGGGAACTAGCAATAATGCACGTGGAGGGAAGAATACTGGAGCAGCTGAATGGAATGTGCTGCTTCTCTGGAGTTAAGGCCTTGGGTCAAGGGGCACAGGAAACCAGCCAACACTTGGGAGATCTAAAAAGTGGATTCACAGCTGGAAATGCCCCAGCTATACTCTTCCCCCTTCTGATTGTTTTCCTGCCTATGCCTCTCATTGGTGGGCATTTCAGATTATTTCCCCTTGGATATGGTATTTCCAATAGTGGTGTTACTAGACAAAAGAAATGAAAAATTTGAAGGTTGCTGAAGGACTGATATATGCCACATAAATAATATCTAAAGTTTTGGGGCACCTGGGTGGCTCAGTCATTAAGCATCTGCCTTTGGCTTAGGTCATGATCCCAGGGTCCTGGGATCGAGTCCCACGTCGGGCTCCCTGCTCCGCGGGAAGCCTGCTTCTCCCTCTCCCACTCCCCCTGCTTGTGTTCCTTCTGTCGCTTTGTCTCTCTCTGTCAAATAAATAAATAAAATCTTTAAAAAAAATGAGTAAAATAAACATCTCTACCTATATATTGATATAAATACAGATGTTTACCAAAGATAGTGGATAAAATCTGTTTTCAGAACCATATGGTAAATAGTCTCACTTTATAGACATGATAATCATGATTTCAAATATGTGCTCACATTGTTCGCTTATGTCTTTAATGCTGGTTTCTCATTATAAGTGCATTGCTCATTAAAACTAAGTTTGCAGACTGGTTTTGTCTCTGCCCATTTCAGTTTTTTTGCCAATAATAGTGTCTTCTCTGGTGTTACTGGGATTCTTGCTCTTTTTGCCTTTCTTTATTATGCCTCACTCCGATCAAGGAATGCAGACAATTCCCGAGATTGCTGGAAAAAGTCATTGAAGAGACAACACAAGTTTTAAATCTTTCATCCTTTCTCACTTAACAGAGGTATACATCTTTTCATTCCACTGAAAATACTCTTGCCAGGTCACCAGTGACTCATTTTTTGCTAAATCCTGTGAACACATGAGTACTTATTCAATTATTTGACCTTTTAGCAGCATCTGGCACTATCAATGATTACCCTTTTCTGGAAGCACTGTCATCCCTTTGCATACAAGACACTGGATTTTCCCTGTTTTTCTGGTCTCTGGAGCCAGACTGTCTGGGCTCAACTCTTGGCTCTGACACTAATTAGCTGCATGACCTTGGGTAAGTCATTAACATCTTTAGGATTCAGTTTCTTTACAGTTAAAATGGAGATAGTAATAGTACCTATCTCTTAGGGTAGGTGTGAGGAGTAATTAAGTGAATGTATGTAAAATGATTCAAATGATACTCGGTACTTTAGCACCTCTTAAGTAATAGCCAGGGGAATGATAGTAAACTAGCTCTCTGAAAAATAAAGCCCTGATATATAGTGTTGCCGATGTCTTTGCTATAAATACGTCCATGGCCTTAAATACTCCTACCATTCTTGAGCATTTAAAAATTGGCTTTCCTAGGGCTGGCCTTAGCATGCTACTGACAGCTATTTTTCCCCCTGGTTTCTTAATCTACTCTGCTTAGTCTCCATTGTGGGCTCCTCTTCCTTCTGTTTCTTAAACATCACTGCTCTTCAGTGGTATGCCCTAGGGCTTCTCTATTGTTTTACTTTGTATATTTTCTATGAGCAATCTCAATCATTTAAAATAAAATTGAAAAAAAATTAATAAAATTGATATATAGACTTCCAGGGAAGATGGCAGAGTAAGAGAATCCTAAGCTCACTTTGTCCCATAGATACACCCCACATCATTGTAAATAACCCAGAAAACATCCCAAAGACTGGCAGAACAGACTCCCTGTAGCTAAATGTGGAAAAGAGGCCACATCAGAGAGGGTAGGAAAGGCAGAGATGTGGTTGGGAGTCATATCCGATAAAGGATTAGTGTCCAAAATATATAAAGAACTTATACAACTCAACACCAAAAAACCAAATAATCTAATTAAAAATGGACAGAAGACATGAACAGATATTTCTCCAAAGAAGACACACAGATGGCCAAAATACAATGAAAAGATGCTCAACATCACTGATCATCAGGGAAATGCAAATTAACACACACTGAGATATCACCTCACACCTGTCAGAATGTCTAGTGTCAAAAAGACAAGAAAGAACATCTTGGTGAGCATGTGGAGAAAAAGGAACCCTCTTGCACTGTTGGTGGGAATGCAAACTGGTGCAGCCACTGTGGAAAACAGAATGGAGTTTCCTCAAAAAATTTAAGAATTGAATTGCCATATGATCCAGTAATTTCACTACCAGGTATTTACCCAAAGAATATGAAAACAGTAATTCAAAAAGATATATGCAACCCTTTGTTTGTTGCAGTATTATTTACAATAGTCAAGATATGGAAGCAACCCAAGTGTCTATTGATGAATGGATAAAAAGGAAGTGATGTATATATATATTTCTTTTATATATAAAAGGAATGAAATCTTCCTATTTGTAACAACACTAATGGATCTAGAGAATATAATGCTAAGTGAAATAAGTCAGTCAGAGAAAGACAAATACTATATAATTTCACTCATAAGTGGAATTTAAAAAACAAACAACAAAAATGAACAAAGAAAAAAGGGACAAAACAGACTCTTGACTAGAAAGAACAAACTGACGGTTACCGGAGGAGAGGGGGGTGGAGGGATGGGTGAAATAGGTGAAGGGGATTAAGACTACACTTATCACAATGAGCACTGAGTAATGTATAGAACTGTTGAATCATTATATCGTATGCCTGAAACTAATATAACACTGTATGTTAAATACACTGGAACTAAATAAAAAGAAATAAAAATAAAAATAAATAAATTTTAAAAGTTGATATATAATTTACATATTATAAATTCATCCCCTTGAGGTGTACAGTTCAGTGGTTTTAGTATATTCACAGCATGGTGCAACCATCACAAAATCAATTTCAAAACATTTTTCATCACTCCCAAAAGAAACTCTGTACCCACTAGCGCTCACTCCTCATTTCCCCCACTTCTCATCACCATACCCAGCTATTAACTTACTTTCTGTTTCTATAAATTTGCCTATTCTGGACAATTCATGTAAGTGGAATCATATGATATGTGGTCTTTTATGACTGTCTCCTTTTACTTAGCATAATGTTTTCAAAGTTCATCTATGTTGTAGCACGTGTCAGTACTACAGTCCTTTTATTGCTGAATAAAATTCTGCTGTATCGATGTATCACATTTTATTTATCTAGTTATCAGCTGATGAACATTAGGTTGTTTCTACTTTTGGCTATTATGAATAATGCTGCTGTGAAGTTTTGTGTGCAAGTTTTCATGTGGACATATTTTTGTATTTCTCTTGAGTATATAGGTAGGAGTGGAATTGCTATATTTAACTTTTTGAGGAATTTCCAAACCATTTTCCAAAAAGGATACAGAATTTGGCAGCAGCATATTAGGGTTCCAGTTTCTCCACATTCTTGCTAACTCTTGTTATTATCTGTCTTTTTACTATAACCACACTGGTAAGTGTGAAATGCTATGTTTTTGTCTTTTTTTTTTTTCGCCTTGCCCAAATGGCTACTGATATTGAACATCTTTTCATGTATCTATTGGTCATTTGCATTTCATCTTTGGGGAAATGTCTATTCATATTCTTTGCCCATTTTTAAATTGAGTTATTTGTCTTTTTATTGAATTGCAATGTCATCCACTTTTATGGTTTCAATTACGTTTTTATTCTTAAGATTCTGAAAGTACATGTTTAAGTCTAGATTTCTTATCTGAGCTTCGTAGATGCCCTGTAGTCATTACAAACGCAATAAGCGTCTTCAACTCTGCTCATCTTTCTGAGTTCTTCCTTCATTGAAAAGTCTCACTCTCACTCTGAAACCTGGGGGTTATTTGTTTTGTTCTTTCCCTCTAAATCTAACCAGCCACTAAATATTGTTTTTTTCCTGCCTCCTAAAAAACTTCTAAAGTTTCTATTTCTATGCCAAACTTCTTGAGACCACCATCAAATTTTTTTTCCTGTGTATCTGTAATGGCCTCTTGACTGACTTTTAATTTTTTTAATTTATTTTTTATTATTTTTTAAGATTTTATATATTTATTTGACAGAGAGAGAAAGGGACAGTGAGAGAGGGAACACAAGCAGGGGGAGTGAGAGAGGGAGATGGAGAAGCAGGCTTTCCGCTGAGCGGGTATCCCGATGTGGGGCTCGATCCCAGGACCCTGGGATCATGACCTGAGCCGAAGGCAGATGCTTAATGACTGAGCCACCCAGGCGCCCCATTGACTGACTTTTTAAAGCTCTGTTTCATTCGCTACACTTCAGAGTACATATCTTAAAATATAAATTCTTTTAATGGTCCATTTCACTTTAAGCATAAAATTCAAATCCTTAACATGGATTCTATAAAGGAGATGTCTTCCTAATACTTAAAACTATCAACAATGTATTAGATCAACTTAAAATATAGAGAGTTCCTTGTCACTAGAAACGTCCTGATACAGGTTGAAAATTGATCATCTGCCAAGAATCGTGCAAACAATGAATCATGGAACATTTAAAAAAAAAAAAAAAAAGAATGGTGCAAACAGTATTCATGCTTTGGATAGAAGGTAGAGACCAGTGTCTACTAAAACTCCTTACCATTTTAAGCTGCTATGATTTTAATGCGTATGCACTGCCCATGGTAATAACCAAAAATTGGTTAGAAAATCTCATGTAAATACAAATAAATTTAAGTAAACAATTTTACAGTTGTAAAGAGTCATAAACAGTCATTTTATTCAAAAGACTGTCATACATTATAGAAAATTACTGAGTATACAATTTGTATAAGAATAAAATAATATAGCAAAATTATAAAAATGGACAGAATTATAATTCTGGGAGTCAGAAAAAGTCAGTATAGAATAAATAAAAACGAAGTCCACTCTTTGGCCAAAAAATTTTTATCAACAAAGTTTAAGGTCACTGATATTTTTAGAACTGATGAAAATTAAAGACTTTTTTTTTGTTGAAAAATATGCTATGCTCCAAAGTCTCAGGATGTTTATGAGCTTCTGAGGTTTACCCATGAATCCACACTAGAAGACCCCATATCTAAGAGTGGGGAGCTGAGGTTTGAAGAGAAATGTTACAAAATATGTGTATAAGAGTTTTTCTAATGGTTAGCCTTACCATCAAAAGGGTTTTTTGAAAATTAAAAATGAATCAAAAACATACACAAAAAGAACCCTAATAAAAATATATTCTAGACCTAAGTAAATCTATATTTATTTCAGAAAGATGCATTATAAAAAATAAGAAGGTAGTTCTGTATTAGAAGTTATCATATAGCTCAATACCTAAATGGTAGTCATTTGAATTATGGAGAAAATTTGAAATAAGCTAATAGACCAAAAGATATATGTATTCCATTGAGGACTTTCTCATGGTAGATTTTTAAAGATGTTAAAAAGTTGATCCAGAGAGATATACATCCATGCCTTGAAATTTGATCTCTCCAGTTTATAGAGAAATATCACATAGTGGGTTCATTTAATTTGTTTCCTGACTATTGTTTTTAAACACAATTGATCACTATTGCAATGGCAAGATATATTTTTATAGGACTTCTCATAGATTTTCTACATTGAACCATAGGCTCATTTCCTTTCGAAGGGCAGAAGTACTTAGGTCATGGTATGTCCTGGCAGACTAAGCATCATGGATAAAAGATGTCATCAAACACCAGCAAGGCATCACTCATTAAACCTTGCCAGAGTGGGTCCAAATTACACCCTCAAGTACTGCCAACGACTTCAAGTTTGATGTCACTAAAGACACATCATTAATCATCATTAATTTATTAAATGACTTTTTCTGAAGGGGATGAAAGATGGTTGTGTTATTTTCCTGGGCTGAAAGGAGGAAGGAGAAATCAGAATAACAGATGTCTCTTTTGCTCACATTATTCAGGCATCTGAATGAGGATGAACTCTGAAAGAATGTAAGATAACATACAGTGAACCACGGAGGCAAAGCTTATTGAATTTAAGATATATTTGGTGCATTTTGCCCCTGTAATCCTTCTAAACTGATTGTCTCCTTCAAAATATACAATGGTTAGCATTTTTTCATGAGGAATTTACATTTTAGCGTTTTACAACCATGGGTGATTTTCTAAAATTTACAATCAATTTTCAGTCTATGGGTGGAATTGAAATTTATAACAGTTGTTTTGCCTCAGGAAACTGATAAAACACATACTTCAGGTAAATACTTCTTTAACATTTTGATCCTTAAAACTTATGGTTGGGGGGCGCCTGGGTGGCTCAGTCGTTAAGCATCTGCCTTCGGCTCAGATCATGATCCCAGGGTCCTGGGATCAAGCACCGCATTGGGCTCCCTGCTCTGCAGGAAGGCTGCTTCTCCCTCTCCCACTCCTCCAGCTTGTGCTCCCTCTCTCACTGTGTCTCTCTCTGTCAAATAAATAAATAAAATCTTAAAAAAAAAAAAAAAACCTAATCTGGAAAAGGAGGAGGAAGCCTAAGGAACCAGGTCCCTTCCATAGGTTCAATTGCCAGCTATTCACAGTGAGCCTGGATACTTTGTTAACAAACTTTGTAGTATCCTTTGCTTGTCTTGTATTCTAAGATCTGGCTTGGTATTTAACCTGAAGCTTCACAATAGTTCATGAAATAATGAGTCAACTAGGTAGAATCATCTTTTTATTTATTTATCTATTGACATCTTTATAGAAAGTAAGCTCAGAGAAGATGCAATGATTTATCATACACTGTATTTTGATACTCATATGCCGGTGTTATTTCTTTTCTTTATTATTTTTTAAAAATTTTATTTTATGTTATGTTAATCACCATACATTACATCATTAGTTTTTGATGTAGTGTTCCATGATTCATTGTTTGCGTATAACACCCAGTGCTCCATGCAGTACGTGCCCTCTTTAATACCCATCACCAGGCTAACCCATCCTCCCCGCGCTTCCCCTCTAGAACCCTCAATTTGTTTCTCAGAGTCCACAGTCTTTCATGGTTCATCTCCCCCTCCGATTTCCCCTCCTTCATTTTTCCCTTCCTACTATCTTCTTCTTCTTCTTTTTTTTCTTTTTTAACATATAATGTATTCTTTGTTTCAAAGGCACAGGTCTGTGATTCAACAGTCTTACACAATTCACAGCGCTCACCATAGCACGTTGCCAGTGTTATTTCTTACAAGGAAATATAATGTGCTTTGGATGAGAAGTTGGAAACCAGATCTCTGGAGTGTGGTGAGGCATATAATTGAGTAAATCTGGAAATACGAAGAGCCAGGCTATATAGAATTTTTTTGACATTTATGCTGCAGTGACAACCAAGAAAACAGAAAATAATACACTGAATAAGAGAATTTCCATTTAAAATTCATGAAGTTAAATTGAATGATTTTGAGAAGCAGCAACAGCTTTGGGGGAAAAACATTTAAACAATGAATAATTGAACACAAATGTGGTCTAAAGGATCAAAATTTGGGTTATCATAGAATTGAGAAGATAATCGGATTAAGAAAGAAGGTTCTATGTGTGTAGAACATCTCCTAGGATATTCTCCCTGTTTAACAAATTCCTTTGCACTGTGGAGTGAGGTGCCACTGTCCAGATGTCCCCAAACTTTAGGAGGAATCAACTTCCATGGTATGAGAAGGGAAAAGAGAAGGCATGTGTGGGGTACACTGGAAGTGTGGGAAGGTGGAATACAGAACGGCCAGTAGAAATTCTGGCATCAAGATTTAGATTTTTATATCTGTAAGATTTTATTGGATAGTGCCTAGAAAGTTATATAGGTTTGTTAACATTTAATTAATTTTTAACTATAAGTAGCTCACATTATTTTCCTTCCCTCCTTATTCATCTCTACATGACTGACACATTATATTATCTTTTCTCAGTCTTGAAATAAATTTAATAGATTGATTCCTTTGGTGTGTTTGTATACCATTTCATGTCCCAGAGTCTAAGCTTTGTACAAAATCTGGGGAAATTTCTCTTCTGGATGGAGAGGTCAGGAAATTGGCATCAGCTACCAAACTTGCAAGCTTGCCAACAACTAGCTATATTTCAAATGGGCACCTCATTTAAAAGGACAGACAAATCAACAGATACTATATATACTGTAACAGCCGAAACATAGTAACCTAAAATCTTACTATATTCACAAAGATCAGAGCATTGTGTACTGTTCACCAGTTCTCTGAGTTTTCCATAATTTCATTCTCTACTACCCATATCACTATCTGCCAAGTACCACTGTGGGATGATAAACCATGATGATGCTCTTGGGCGAGCCAGTGTCTGTCTTCTAATCCCTTGCTATGTAAGCTGTATTCTGTGGCCCAGGAAATTCGGCATCATCTGGGGCCTTATAAAAAAATGCAGATTCTCAGGCCTCGCCATAGACCACCTGAATCAGAATCTTCATTTTAGAAAGAAACTAACCTAAATGATTCGTATGAGCATTAAAGCTTGAGACGCACAGTTGTGGGTATTAAGAAGGGCACGTACTGCATGGAGCACTGGGTGTTATATGAAAACAATGAAGCGTGGATCACTACATCAAAAACTAATGATGTAATGTATGGTGACTAACATAACATAATAAAATAAAATTTAATTAAAAAAAAGTAAAAAAAAAAAAGAAGAAGAAGCACTGTTGTGGCCAGTGCTGGTTCTTAGGCAATCTCCCTGGCAATCACAGTTAAGTAGACCATGGCCACTCCTTTAATTTCTTTTTTGATCTGGCTCTCAGTGACAAAATGGAAGGAAAGAATCAAGCATTTATTCAAACAACCCATAATTTTTAATCACTTATTCTGCCATAAGCACTATATCAGGGACTGGAAATATAGAGATAGAGATACAGTTCCTGCCCCAGTAGCCCACAGCCGAGTGTGTGTAGACGGTGAACTAGAGGTTGCACCACAAATCTGACATCTTCTGGAGTCATCTTTTCCTTTCATGTTCCAAGTATATCATGTGGGCTCCATCCTAGATTACTCTACATACACCAATGCCTTCCTTAATTATTTCAGAGGATTGTTGGGTGTGCCACGTTATTGTCTTTCAAAAGAGACTGAAGACCTCTCCTCAATCATCTCTTTTTTTTAAAGATTTTATTTATTTATTTGACAGAGAGAGAGAGCACAAGTAGGCAGAGAGGCAGGCAAAGGGAGAGGGAGAAGCAGACTCCCTGCAGAGCAGGAAGCCAACGCGGGGCTCGATCCCAGGACCCTGGGACCATGACCTGAGCCGAAGGTAGACGCCGAATGACTGAGCCACCCAGGCACCCCTGTCCTCGATCATCTCTTGTGTTAGAGTCCCTGCCTGCTGTTGTCCAGTGTCCACTCACTTGGCCCCTGTGTGGAATTCATCGATGGAGCCTTTACTCATTCATCCCCAAGGACCACTAACAGAAGGTCATTGTGTATGAAAGGCTTTTACTACAGCTTTGGGGATACTAGAGAGCAATTACGTTATAGACTGGAAAACATTTTACCTGGAGCCTCTTGGCCATCTTCGCTACAGGAACCCCCTTTTGACCATTGCCAGTCTTGGCCCTGGCCTGCTGCCATACTGCAATGGCTTATTTTTCAGAACTGAGTTACTCTTCCTTTTTTTCTCACTTCCCCAGGCCCAGGACTCTAAACTCCCAGCTTTTCCCATATTCTTCCCAAGTTGCTAAGGAAAAAATGGGAAATTCTTTAGCATGACAAAAATCAGAAAACAAAAGCAAAATTTTTGCCCCCAGGAAGGTACCTTTCTACTTTTTAAAGTAGAGTAATACATCTCTTTATTGACTAAATTTCATAAAAATATTTATTTTTTGCAAATGAAAAATAGTCTCCTCTGAGCCCCAGATGAATTTTCCAGCTCCATCAGGTAATCCCCCCCCCATCTACTAAGAGGCTTAGCTATCAGTGTATCAATATGGTGGCAGAGGGTAAGCACAAAGTGAAAGCTGTGGAAGGCTGGAATACTAGGCCAGGCTGTGCAGAACTGGACACAGACATCCATGGAAGGCTTCCTGGATGATATAAAATGAATTTCTGAAGGATCTTCTAAGAGCTAACAAGTTATAAAGAGAAGAGAAGGGCTAATGAATACGATGTTTAAACTTTGAGAATGCCGGGCTTAAGGGATTGTGGGATGTTCAAGTGGAGTGACTATTCAAATACTAATGGTAGTTAAAGCCATGAAATCAGTTCATCCAGAGTAAGAGGAAAATTGAGTGAGGTTCACCCTGGAAAGCTAAACAACGTGTAGGAAGAAGAGATGCCATGAAGGATACAGAGAAGGAATGGGTCTGGAGATAGGAAGGATACTAGAGAAGCGTGGTGTCCCTAAAAACAGAGAAGGACAGAGAATGGAGAGGTCAACAGTCAGAAATCTTTCAAATAGACCAAGTAAGAAAGATCAAGTATTGTCCAGGGGACTTAGCAGCAAGGAAGTCATCTGGGTTCTTACATGATGAAGCTCTTCCAAGATAGGCCAGAGCTCTGACAACCAGGTGCTCAAACTAAGGATTTTCTTCTCTTGAGAATCCTATTTCCTGCTTACAACACCCCTACGCAGACACTCATTCTGCAGTTGGGTGAATGTACCTATTCATAGAAGTTATGTATTTGTATTCGGAGTTTCTTTCCCGAGCTATGGGGCATCTGACTCAATAAAAAGTGCATCATACTGTCCTTGCAATCCCATCCACAAGCATCTCTTCACCTAAGAACTCTCCCCTACCAGTCAGGGTGCACCCCAGTTGTTTTCCTATTATTCTCACTAGGCACTTAACGTGAATAGGCAAGTCATCAATGAAAATGAGTGTCTGTGCCAGGCCTGTTAAAATATAAACCAAGTGATATCAGTTCTTTGCTTGGAACCATCTAATAGTCACCCATCTTCCTAAGAAAACCATCCAACAAGGGCCTACATGATTAGTCCCTCTCACCTCTTTGACCCTTTGTGTTCTTTAACTCTGCCCTCAACTCATTCTAGCTTTCCTGACCTCAGGATCTTTCCCCCTGATGCTCCTTCTGCCTGGAATACTCTTTCCCTACATAACGTCTTAGCTCATGCCTCTTTTAGGATCTTTAGTCAAATGTCACCCTTTCCATGACATTTAAATTGCAACCGCCCACAACAATCCTTTTCTCCCTTGTCTGCCTTATTTTTCCTGTTGCACTCATGATCCCCTAACACATTATATACAATCTGTCTCACGAGATGCAAACTCCATGAGGGAAGGAATTGGGACTAACTTTTTCATTTCTGAATTCCTAGAATCTAAAATGGTGCTTGGCACAAAACAGACTCTCCACAAATACTTGTTGAATGAATGAATGATAAGCACCCGTCACTCTTCTCCACCTAGGCAAGGGTCTTTGTGGCCCTAGAAGCTTATAATTTTCTTAAGACCACTTGACCAAGAGGGGCGGGGGAGTGGCAGGTGGGGGGTGGAAGGCAGGGGTGTGATAGAGGGAGTGACAGAGGGGAGAAGTTGGAAATGGGGGGGAAAGGGGGGGCTCAGAAGCCTGCTCTATAAAGCCAAAGTTCACAGGATTGATATGGCAGTTTCTATGGGCTGTGAAATTGGAGTTTAAAGCAACTGAACAAATATTTAATCCTGGTGTAAGTATTTGTTTCAGGAAGGGGCTGGAATCTGCAGGGGACTGAGGGCTCAGGTCCAGTACAGTTGATGTTGCAACCTTTCCTCCAATTTCTCTGACCTGTTCTTATCTTTCATTTATCCTATTTCCCGCCCCAAATCACAAGCTTCCTTTAAAAAATGTGCCCTGTGTGCTGTTGTTGCTTTTCTGTTGCCAGCTTAATTGTAGAAGTTGGGTGTGCAGAGAAAGCACACGCAGGTTTATGTGAAAGTCAGAAGCTGAGAGGAGTCTTTATCTCCGGGTTGACACATGACGGAGCAGCGGGATATGCTTCCTTTCTGGGAACCACTACAGCGGTCTGAGTTGTGTTGCGAGGGCAACCATGCCTAAAACAACATTCCGACCCAACTCAACTGCGTGTTGTATTGTTTAAGTAGAGGCCCCTTTTCTTGGTTTTCTCTGAAAGCAGATATTGAGAATATAGAGACTCAGTCTTCCCAAATACATACCCAAAAAGGGGTTCGGGCTGTTTAAAGGAAAGTGACAATTCTTCAGGCCAGGTATTTTCAAGGTTGAGTATTTTCCCCAAGGCTGAGTGTTTGATTTAAAACAACAAAACAGGGCACCTGGGTGGCTCAGTCATTAAGCTTCTGCCTTCGGCTCAGGTCATGATCCCAGAGTCCTGGGATCGAGCCTGGCATCGGGCTCCCTGCTCAGCGGGGAATCTGCTTCTCCCTCTCCCACTCCCCCTGCTTGTGTTCCCTCTTTACCTGTGTCTTTCTCTGTCAGATAAATGAATAAAATCTTTAAAAAAAATAATAAAACAACAAAACAAGCTGGCAGTGGCAGACAGGACTTGACACATCCTCAATATAAATGATGAAGTGCAGTGCAGGTCCTGGGGTTCACATCCCCTTAGGCATCGGAGCAGCAGGGAGGTGGCCAGGTCCCGTGATCCGGGCCGCAGCCTGCGCAAGTGGCAGCATTTACCTTCTTTCTGTCAGCACTGGTCACTGAGCAAGATTAAGTGAGCTCCACACTACCACTTAATGAGACAAAATGCGACTTCATCAATACCAACTGCTCAATACATGAGCTTCACTTTGCATTAAGCAAAAAAGCAAAACCTAATTCCTTCTCAGAGCCATGAGATGAAATCTGGATTTATGCTCTCACCACAAATTGGAAGGCACATTTATTTCAGAATTCAAAAGGAGAGAGAAGACTAATGGGGGGGGGGAAGCACAAGAAAAGCTAGTGTCCGACAGCAGAAGGAGAGATTTGCATCCTTTTACATTGTGCATAAGATTGTTTCATAAACATTTGTGAAAGATTAAAAACTACTGAGCATATTAAGACACTTTCTGTATTTATAAGACATTAGCAATTATGATTTATAACTCTGGGCCCTAATCAGGTAAGTGATATTGACAGTAGATGAAAAAACCTAACTTTGGATAAAAAGGCTCTATTGTGTCTGTAGGAGTGTGTGTGTGTGTGTGTGTGTGTGTGTGTGTGTGTGTGTGTAAACCAGCCAAATAATTATAACATTTACTACACAGTCAGGTTCTTTTTCAATTAAAATTAAGCAAGGCCCCATGCTTTCACATACATGGCCTAATTAAGTCACACAAAAGCCTATGAGGTGGCTGTGATTATTTCTCTTTTGGAGATGAAGGAGCTGAGTTTCTGGGAAGCTGATGGTCACACAACTAGTAGGAAGGACCAGAACACCTAAATGCAGTGACCTTTCACTGCTCCATTAGCTGCCATTCACTCATTAAGCTATCATTTATTCAGTACTTCCTATATGTCATAGGAAGTACTTTTTTTATATATATTTTATTTTTTCACTTGAGAGAGAGAGCGAGAGCATGCATGAGCGAGGGGGAGGGGCAGCCAGAGAGGAAGAAGCAGACTCCTTACTGAGCAGGGAGCCTGATGCGGAACTCGATCCCAGGACCTGAGATCATGACCTGAGCCGAAGGCAGACGCTTAACCGACTGAACCACCCAGGGCCCATGTCATAAGTTTTCATACATTGTATTTCATGTGCATGAAATACCTTCAACAACCCTGTGAGGTGTGTGTTTTTATCACCACCCCCACTTTCCAGAGGAAGAAATTGAGACAGAAGTCATTGGAGAAACCTGTCTTAGGTTTCTCTGCTAGTAGATGGAGGTGCCATATTGTCACAGGATTTCTGACGCCAAAGCAGAAACACTTTCCGCGGCAGCACACTGTCTGAGCACATTTTTAAAAAGATTTCTATCCTTTAAAAACAAGGCCAAGAAAAACAGAGAAACAAATCAACAAAAAACTTGAAGTTTCAGACAAACATAATCATAAATAAAAGTATTTTGAATTAGGTTCATAGTAGAACATAAAAAATAAAGCTTATGGAAGAATATGCCAGTGTTGTGTGATGAGTAGAAGGTGTTTTTCATCTTTCTCATGTACTGTATTTTTGTGTTTCATAAGGTCCTGCTTTGGTGAGCTTCCTGTGAGTCTTTAGTCTTTCTTGCAATTTCCACAAACATTTTCCATGGCTCAGGGGCAGGGCATTCCTTCCTCGCTGGAGGACCTGCGAGCAGTCACAGGGGTATATTCATATTCTCAGGGAGAAAAATGAAGGGAAGGCAGCAGAAGGAAGTCTGCAGAACATACTTTATCTGATTCTTCTAGGTAAAAATCAAATGCTATTGAATGGCACAAAATCAATTTTCTATTCATTTAAGAGATGGTAAACAATAAAAGACCAAGTCTAATTACTTGGATGCCTAAAATCCCATATTTGGAAACTTCATTTACTTTTGTAAAGACAAGTATTTCCATGGAACAAATTGCCCTGCAGAAAATGCTGGTTTTCTGAGAGAGGAAAGCAACTCCTGAAAACGTGAAGATGAATAGATGAAAAGACACCCATCCCATACTTAAATGGTATCTCCTAGAGATGCTCGCACTTCCTCTCCAGCCCCACAGCCCTTTCTTAGAGATCCCACCCTCAAAACTGCCCCTATAGTTTTTGCTCAGACCCTGAGGGACTTACCTCCCTGGGTCCAGAGTAGATGCTCAATAAATAGTTGTTGACTGTTCTAACTTTCTGTTAATCCTGCAACAAATGACTGCAAACTTAGTGGTTTAAAAACAATGAGAATTTACTATCTTACCTTTCAGGAGGCACAAGTCCAAAATGCGTCTCACTATGCTCAAAGCAAGGTGTCAGGAGAGCTGGGTTTCTTCTGGAAGCTCTAGAGGAGATTAGTTTCTTGCCTTTTCCACCCTCTAGAGGCTGCTCACATTAATTGGTTTTTTGGCCCCTTCCTCCATCCTCACAGCTAGTGATGTCAGGCTGCTTTCTCTCCCATACCCCCTCTTCTACCTCTCTCTTCCACTTATGAAGACCCTTGTGATTATATTGGGCCCACACAGGTAATCCAGGATAATCTCCCCATCTCAGAGTCAGCTCATTAGTAACCATAATTCTATCTGCAACCTTATTTCCTCTTTACCATGTCACACAGCATAGTCACAGATCCGGGGATTAGAACAGAGACATCTTTAAGGGAGAGGATGAGTGCAGGTGCAGTTCGTACACACTGATGGACTGAACGAACAAACTAGAAAAAAAATAAGCTTTGCCTATTTTTTTTTTAATTCAAGCATGGTTTTGAATGGACAGTGTAAAGAGACCAAAATTTTCAAAATAACCCAAAAGACCGGAAGCTTGCATACATCACTTTGAAAAGTCCATTGACTGTCTCATGACTTTAAGAACAATAATCTACAATTGATAGTGGGAGATCAAATGATTGCTATCATGGAGTATTTAAATCTCTATGCTGTAAAAAGAAAAATCAAGCACCTTCATCAGGAGAAATAAATTATGAAAAGGCTCAAAAGCATTGTGTCTATTTTGTATCTGGCCTCCTGATCATGCTAAAATACTTCGTATGGACTGAGGAAATGCCGGAAATCTCAGGGATATCATTTCCTATAATCCTTGGATATAGATCCTCATTAGAGCAAAGCCAAAGGAACGGAACTGTTTTATCATTATCCTGCTGGGAGTAGTGCTTAAATATATGTGTTAATGATACCTTTTAAAAAATTTCCGTGACATACAACAGTGAACTTTGTTCTTTCTACCAATAGCTTCATTGCCTGACACTTTAATAGCAGGAAACTTATGTAGCGGCTTCATTGACCATCCCCACCCCTACCCACTTAGGGTGAGTTTCACACCACAAAGTAGCCCAGAGGCATCTTTTTTTCCATCAGAGAAATAAAACCCTGCAGAAATACAACTCTTTCTACCCAATTTGAAGGGCATGTAAAACTAGACATTAAGATTCCAAAAGACATTTAAGGTTACTATTAGTATCTAGTATTTGGCATTCTTTTATACAAAATAACATTTTGGATGTAATTTTCCCAAACCACATTAACACCCTGAGGCCTCTTATATCTACATGGCATGAAATTGACCACATCAAGAGAAGTCATCATCTCACTTGGAATTGGGAATCTTCTATGTCCTCTTTAATATATTCTCGGTTTTAAGAGCTTTTTTTTAAAAAAAATCAAGTTTTCTTTGGGGATCTCACTGTTGTCGATGACTACTGTATCTTAAGGCACAATTGAAAACAGCCTACCACAAGTGGGAAGCCCTCAGTTCTAGCCAGTAATTTCCCATTTCCCATATTACTCTTTTTTCTTAATAGAGTCCAAATTACTAAGCATCACATGGATTACCTTATTTATTTTAATACTGAGAAAACTCTCCCCACTTTACAGATAATGAAAACGAGGCTAAGCAAAATTGATATACTTAATATCTGCCTGCTAGAAATGGTGGACTGGGGACTCTAACTTATCTGAGGTCAGTATCCATGACTTTGAATGAGGAAACTTAGCCTGACCATTCCTAGAAGCTAGAATAATTTTGTTTCATTTTCTTATGAAACAATCTAATAAGATAATTATTGAATGTTTAATATGCCCTATGGAAAAGTAAGATCTTCTCAAAATCTACCACAAAACTGTCACACATCATTAACATCATACTATTACTTTGTTAGTAATCTAAATATATATGGTTGTTTAGGATCTGAAATTCAAAAAATGCAAAAAAAAAAAATTGAGTTTCTAGATCTTGTAAAAGGACAGAGTTTTCTATTTATTCCTTACTGCATTTTCTAAATCTTACTCTCTCATTTCAAAAATCACAAAATGATATATTTTGGTAATAAATATTGTTTTGATCTTTTCAAGGTAACTTTGAGCAGCTATGTTATACTACTGTTTGTATTTATATGTCATATATAAATATAAAAATTTTAATTGTATTAAAAACATATAATGTAAAATTTACTATCTTAACCATTTTTAAATGTACAGCTCAGTCATGCTAGATTTATTCACATTGTTGTGCAACAGATCTTCAGAACATTTTCCACCTGCAAAACCAACTCTATACTCATTAAACAAAAAATCCCTTTTGTTCCCTGCTCCCCTCAGTCCTTGGCAACCTCCACTCTATTTTATGTCTCAATTAATATGACTACTTTATTTTGTTAATTTTATTTTATTATGTTATGTTAGTCACCATACATTACATCATTAGTTTTTGATGTAGTGTTCCATGATGCATTGTTTGTGGAATATTACTACTTTGGATACCTCATATAAGTTTTTGTCTTTTTGTAACTGACTTATTTCATTTCGAATCATGTCTTCAAGGTTTATCCATGTTGTAGCATGTGACAGTATTTCCTTCTTTTTTAAGGCTGAATATATTCCATTGTATGTGTACAACACATTTTGTTTATCCATTCATCCACTGGCGGATGCTTGGGCTGCTTCTACCTCTGACCTATTGTGAATAAAGCTGCTGTGAACACAAATGTGTGAGTAACTCTTTGACACTCTGTTTTCAATTCTTCTGGCTATAAACCCAGAAGTGGAACTGTTGGATTATATGGTAATTCTATTTTTCATTCTTTTGAGGAATTTCCATACTGTTTTCCATAGTGGCTATATCATTTTACAATCTCACCAACAGTGCACAGGGTTCTAATTTCTCCACATGCTCACCAACACTTGTTACCCAAATGCAAAAGAATGAAACTGGACTCTGACACTATATACAAAAATTACTCCAAATGGAGTAAAGATCTAAATGTAGGACCTGAAACTATAAAACTCCTAGAAGAAAACAAGGGAAAACCTTTGTGATATGAGTTTGACAATTTTTTTTTTTGGATATGATACCAAAGCACAGACAACAAAAGCAAAAATATACAAATGAGACCACATCAAATTTAAAACCTTCTGTGCCTGAAAAGATATAATCATCAGAGCACAAAAACAGCAGAATGAGAGAAAATATTTTCAAATCATACATTTGATAAGGGCTTAATATCCAGAATATATAAAAATTCTCATAACTCAACAACAACAACAAAAAATAACCTGATTAAAAAAATATGGGCAAAGGACTTGAATAGATATTTCTCCAAAGATGATATACAAATGGCCAATAAGCATATGAAGAAAGATTCAGCATCAATAATCATTAGGGAATGCAAATCAAAACCACAAAGATATCACCTCACACCCATTAGGATGGCTACTATTAAAAAAAAAACAACAGAAAATAACATGCATTTTCATATATTTTAACATTCATTAGTTTTTCATTGGTTTTATACACTAAAACATGGCATCCTACAAGTTTATAATGATATGCAAATAAGGGTGTGTTTTAACTATTGTTTGATGACTCCAGTTGTGAATTCTCATTCACTGGGTAAAAGAAAGCCTAGAACTAATGACAGAAGCTCAACATGGTCCCATAAGCACATTCATGTACTCAACACACTTGTCTTATTTCTTTTCTGGTCTTTGGGATGGAGCCACAAAATGACCTCATCCCTGGACTCTATTTCCTTGAAAGAGTTAAGGCCTATATTGTTTTTCATTTGGGATTGGCATTGTATTTTATAGATTCTGTTAGGCTTGTGGGATTTATTGTTTAGCTCACAATAAACAAGGTCCAGGCAGCTCATGTCATTACTTTGTGTAAATTAGAAAAATGTTGCCTGTTTGTAAGACTGGACCTCATAACTCATGAATCACTGAGGGGAATGTGGGGCTGGGCTCAGCACCCACAAACGGATTCACTCAGGTGTCCTTGTGCAGTGGCCCAGAAGAATAATTTTAGCTACTAATTCCTCTTAGAGGATTTTGACAATATGGTATTTAATAAAGTAGCATATTTCACCCTCAAAACAAGCCTTTTTGTGACTTGATTTTCATAGGGCCTTTAATCCCTCATCTTCTTCCAAGGCCAGGCTCCTTGGAGGAGGTGGTCTGAGCTACTCTTGTGTAGCAAGGCCACAAAGTGGGTCTCTCATGAGAAGCTGGCACCTCTTCTCTGCCTCAAAGAACAACATGAGTAGAATTCCCCAGAAGCCAATTATGTAGTGTGACACTTTGGCCAAGAGGGATTATTGTCTATTTGCAATGGCAGGACTATGATCATTGGCAATCCTCTAACTATTCAGAAAGCTTTGCTTGTATTTAACTTGTAAATGCATCTGAGGTCTTCCTATTACTTATTTATTTGTTTATTGTACACATCTTTTCTTGCTGTGTCCTTGGAGGACACAATTTAGAATCCTCTGCTCAAGAAATTAAATATTTGAAAGAGCAAGTTAATGAACACATTCTTACATTGTACTCAAGATAGTACATGCAATACAGGCCAAATAGATCTTGTTGAGTGTCTGACTTAATTTTGCAAATGAGAGATGCTGTAGCTCTTGATATGAAAGGATGGAATTGAATCTTTATGCTTTGGTTATTTTTAATCAACATTGTACTCTAAAAGGACCATTTCAGACCACATGTAAATGAATAAAAAAACTGAAAAGTCAAGAACCTTGACTTCTTCAGAATAAACCATCAAATATATTATAATCTACCTAGTATTGAAAGTATCTGAAATTACTTTGAGGATTCTACAGGGTTACTTATCAAAGAAAAGTAAAATTGCAATTTAAAATAAAAATTTTTGAAGGAGCAAAATTTATCCTTTTTTCCTCTTTATATTTAATATTTTAATACTCATAAAGATTTTACTTATATCTGAAGACTTCTTTATTCACAGTAATAATGTCAGATTAAGGAGGACATACAAAATAAGAAAGCCCATTCTTTAAGCAACTTTGGTTGCTCTGCCATATACTTTTCAGTTTTTATAGTACTTTTCCATGCTATCAAGACACGTAATAGCTCAAGAGAGTGAGATAAAGAAGACCAGAGGTTTCCCTAAAGTAATTCAAGGTTGGGTCTATATATATCAGGCAGTTGCATCTTCTTGCCATAAACCTGTTTCTTCGGAGCAGGAGATGTTTCCTTAAAGTTAAGACAGCCTAGAAAACAGACTCTAGTTAGAGATGCAAATATGAATTCTTAATCTCACCTAAGAACCATGAGATCTCACCACTCCAAACAAAAAAATAAATACATCTCTTACACATATTTTCCTCTCTGTATGTTAATTATCTTTTTTACTAAACCAAGGGTCTTATTTCATCTGAATGTCACATAGAATTTTCCAGTATTACTGACTGCAGACTATAAGTCAGATTTTATTATGAGACTTGATTTTACATCTTTGATAGGAGATACAATTTAACTCTGGTTTTGCTTGCTGGCAGATGCTCATAAACGTATTGCTTGAAGAACATTTAGAAGAATGGGCTGGTTGATTATAGACCACACTTAGCAAACCACTGGCCTGGGATACACCTAAATCAATCTTCACGATTTCCTGCTTTAATTGACTACCAATTCCACAACAAACAGACTAATTTACAAAGGAAATGGGCTGTCCTGCTTTAAGATTTCTGATTAACCTTGGAATAGCTGTGCTTTATCCAGTTAGAGCACAGTTCTTTTAAAAGATTATGAAATGACTACAGTTTGTGCTCTGGGAATCAAGCCTTCAGACCAGGTATTGTATGCTCTGATTTGTACTGGAGAAACATGCTTCTAACAAGGCATAATGAAATTATACATTCAGGGTAGGCATGACTTTTCGGTAATTGATATAGGCAGAGATGAGATTAATAAAAGAATAAAGCCTCCTAGAAATTTAATAGGGCTTGAATAATATTTAAAACATTAAAATCATTTTGATTTATAGCTGATCCATAAATTCTAACCTTTGGGCATAGCATTTTAAAGCTGAAAGAGACCACATACTCTAGTTTCCTTACTTTATAAACAAGGCAACTAAAGATCAGAAACAAAATAAGCAATGGACACATCAGGATCGGAACTGAGATCTCTGATGGCAGAGATACTTTTATTTCAACCATCACATTCCAAAACAGCAATTCAGTACTGATATTGTTATAAGGCCTTTCCTGAAAATTCTCTGTAAAATAGAGGGATCCTCATTCTCACATATCACTCCGCAAGAACTTGGATTATGGATACCCCAACCTCTGAGTTCTGTGGTCCAGTGATCTCTATGAAACTTTAAGAATGAGGCAGGGAATACTGGTTCTTTTGCGCCTTTTGAAGAGGATTTGAATGCAAGGGAAATGAGGGCCTTTCCATGGAGAGTGGACAGTATAGGACAAAGTGGGAGAGGGATTGGGAAAATAGGAGATGGGAAAATTATATCGAGAAAACCAAAGGAAGCTGGGTCAAATAGGAGATTGAGGTTAATTAAAAGTCCTAAGTGAATGATGGGACTCAGTGGTGAGTTACCTTTGCAATTAGACAAGCTTGGGACCAATCGAGTGACGTTGGAGAGAAGAGGGAAATGAGCTCACTTGTCTGAATCTCTTTCTAAAGCCGCTGCAGGCAGGCGGTGCGGTGCTGACGCTGGGCTGAGGCAATCTGGCGTAGCTCGACCACTGGTACGGCTTTGCTCTAAAGGCGCAAGTTCAGAAACATACATGTGATTTATTCCCTATTAACACTGGATAATTATTGTAAAGTATTGTAATTACTGTGTGCGTTGAATTAAAGAATATTTTGTAGGATGAATGATGGCAAAAGACTTGAATACGATCGTTGTCAATTAATACGAAAATTACTCCGAGCAGCAAAATAGTTTGTCATTTTTACTAAAATTTATTTACTTCTTATGGAATGAGGAAAATTCTGGCTATCTAAAAGCTCATTTTATTAACAGAATGGACATTTTAAGAGAATGTCTAGAAGTTTGAAGTTTATGTTAGGAGAAAAAGGAAAGAAAAATTCTAGTTATTTATCTTGAACTTTTTTTTTTAAAGATTTATTTATGTATTTGAGAGAAAGAGAGAGTGTGCACATGAGCCGGGGGAGGGGCAGAGGGAGAGGGAGAGAGAGAATCCCGAGCAGACTCCCCACTGAGCGCAGAGCTCAATACAGGGCTGGATCTCAAGACCCCAAGATCATGACCTGAGCCGAAATCAAGAGTCAGCTGCTTAACCCGCTGAGCCACCCAAGCGCTCCTTGAACTTTTGGCAATTTGGTAACTGTTTTTTCATAATCACACTGATCATCTCCACACTAGTCTCTTGAAGCTTCTGAAATGCGGTATTTTGTATTAACAACCTCTAGAGAATTAAAAACAAAATGATAATGATGAGGGAGCCGGAGGCAAGCTGAGGGCAAAGCACAAGCTAACATCCCAGAAGGCCCAGCCCTCCCCAGGTGGGATCTGTGTGACCTTCCTCAGGCACTCCTGGCTGCCCTAGAACAAAGGAAAGGGAAAAACAGATGGTTAACTGACAGAGATCCCGTCATGTGGGACATGTCTCCATCAGTTTGCAGCTGTCTTAATGATTTACAAGAAAAAAGCAATCTTATCAATAGCCACACTTCCAGAAATCTATAGATTCAGTCTCCTGGGACCCTAACATCACCCTCCCCTCTGTAGGATAGAAAATCATATAATCAGCCACCCTGCACACTTAGAATGCAGCTCTTTTTGCCCACGGGTCCTGACCCTGTGCTTTAATAAAACTACCTTTATGCACCAAAGACACCTCAAGAATTCTTTCTTGGCCTTCGGCTCTGAACCTCACCACTCCAAACCACATCAATAATGTGACAAAGAACATACACATTGGCAGGGTCCTAAGAGTCTTTGAAAATGAATTCCACAGTGTAACAACTGAGGTTTCTGAGGGAAGTAGTTTCCAAGTCTTTGAACATTTATTTTGTTGAATCATTGAAGACTAATAGGTGCTCTAGCCTTAAAACACAAACCAAAATACTGCACAGATGACAGAAAAAAAGCATCTTCCCACTCTAAGCCTCATTAATTATAAGAGGTAATATATAAATTGAGTATTTACTATACTTTATGTTCAAGGCTTTTCAGGCATTATGTTCTTTAATTTTCCAGCTTTATGTAATATGTAATATTATCCCCATTTTATAGAGAAGGAAACTGAACTTAGTGACGTTAAACAGTTCTTCCAAGGCCACATGAGCTGGGTTTTACGTGTATATACAGTAATAAGCTCTTTGTTACCCGGATGATATCTCTGGTTATCACAAACTCCAATAGACAAAGTATGTAGAAAATTTGAAATAACTGCAGAAGACCTCCTGCCTCTAGCCCAGGTGCTCTGACAGAGTAGCCTTAGGTTCATGGGCAAATTCCAACACACAGCCTTCAAGGGTAAAGAGATGAGTGCGACCTGCAGTTGAAATTCAACCATCTTTCTGAACTTCTTATAAAGAAAAAAATGACCCCTCACAGGGATTACAGTCCTTAGGTGGATTCTTGCAGCTTTGTGTAAAATTTAAGGCTATTTTGAGAAGACACTAGAGGAAGAGGTCAAAGAGGGTTTTCTTTTATTGGTATGGGGGAGACAACCATGTTTCTTCTCTCTTACCTTTCTTCCATTATAACCATGGAAGGGATTGAACTCGCTATTCTTTCTAACAGAATTGACTTATGTTGACAAAAATTTCTGAGGGTTGGCTTGGTAATCATGTTCAACAAACCAACCGTAAAGGCCATCCGTCATTATGTATTTTAGCTCCAGGGGACTCCTGGGAGTGAGGTTGAATTCAAAAAATATGCCAAAAAAAGTGAAGTAGAAAACTAACATTTCGTATATAGACAGAATGGAAATTATGTTTACTGTATCTTTAGTTGATTTTATTGTACCTAATATTGCAACTGCTAAATAAGTAGAAAAATAAACATTACAAACTGTGAACATCAAAAACAAATTAAGAGCTAAAGTAGGTCTAGATGTAGAGGTTGCTTTTAGACAACAGGCTTGAGCAATGGAAACTTGATCAAGGCCAAAGGGCCCACAGTGATCCCCTGGCTGAATACAGACAGGCCCACCAGGGGACCCACCTCAAAATATCCAGAGACCCTAACTGACCCATGGGCTACTTACAACCAGGCACAATTACGAAAAAAGGGAAAATTCCATATGTCCCCATACCTTCTTGCCCTCTCGCTTTTAATGCAGCTCCAACCCACTGCCTTGTTACAAACAATCTCTCCTCTGCTGTCCGGCCCCACCCCCTTGAGATGTATTCAATAAGCTTCTATCTCCCTTGCCCTGCCTTGGGTGAATCCTTTCACTGCCCACCACCACCAGCTTCCACCCGATTGTCACCCCACATTTGGGGGACCCCATCTGATCAGGAGAGACACCACATAGAATAAAACTGAGAAGACATGGTTGTTTTTGTGCTTGTTTTTTCCACAAAGAATCATCTGTTTGTTCTAGGAAATAATTTAAAATTTATTCAGTTTCTCCAACCCAACTTAAAATTCTTAAAAGTACAGAAAGTTTAGTGTCTTTCCAAAACTTTGTTTTAAAAATTTTGCTTCCTTGGGGTGCCTGGGTGACTCAGTCAATAGAGCACCTGCCTTCAGCTCAGGTCATGATCCTGGAGTCCTGGGATGGAGTTCCGCATCCGGCTCCCTGCTTAATGGAGAATCTGCTTCTCCCTCTGCCCTTCACCCCACTCGTGCTCTCTCGCTCTCTTGCTCTCTCTCTCAAATAAATCAAATCTTTAAAAAAAGAGAAAGCTACAAACCCTTTTACTTACTCAAGCTACTGTCTCTTAACAAGTAGCCTTGAAAACTTTATGAAACAAACAAAATTAACCATCATTTAGTCATCTTTTTGCTGATAAATTGCAACAGAGACAACATGAGCTTATTTGATTTTTAGTAAACCTTGGTAGAACAAAAGTTTTATATTTAACACTGAGAACTCTAAAGACATGTCTATTTTAATTGGACCAACAGCCTTGGATTAGCTTCAATACCGAAAGCGCTGCGCCCGCGTCCACTAACAAGTCAACCTGTTTGTCTCCCACTGTCAGGTCTTCCCTGGGGCTCCTGTGGGGAAATGGGAAGCGAGTGGTTTAGGTCCAGGGGAGCGCTTGGGCCCCTGCGTGCTGATTTGGGAGACACTTCAGTTTGAACCTCATGAGGAGGTGGCCCAACAGCTTGGGCTGCTCTTTGCTCCTTGCTGGTGAGGGTAGGAGGAGCAGGAGTGGATGGTGTGGAGGCCCACAGGATGGTTTAGGGCTGGCTGTTGAGCAGCCTGGAAGGTGGTGCAAGAACAGGAACAGGAGGAGGGGGAGGAAGGCGGCATAAGGGGGCCGCTAGCAAGGCTGAAGGCGGATTCAAAGTTTGGACTAACATTTCTTTTTCTTCATCTCTTGTCTCTCTTTCCTGCAAAATAGGCCTTTTCTCTGGTTGCTTTTCAGCCTTCTTCACCATTTAGTCAGAATATGTCCTAATGGACTTTCTTTGGAAACAGAGGGAGTATTCCCCATCTTTCTAGGCAAAAGTTCAGAAAGAACACAGAAGAAACAAAACTGTAACTAAATGGAGCCCAGAGTACCTCTGCTAGTATTTGTTCATCCCCCAAAGTCTGGGGCCTCACTGATTGAACCAAAAGGCTTCCTAGTTTCTGGTTCCTCCCCAGAAGTCAGAGCTTCACCGACTGAACCAAACGGCTTCCTGGATAAGCTGAGAGAGCCAAAGCAAAACCCCCTATTTGGAGGCAATCAAATGGGAGGAAGGAATCCAAGAAAGCCATTCAGTGGCCATCTTTCCTCTGAGCTTGGTATATACATAGACCAGGTGGTGTTACAATAAAGTCATTTTCTTCTTAGTCAAAGGTTTATAACTCAAAGAAGACCAGTCAGCCAATATTCTCCCTAAGAGGCTTTGGGAGGGGATAGGGTTAGCATTCCCCATCATGTACACACACACACACACACACCCCAACAGAGATCTCCCCAAATGCATACCTGGCTTCCCATTTACCTCACATCTGTTCCTCTTTCCCAGGGTATCTTCACAAATTCCCACAGCCCCTGCCACAACTCAAGCTATGCAAGCCTGAACAAATGGGTTACGAAAACCTGAGAGATGGCTGGAAAGAACCCAACAGCAGGGAACCAAGGAAGGACAGGTCGGTGTGCACTTATCGGGGAAACTTACCAGGAGTGAATTTCTAGGGCCTGCTACTTCTTCTAATTCGTTTCTGTTTCACAAATGTGGTTAAGGCCGCCGATGCCAGTCCAGGGTGAAAGAGAAAGAACATCCTTGCAATGAAACAGGTTGCAGCAGCTGCAAAGGACTTCCTTCCTGTCCTCCCCATCCAGGCTGGACTAACCACAAGTAGCTCACACTGACCTGTCACAGACACTAGCTCAGAAAATGAATGAGTGAGCCCTGGTGCGCTGCCCTAGCCAACTGCTCCATCCCGGGGACTCTGGGGGCGGGGCACAGGGGGTGGGGGAAGGAGGGGGAGCCCTAGACAAATCGAAGTACAGCTCCTGGCTGGCTCCCCAAAATTGCAGCCACACGCAGGGCTGCAAGAACACCTGGCTCCTGGGGTTCCAAACACACCAGGTTTGGCCACTCACTGCTGACAAAATCCAGAGGCAGGGAGTGGTGGTGAGACAAGAAAGGAATTTGTTTCAATGAGGCCAGCACCAGGAAGGCAGTGGACTAACATCTCAAGACTGCCTCCAAAGTGCTGAAAATACTTCTGGGTTGATATAAGGAAAATGTGAGACAAAGGTGGGTGGGTACAAGTAGGTGGGCAGTAAAAGTCAGGTTGAACTTTGTCTTGGGGCCAATCATGTGGGGTCTCGCTGGCTAGTTTCTGTTCCCATCGGGGGGGCTTTGCCTTCAGGGTCTTTGGGCAAAGACTAAATTTGGAAGATTAGCTGGAAAGAACTTATTCAATTAGCAAGTACAAACTAAGATCAAAATGGAGGTGGTTGAAGTCCTCTTTCAATTGCAATGGCAGCATCTTGTCTGGATTAGAGAACAAGAGAAGGAATTTCTTTTTTTTTTTTAAGATTTTATTTATTTATTTGAGAGAGAGAGAGAGAGCATGAGCAGTGGGGAGGGACAAAGGGAGAGGGAGAGAGACAAGCAGACTCCCCACTGAGCACAGAGCCTGGTGGACCCAGGGCTTGATCTCAGGACCTTGAGATCACAGCCTGAGCCAAAATCAAGAGTCGAAAGCTTAACCAACTGAACCACCCAGGCGCCCCAGAGGAGGAATTTCTTGACAAATTCCATTCATGCAGAATGGAAAACTACAGGGAGTATGTGTGAGTCCAATTGTGCCCTAACTGCACTAAAGAATAGTAGAACAATTTGTTGACCGATAAGTCTAGTTTCTTCTACTCTATCTCCACACTCCTATCTCCTTGGAGAGAGCAAAGAAGCAATGAAACAATGCCCCGGTGAAATACAAAATCACAACTCAGTCAATCCAAATTTCCAGTTCATATGAGGAGACTCTTAAAAAGTAGATAAAATATTGAGTATAGCTCAATAACTTGATTTTTAACAAGACTTTATTCCTTCTGTTCCACTTATTTCTCTTTATTTTTTACTAACATTTTCTATCAACCTAGAATATATACCATACATGCAGAAAAGTGCAAAAATCCCAAGTGTACAAACTGCTGCATTAATACAGAATGAACACGCCTATACAACCACCACTCAGGATAAAAACAAACATTCAGGTTCCAACTGATATCCTGGGATAATTTACTTGCTTTTTATTGTGCCTGACTTCAGTGTTATCCCTTAGCCACATAAAACTGGTAGAATCCTTGCTCTGTTTCTTCATTATGAGACTGCTATTTAGGAGTTGGCATACGTCTTCGGGAAAAGTGGCAGTAAATGCTGGCTCACCTCTCTGCATACTCTGCCTTGGCAGCATGTTGGCCCCTCAGTCCTCCTGCCCTGTTAGCTCTCCGATACCGTCAAACAAATATTTCAAATGGATTATCCTGTATTGTGGTTGTTTTCCATGGGAGGATTGGTCTGCACAAATCTATTCCAGGGAAATGGAAAAATGTCAGTTATTTCCTTCACCTTGCTTTGTTGAATTTCTCACTTAACTCTTCAGGTTGAAAATGGCATCCTTGATTTTTCATAGTATCAGAAACATCTGGGGAAGAAAGGTCAAAATGAAAGAAATAAGGAATATTTATTGAATCTCTATCATGTGATGAGTGGTGTGCTAAAAATATTTCCCATGTCAAATAAAGAAATATTTATTTCACACTTTATTATCTGTTTTGTGAATTTATAGATAACTGAATTGTACCTCTGTGTATTCATGAGATTTTTCCTACAGGGCAGACCCAAGAATCCTTGGTCTATTTCCATGATGAATAAAATAAGATGTTTAAATATTAGGAAACATAAAGATCCTTGGTTCTTCTTAGAATCCATCCCTTTACTTTAAGCAAGAAAGTCTAGTTTTGTGCTATCTGAGAATTTTTAGTAGAGACGATTTTTCCAAAAGTCACAATAACCATTTTATGAACCTTCAGGGGTAGCTGCTTTGCTCTATTTCTATACGATGATATTAAATCTGAATACCAAAGAAAAAGAATGATTTACTTTACCTCTAGCATATTAAACAGAATTACTTTTACATTATGAAATAAGTCATGTGGTAGTCACCC
Source organism: Phoca vitulina (assembly GCF_004348235.1). Lineage (NCBI taxonomy): Eukaryota > Metazoa > Chordata > Mammalia > Carnivora > Phocidae > Phoca > Phoca vitulina. The sequence continues at coordinate 20,706,275 of NW_022589717.1, forward strand.
AGGCTTTTATATATATGATTCCTTCTTTACACGTTTCTCACCTAAAATTTGAAACTCCCTGTGTAAAGAATATTTTTCTATATTTCAATTAGTGGATATTTCTTTATGCTTATATAATTTTTTGTTGTTGCTTTTTTTTTAATAGGTAAGTTTATTTTAAAAAAATTTTTATTGTTATGTTAATCACCATACATTACATCATTTGTTTTTGATGTAGTGTTCCATGATTCGTTGTTTGTGTATAACACCCAGTGCTCCATGCAGAACGTGCCCTCTTTAATACCCACCACAAGGCTAACCCATCCTCCCACCCCCCTCCCCTCTCTAGAACCCTCAGTTTGTTTCTGAGTCCATCGTCTCTCATGGTTCATCTCCCCCTCCGATTTCCCCCCCTTCATTCTTCACCTCCTGCTATCTTCTACTTTTTTTTTTTTAAACATATATTGTTTTATTTGTTTCAGAGGTACAGATCTGTGATTCAACAGTCTTGCACAATTCATAGCACTCACCAAAGCACATATCATTCATGCAGTCTATCCCCACTGTCTATCACCCAGCCAGCCCATCCCTCCCACCCCCCACCACTCCAGCTTATATAATTTTATGAGTTAAGAGTCTGGTGTTTATATGATAGAATCTACATGTTCGGTTAAATGTCATGAGGCACTTTGTGGGTTCATTTTACCACCTCTTACTTCCAAAACTAGCAAGCCAAGACAACCTGCAGCAACAGAAGACAATTGTCATTTCTGTCACCAGGTTGATGAAATGTGGCCTGGTTCCAAGTATTGATGACACATATTCCCAAGACAACCTCAAAGACCACATTCTTCACTGGGTAAAAGTCACTCCATCAAGCAAAAAGTTTCCTTGATATTTTCTTGAAAGTATTGACTAAGTCCTTCTAGCTTTTTGGCAGTTTTAATCTCACATCAAACACTTGTTGGTAACAAAGTAGACAAAGAAGAAATTCACCTTTCATTCTCAGGAAGCACGCAAGCAGAGGCCTAATACCAAACCACCAATGGGGGGCTGGTGGTGCCAGCGCCCCGCGCTAAACCCGGGGCCACAGGAAGGCTATCCCGGTGGGCAATCAGGCAACGGGAGGCGATGTGGGCTGTATGGGAAGTGACAGCCTCGAGAAAACTCACCCCACGGCGCGTATCTTCTCTTTCTACATCCTGGATAAGTGACCCACGGTACTGGAGCCAGGCTCCTCTGCTTTTTTGTTATCCACAGACTAGCTGGGGAATGGAAGCTAAAGAGAGGCTGGAATTAACTTCATGGTCCTGCAGGCTTTTCTAGACACCCTGCCCATTAGGAGTAGACAGAGCTAAACCCAAACCATGCAAGCTCTTGCGCGATGAGTCTCTTAGGTAAAAGGACAAATTTGGGGGACTGAAACTGCAGTGATTCATCTGAGAGACTTAGGGAAAAGTTTTTCTGGAAATGGTTAACGTCAGGGGGGAGGTGGAGGAATGTCTGCGGTGGTAGCGCAGTGGAGTAGTCAAGGTAGACTTTAGCAAGCTGAGAACAGTCTTTCTTCTCTGTTGAAAAGTAAGGCACGGGAATTCTGTGATTTTTCTCCCCTTCCCCTCCCCACTGGGTCCTAAATGCAGATGGCTGGAGCCATCAACCCCTTACCAGGACCTAGAACAGAATTGTTGAATTGTTTGGTCTCCATTCCTGAGAGCGCTTGAGTATGAACTTTGGAACAGAAAGAGTCTAGAAAAATGTGGAACAGTAATTACAGGGAAATGCTGATTAAATATCATTTGTATGGTCTCAGCTTGGCCTAAAGCTGTGCTCGTCTCAGGATGCCGGCCTATCTGGAGGATATGGCTTACTATCTTCAAAAAGGATTGATTTGTGCATGTTGTACCATTCTTGTATCCCAGGGATAAATCCCACTTGATCATGGGGAATGCGCTTCTCAATGTGCTGCTGAATTGATTTGTTAGTATTTTACCGAGACTTTTTGCATCTATATTCATCAGGGATATTGGCCTATGGGTTTCTATTCTCAGGAAGGATTGAGAAATCTCCTGAACAAGAGTTTATTTTAGAGGAAGCTATAGGCACACTTCCCTTGTCTGAGAACCAGGCTTCAGCCAGAAGAAGGGGATACAGTGTCACCTAGAGAGTCCTCCCATTGACACAAAATGGTTTCTGAGACTGAAAAAAAAAGGAAGCATTTTCATCAGAAATAAACAGAAATAGATGGATTAAAGGCTAAAATAGTTGTTTAATGAAAAATAGCATAGTATAGTAGCAAACAAAAACCCCATGAGCCTGGAAAGGGGAAAGCTGCACATACATCCCAGTGCTCCAATAAGTAACTTAGGGACCTTAATTAATACTCTGAGTCTTAGGTTCCTCAGATGTTAAGTGGGGATAAACATCTAAAGGCATTTTGTGAGTATCACCTTGAGGTGATGCTTATAATATCTCTGACTTAGTAAGGCAAATGAAAGGCAGTAACGTTTCCTCAATCTTGGAAATTTTGAATTAGAATTGTATGACTAGTGTTTAAAAGCATCTGGCACTACTACAGGCCTCTTTATTGGTCTTGCAAAGTTTACATTTTAGCAAACTTCTAAAGGCATGCATTTTTCTAGAATCATTTTTAAAAGCTGCTTTATAATTTTCTGGGGTTTGTTTTTTGTTTTGTTTTGTTTTTGGTATCATAAGATACAAAAGGTTTGGTCCAGGTGAAAAACCAATAAGCTTCTATCACTTCAGTTTTGACAGGTGACAGAAGGAAAGAGAAATGTTTAAGATATTATAAAGTAGCAGAGAAATGATCATTTTCCTATTCTTCTTCTTATTATTAGCCTAGAAATATTCTTGAGAGTCTGAAATTGAAAGTTTGGGCAATTGGCTAAATGAGCAGATGCAGAAGGGTCGTTCAGCTGCTGAAAACACTTGGATGTTGGATAAACAATGCTGAATAAAATAGCAAACAACAACACCAAAAATGATCATGGACAAGTTTGACAAGAAGAAAGAGAAATCCTTGGATGCCATAAGCAGAGAAGGAACCTCAACTCAGGATGGGCTCTGGGAGAGAACTTCTGTAGGAAAACTTCCACATCTCAGGACCAGATTGCTGAAGAATAACATAAGCCCACTAAAAATCATTAACTCACAGTGAAACATTATTAACCAGACAGGGGGAAAAAAGCACCATGAGAAAAAAAGTCAGCAAGTGGACAAACATTTCCTCTTAAAAAAGCACTGTAAGGGGGCACCTTGGTGGTGCCTTTGGCTCAGCTCATGATCTCAGGGTCCTGGGATTGAGCCCTATATAGGGCTCCCCGCTCAGCGGGGAGTCTGCTTCTCTCTCTCCCTCTGCCCCTCCCCCAAGCTTGTGTGCATGCATGCTCTCTCTCTCTCTCAAATAATTAAAATTTTAAAAATTAAATCTTTTAAAAAAAGCACTGTAAGAACTGCAGATAATAGAAAGAGGCTATAAATTAAGTATGTTGGGGGGAAAAGGTGAAAGAAAAATAGAAACTATAATGAAAGAAAAGGACATTAGGAAAAAAAAGTTTATGTGATAGTTTTCTATACTCAATCTTCAGAAATTTTCCCCCCTAGATTTCTAGTCCCTTTGCATCAACAGATGTCTTTGTTCCTTTGAAGACATCTGTATTAGTTTGCTAGAGCTGCTGTAACAAAGTACCACAGACCGAGTGGCTTAAACAACAGAAATTTATCATCTCACAGTTCTGGAAGCTGGAAGTCTGAGATCAAGGTTGGTTACTCCGAGGCAGAGGACGGCAAATCAGTTTCCCTAGCTCTTTCTTAGCTTCCAGTGGTTTGCTGGCAAGCTTTAATGTTCTTTGGCTTCGGCTGCATCACCCCGATTTCTACTTTCATCTTCACATGATGTTCTTCCAATGCATGTCTGTTTCCAAATCTTATAAAGACACCAGTCATATTGGAATAAGGGCGCACCCTACTCCAGTATGACTTCATTTTAACTAATTACACCTGCAATGACCTTATTTCCAAAGAAGGTCACATTCTAAGATACTGGGAGTTAGGACTTCAAAATATGAACGTTGGGGGCACACAATTCAATCCATAACAACACCGAAATATAAAGTGGTCCTTTTTAGAACTTTTTGGTTTTATCAGAACAGAAGAACTGCAGAAATCCTCCAAACTCTTCAATTATACCAAAATGGATCATTTTTGTAGATAAGAGAGATTTCTTTCAGATAACCCTTGGGCTTGCACACTCTACATCAAAAGGACACCATCAGTATGCAAGGCCCTGCCACACAGTAGCCAGAAAGTCAGGAAGCTTCTCTAGTACAAGCTCTGAGGACTTGAAGCATAGCTTTCAGAAAACTACTTAAGATCTCTAAGTATTTTCAGAATTCTTGTGTCCAATGTAGATCTGAACAGACAATATCAGAATCAGTAATATGTTAAATGTCTTAAAAACAATGAAATGGACATTTTAAACATACTAAAACTTGCTTTTGGGTCTTGAAATTTAGCCTATGACTGGATGAAGATATTAATAATGATTATGTATATTTTGAATATAACACCAATGCTATTGACCTGACATCAGCACTTTAAAGCACTTTTCCAGCAGGGGTTGTTGTGAGTGGTCATTACTAAGTCATCTTGAAATAATAGTATTAATATAATTTTCCTGAAAGAGTTCTTGAGAGTGGTTAGTGTTTTTTGTCAAATGAGATAATGAATGGAAAGCACATACTAGAATATCTGGAACATAGTAACTACTCAGCAAATACTAACCATTATTTTTATAGTATAACAGTGTCATATTAAAAAAAAAAAACAAACTCTTCCTGATGTGTTTTTCCTTCCTGGTAATCTAATTTATTCAATGGTGTTCCTATGCCATGTTTTCCTCAAAAAAGAGGAGTCAATACCACTCAGGAAAAGAAGAGCTCATAGTCTAGTGAAGAAGTCAGAAATGTGAACACATGATTAAATCATATAGATAGTCTAGAAAGTGGGAGAACCACTTGGTCCTTAGGAGTAAAGGTAAGGGGTCTGTATATGTTAAATCTAGGGAAAGAAAGAGGTTGGAGAAGGTCCTGTCTGATGGTCTCTCTTTTCTGTGTGAGATATGAGACAAGATCATCGGTGGAAAACTAAAAGTGGTAATAGAATAGAGAATTTGAGAAGGGTGGGGTGCCTGGTGGCTCAGTCAGTTAAGCATCTGCCTTTGGCTCAGTCATGATCTCAGGTCCTGGGATCGAAGCCCGTGTCAGGTTCCGCACTCAGCAGGGAGTCTTCTTCTCCCTCTTGTCCCCACTCATGTGCTCTCTCTCAAATATATAAATAAAAATCTTAAAAAAAAGAATTTGAGAAGGGTAAAGGGTTGGAACTGTTACCCCAAAGAATACAAACATCAGCTGGATGGAGAGGGTTCTGATTCCAATTAGACCAACAATCCAATTAAAGCTGTCATTTTGTATCTGAGGCCAATAAGAACAGTGTTTATTCTATTCTATTCTATTCTATTCTATTCTATTCTATTCTATTCTA